>NW_024871412.1:0-325545 GCF_019054845.1 Dipodomys spectabilis | reverse complement strand
CAAAGGGACAGAGAGAATGGACAGGAAGGAAATGAAAGAAGAGTACTGTTATGCTTGAGTATGTCCTCCAAACTTTCATGTATTGGAAGCTTGGTCCTCATTGTAACATTGTGGGAATGGATGGAGCTTTTGGGATGGGGCCTTCTGGAAAGTAATTAGGTCATAGAGAATGCTCTCCTTGGAAAGGACATGGCATCTGGTTAATTCCCCAGAGAAGACTGTCACAGAAAAGCAAGATTGACCCACCTTCACTTCCTGGCTTCCATGTGATCTCCTTCCACAGGTGTTCCCACCACAATGTCATCTGATATGTGATATAAGGTAGCGGTCACCAGAGCTGAGCTGTTGTTGATGCCATTCTCCTGGCTCTCCAGAACTGCAGATTAAGTAAATCTCTTTTCTTTAGAAATTACATAGTCCCAGGAATTTTGTTGTAGCAACAAGAAGGACTGATATATTGTCCTTTTACCTCCTACACTCTGGGTTGAGAAAGAGGAGAATGATGATCAGATTAGAGTGAGCCAATCCAACCACACAGAGATGTACTGCAAAGGAAATAAGGCAACATTTTTTGTTGTTGTTTGGAAATAAAAGCTCATTCTGTAGCTCAGGCTGCCCTGGAACTCTTGATCCTTCTTTCCTATTCTCATAGATGATGGGATTACAGGTGTGCACCACTATGTTTGGCCAAACATTTCGCCTTTCCTTTCCTTTCCTTTCCTTTCTCTCTCTTTCTCTTTCTCTCTTTCTCTCTTTCCTTCTTTCTCTCTTTCCCTTCCTTCCTTCCTTTCTTCCTTCCTTCCTTTCTTCCTTCCTTCCTTCCTTCCTTCCTTCCTTCCTTCCTTCCTTCCTTTCCTTTCTTTCTTCTTTCTTTCTTCTTTCTTTCTTTCTTTCTTCTTCTTTCTTTCTTTCTTTCTTTCTTTCTTTCTTTCTTTCTTTCTTTCTTTTCTTTCTTTCTTTTCTTTCTTTCTTTCTTTCTTTCTTTCTTTCTTTCTTTCTTTCTTTCTTTCCTCTTCCAAGGGAAGAGAAAAATGATCATCAATTCCATAAGGAAGTTATAGCAAAGCAATACCAAGAGCTAGCTTCACACTTAGGAGAGAGAGTGTGTCTCCTCCTAGTGGTTTCCAATGTTGAGAAAATGTCTAGTAATGAACCATAGAAATGATCTCTGAAAGTTATGGTCTTACACTTAACATTTGAAGAGAGTTTAATCTTTACTTTATTTGGAGAGAAAATGCCAGTCTATTCTAGAATGACTCTTGTAGTTCTGATTTACTTCTATTGTCTCTCTGTGGATACCTTTCTGGCTTTTCAGGGAAGTAACACCTTGAGGCCATTGTATTGATTTATTTGATCCATGTCCCTGCCCATGAATGGTAGACCAGTTGTTCCACATAGACCAGAAACCTAACATTGACTTTATTTTGAGTAAAATCCTGAATTGGGAGGGTAGCTATACCATGCCTATCATAAGCTAAGCTAACCAAGGTCAAAATTATTTAGTCTCAAATATAGTTGGCAAGGAGAGAAATAATCCCATGATTAAGTGAAGTTAAACTGGGAGGTGGAAGCGGGGGCTGTAGGTCGGGCTTTCAGTAATTTTGTTCAGGATCACCAAAGTTTCCAACGATAGTATTAATAGCAAAAGCCAGCTGATTCAGTTTTAATTATAGCAGTTACACTTTTTGGAGTATTTATTATGAACACAGAGTTCTGCTTCCACTTGGTCATGAGTATGTCTGAAGTAGGCATAAATATCATTCCAGTTTTTCAGATGAGGAAACTATGGCTTGAGAAACTGAAGCATTTTGTCCCATTTTGCACTCTAGGCACCTCCTTTGCCTCACCTGATCCCTGGCCTGATCAGGGTTTGAACCAGGATTTCATAAGTTCGGCCTCACCAACACTCCCACTCAGGAATGAATGCCAGATTTTGGTCTTTAGTAGGGGGGTTGCTTGAAGAAAGCAGGAGGTGGATCATTATGATTGAGGTAGCAATATCTGTTACCTAGATTTGGTGGGATTAATGGGGAAGGAGAAAAGAATAATCTCTTTGCAGTCCACAGGCTCCTCCTTGAACTTGACAACTAATTCTTGACTTGTTCTGTCTTTGAAGTAGCACTTTGCCCAGCCTATCTCAGTACTAGAGATTGCAGGGTTTCCACCTACACCAGACCTGTCCCAAATCTCTGTATTTGACTACTGGGGGACTTTCACCTCAAATTTCCTCTAGTCAATATCACTTGTACCAACTTGGGAACTCTCCCTACATTTGTACCTATTGATAAAGAATCAAAACAATGATTACCTTTAGAATATAACTTGAATGAAGTTTTCTGAGCTGTTGGTGAAATTGTATCTCTTAATTATTGTATTAAATATATTAGCTTTCTGTCGTTTTCATTTTCAGGAATATTTAAATTGCTTTCACCATTGCCCAAGTGCTTGCAAACAATAACATCTATTCTAAATAGTTTAAGCAGAAAGGTTTATTAAAAGATACTAAATAGTTAATGAACCCAAGCATCTGGCCTAGGTTGCTTGCTTGGGTGTTATCAGTAACCGTTTCAACCATGCCAAGTGATTGTTCTTGCTGAAACAACTGTGACCTCTTGGCTTTGAGCTCAGCAACCTTTGACCTTCAGGAATGGGTACTAGAAACTCAGCATCAGCTGTCACAAACAGGATGCCTTTGCTATAGTTCTTCCAGAAGACTGATGTCCTTGCAGGGCCCTGGTGCTTCATAGGGCCTAGGGCTTCATCCATATCTTACAGAGTGCAACTGATTGGTGAAGCAAAAGTCACATGCCTGACTCTTGATTATAGAGGAGTCTGGGAATTGTAGTTTATAGTTTTCTGGCCCTCTAATAGAGGAAGGCAAGCTAATGACATTGAAATTGATGCTAAGTAAACCATCAATTTCTTTTTTTTTTTTTGTCTCTTTCTTTTTCATGGGGAATGGGGGTAGTCAGCACTGGGGAAATGGTACAACACAGTGTTTGTCATTAGTGAGGAGGCTGGATGTCCATTTTCCATTTTTTCACATTTAGCCCTGTGTGAATCTCTCCCATGCCATGTAGCAGGCCTCTGTGGACTACAGATGAATTCCTCACATGGTTAACTGGGAAGACTAAAGTCACAGATTTGGAAAACACCGCAGAACCACAGGCCACATTTCCCCCACAAGAGAGAAAGAAGAATAACTCTCAGGACACCTCAGGGGATTTCTGTGAGGCCACTCTTCTGTTCTTGCCTGAAAAAAAAAGCCTGAGCTTTTTTGACTTGGAAAATGGTATTTGACAATCATAGCAGATTTTGACCAACACAGTTAGATGAATATATTTGTATTTATTAACATGCTTCTCAGGGAGTAGATACACTTGTGCAAGAGTGGGTTGGTGACGCCTTATGATAAGAGCTGAGTTGGATAGGAGCCACTTTGCATGAAAAAAGAGGAAGTTATTTCATTTGAATGAGAGCCTGCTCAGACCAAGAGCTGAACAATATGAAGACCTTATCCCATCACTTCCATCAGGAATTTGGAGAAAAGGAACAACCCGAATATTCTCTGGATTCTGATGATTCCATTAAAATGAAGGAAACATAGCACTTGTGTTTTGAGGGGTAGTACTGGCATTTGAACTCAGGACTTCACCATTATTAGGGAGGGTACTCATTACTTTTAGTTTATTTTTCCAAGAGAGTCTCACATTTTTGCCTGGGTTGACCTTATACCACAGTCTTCTTACCTCAGCCTCTCAAGTAGCTGGGATTACGGTTGTCCAGAGCCACATCTTCATTTGTTGAGGTAGAGTTGTACTACCTTTTGGCCTGGGCCAGCCTTGAACTACTATCTTCTTGCCTCTGCTTCCCGAGTGTTGGGATTACATATGTAGGCCAACACATCTGTGTGGCATTTGCATTTTAAACTGTAATTCTTCACATGAGCTCAGGTATGGAATTTTCCTTTTGTGATATGGTGTTGATTCTTAGAGTTTCAATTTTTGAGCATTTCAGATTTTAGATTTTTGCTATTATTATTGTTATTTTTATATAGCTGAATTGTAGGAGAGTAAATTACAGCCATCATGACATTTGAATCATAAATGCTTTTCCATGTACCACTTAGGAACCCACACATTTTTCTATGTAGCCATAGTAGGATGACCAAATTCACCAAGTATGACACTGATATAATACCATTACCTGCTATATAGACCTTATTCAGATATTGTCACTTTGCCCCAATAATGTGCTTTAGAGCATCAGTCTTTTGATCCAGGCTCCAAACCATGATCCTGCATTGAATTTAATCAGAGACCTTTGAAACTGCTATTGAACTAGGGGTCTGTGTTCTGAGAGCCAAAAGAGCCAGAAAATTCACCTCTGGTAATTAGTCCTTCTCTGAGTTGACAGCCACTGAGGACTTTCAACTTTTCAAAAACTTTTGTCTCTGCTTTCATCTCACTTGATCCTCACAATAGCCCTGGGAGGGAAGTAGGGCACAGGTTAGCGTCTCCATTTTATGGATGAGCAAACAGCTGCCTAGGGTCACTTAGTGGGTTCAAGCTGGGAGATCTGGTCATGGCTCCGGCTTTGCACTAAATCCCCTTGCCTTTACTCCCCAGCAGAAAAATGGCAGGCAGAAGAGGGCTTCTCCAGGCCTCCTGCCTGCTGGGCTTTGGCCCTGCCCTTGACAATACTACCTGCCTCCTGGTGGCAATTGTCCTTCTGGTACCAGAGACTATGCAAGTAGATGTCTAGAAGAAAGTGAAGCTAGCAAGACAGAAGCAGCTTAGAAATGTCCTTTCATTGCTCCAGCATCCCCAGCAGCATTCCTATCACAGTAGGATAGTGACTCGCTCAGCCATCCATGTTTCCATCTCCTACAGGAGAAGAAGCCAGCCCAATGATTTACCTGATTCTCTTTCTATGAATCTGGCATGGTATGCACCCCCATGGGGCTTTGGCCTTTCCCATATTAGCATGTCCCTGAATTTCTAGCAGCCACCACCTCCATGTCTTTGTGCAAGGTTTGTCCTTTTCTTTTTCTTTCTGCCTGAAAAAAAGAGAAGTCATGCCACTCTTCCTCTATAGCCACTCCTCACTGGGAGGCAGCCCAAACCACACACTACTACATAAAGACCCCAGCTCCCTCTCAGCGTTTGATGTGTGGCCCAGACTGTTGCCAGGCTGGGCATTCTTTGTTATTGGTTTGTAATAAATAGAGACATTGACTATAAGCATTTAAGAACTTCTAATAGTGATTTCATGAAGTGCTTAGATAGCTGTTGAACCTAATAACAAAAAATTGGGGTTTATGTTTTGTTTTAAAATTTTTACTAATTCATTTTTATGGTATACTCAGAAATAGTATGAAATTGAAAAGTGGAAATTGAAAAGAAGAAAATCCCCAATTCTTTACCAACCGTACTTTGAGAGCTGTCTGTATTTTTCCAGTTGGGTTAAACTCTGGTGGCCCAACAATACTGAATAAAGTCTGCCTCATTGCTGGCTGTGGCTTGAATATATTCTCCAAAATTCATGTGGTCAACACCCCCCCCCCCACACAAAGTCATATTAGTATTTGAAGAGGTCATTAGAATTAGATGAGGTCATGAGGGTAGAACTCCATGATGAATTAGTGGATTTCTAAGGAGTACAAGAAATACTACAAGCTAGCATGCTGCTCTGTCTCCTGTCTGATACTCTCTACGATGCCAGAACACAGTCTGATGTCTTCACCCGATGCCAGTTCTGTGATCTTGGATTTCTCCACCCCCATAACCATTAGTAAAATAAACCTGTATATTTTGTAACTTACCCAGTCTCAGTAACTTTTTGTCACCACAGAAAGCAGGTTAAGACAATTGCTTCTCTTCATTTCCCTTTTTACTTCACAAGACTCTCACCAGTGCTTCTTGGAATCACTACTAAATACGTTCGTAACATTAATTTTTGTCTCAGAGTCTGCTTCTGGGCAGAACACAGCCTAACACAATGATTTCTGTTTCTTCTCAATTAATTCTAGAACCCAGTTACAGCCTGTGATTCTCAAGTGTTAATGCTTTTGAAAGGAAACATCTGAAGTTTCTACAGGGAAATGCCTTTCAAAAATACTGCAAGTCTGGAGCTGGCTATTGTAGCTCATACTTGTAATCCTAGCACCTTGGGAGGCAGAGATATGGAAGACAGTGGTTCAAAGCTAGCCTGGGCAAAAAGTCCATTTGATCCCTTTTCGACGAATAAAAAGCTGTGCATAGTAGTGCATGCCTGCCATCCCAGCTATGTGGTAGGTATAAATAGAAAGATTGAGGTCTAGGCTGGCCTTGGGAAAAAAGAGACCCTTTTAAAAACAACAAAACAGAAAGGGCTACAGGAGTGGCTCAAGTAGTAGAGCACCTACCTAGCAAATATGAGGCTCCTAGACCAAACTGTAGACTCTAGTACTTCCCCACCCCATACATAAAAGGATAAGCATTGAGGAGGTTGGGATCTAGAGGATTGTTGTCCAAAATTAGCCCAAGCAGAAAAGTCTGAAAGATTCCATCTCAAAATTAACTAGCAAAAAGCCAGGCTGAAGGCATGACTCAAGTGACAGAGCACCTGCTGGGCAAGCACACTAGGTAAGTGTGAGGGCCTAAGTCCAACCCTGGTACTGACAAAGAAAATTATTGTAAGCCCTTTAGAGCATTTGGAACAATTCACCCATGTTTTAATTCATTAAAAAAAAATCTATGGCTGGGTTGCCAGTGTCTCATCCTGTAATCCTAGTTTCTCAGGAGACTGAGATCTGAGGACTGAAGTCCAAAGCCAGCCTGGGCAAAAAGTCTGTGAAACTCTTATCGCCAATTAACTACCCAACAGCCAGAAGTGGAACTGTGGCCAAAGTGGTAGAGTATTAGGCTTGAGAGAAAAACGCTGAGGGACAGTGCCCAGGCCCTGAATTCAAGCCCTAGGATTGGCACAAACACACATGTAAGCATCCGCGCACACACACACACACACACCACACACACACACACACACACACCACACACACAATTATGGGTGAGTTCTCCTGGAACATGATTACCTATACTAGCACATATGTTAATTTCTTCCAAACATGGAATTATCAACTGCCTTCCCCTCTCTTTACCCTGCTTTGCCCCATTAAAGCTCAAATGTTGCACATCCTCTCCATCTTCCTTGGCCACCTCAGAGGACAGGGGATCCTGGGAGATAGAAACCCTGCTGTGAAGCAGGGTCATATTCCATGTGCAGAGGCTTCAAAATACTTGGGATTTCAAAGGAGCTGATTCGCAAATCAAAGTAAGGAGCCACAGTCTTGGCTTTGTTCCCTGTCTGCTGTTTGTACATTTTATATTATGCACAGTCCGAGGAGCACATGGTGGGGCCTGCTGGCTATAACCACAGTCAATCAATCCCAAACTATTTTCAGTCCCTGGCAGCCATCAGGACACCTTTCAGAATGATTGGAGCCCTCTTAGAGACGATGAAAGGACAAAAATACTTAATGAAAGGGTCAGACTGACCAAATGACAAGGCTGCTCAGGGCTGGAGACTCAGGCTGTGTTAAAGGTATTAGCACCTTGTGTGTGAGGCCCAGTGGTTAGACTGGGCCTTTTGGCATCTTGTCACTCTAGGAGTGGGGCAGAATGGTCCTGGGTTAGGTTGTTGGCTCTAATGCAAAAACGGAACTAAATGATGCTGATGAGACACTTAATACTGGCTTTTCCACTACTTTCATAGTATTGAACTTTGCCCCTGGCTAAGATATAACAATTAAGCATCTGCAGTGCTGAGACAGGTGGCCCAGGATGCTGCTAGTGATGACACCGAAGATGATGCTCAACATCTCAGAAGACTGAGAGCATCAAAGCAAAGGCCTACATTGTCCCCCTGTGTCCTGTATGTCTATGAACCACAAAAGTGGCCTTCTCTGTTTGTCTGTGGAGAATGGAAGCCTGGTCAGCAACGCACCAGATGCCTTCAGGCAGGGGTGCCAGCTGAAATGCAATGTGGCCAGTTTTACATTTCAGATAAATAGATAATAGATTTAGACTATGTCCCAAATTGTACTTGGAGATATACTAACAACCGAGTTTGTGGTTTATCTGAAAGTAGCCATGGTTTTGTTTGTAGTGCTGGCTCATAAATTTAAAATCACTTTTTATCATTGTTTATAAAATTGTTGTGATTTTATTATTAGTTATTTTTATTCATCTCTTACGGCACCTGCTTTATAAATTACACTATCCTAGGAACAAAACATAGAAGAATTCAAGATTATTTTAGTTTCTGTCATCTTCAGAATATTCTAGAACATACCCCTGTGGATAAGGGAGATCATTGTATTTCCAACTATATTTGGAGTTGAGCTTCCCATCTGGAGATTGAGTGCTACCTTCACTCAGTCATTCCCCATTTGCTTATCCCTAAAAAATGCTATGTAAGGACTGTGTATTCACTAATTTTTTTCGTATAGTCATGCTGTATAACAGACACCACCCCCAATCTTAATAACTTGCAAGTGCAAACATTGGCTTAATGTTTGAAGATCTAGAGATTGGTTACAGTTCAAGTTGCACTAGATTTGAGTCCAAGCTTCCATTTGAGTTTGTATTTGCCCCACATAGATTCAATCTGAGAGAGATCCAGATGAAATATCCACAGCTATTTGGGACCAAAAAATAACAACAATAACAACAACAAAAAACACCCAGAAGCTTCAAGAGGATTGGCAGATGCTTAAAGCTTTAACTTATAACTGACAAAAGGTTATTTTCACCCACAATTCCATTGGCCAAAACAATTCCCAGGGCCAAGTTCAAAGTCAGAGGATGAGTATATATACTGTAATAGTGTCAGAAACAAGGAGTAAAGAATGATGGACAAATAATATTATCTATCAAAACTTGGGTGGCGGGCCTCACATAAAGTTCTAAAGAGATTCAGAAAAAGCAAACAGATTCTTTTCTTCTGAAAGAAACACAGGGGAAATGGAGGGCCAAAGACACAAAGAAGATACTAGAGAGGAGCTTGACCAGCAAACAGAAGGAGCATGGAGCTGGAAGTAGCCACATTGCTGGAATGTCTGCTATTCCTACTAAGTAACCGAAGTCCTTGAAACCAGCCCTGGGCTGCTCCTGGGGAAGACAGGGCTGTATGTGTGTGGGGGGTGGAGGCAGCAGAGCAAAGAGGTAGCAAGTCTCAGCCCAGGCAAAGAATCACCATAAAGAACTAGCCTTTTAGTCAAAGAGCTAGCAGAAACACCAAGAAATATGAATGTAATTGGTGTTTGTAGACACAAGGCATTTGAAGGAGAAGGAGAGTTCCACAGGGTGCCTTGTGTACTGAACTACACCAGCAAAAGCCAAATTGGAGGGCAGGAAAAACAATGGAAGGGAATCTGGGTAGCTTTCTCAGAACAGAGCATATTACAAGTAGGGCATAGCTGGTGAATTGGAGTATATCAGCAGGTAGAGGCTATGGGAAGAAGAGGGTCACAGATTTTGGTGATTGGGCTATTAGGAGGTGGGGCCTGGTTGGAGGAAGTGGGATGTGTCTTTGAAGGGCATTTCTTGTCCATGGCACCTTCTTTTCCTTCTCAATCTGCTTCCCAGTTGCCAGGAGTTGAGCAACTCTGCCAAGTTGTTCTACCTCACCTTGGGCTCAAAGCAACAGAGCCAGCAACTCTGGACTAAAAACAAAAACTGTTAACCAAAACAGATCTGTACTCCCTTAAATTGATTTGCCCAGGTGTTTCGTCACAATGACACAAAGTGACTAAAAAGGAGGTAATTATGATTAGGTGAAGTCATGACGGTGGGGGGCCTTTATGGAGGTATTAGTGGCTTTCTAAGAAGAAGAAGAAGAAGAGAGATGAGAGCTAGCATGTTTGCTCATTCTCACCATATAATGCCTCTCCCCTAATATGATACAGCTTGAGTCCCTTACAGGAGGCTGGCACTGTGAACTTGAACTTCTCAGCCTCTAGTACCACGAGCTAGAAACTCTTCTGTTTTTTTTTTTTTTTTTTTAAATAAATTACCTGGTCTCCAGTATTCCATTATGGCCACAGGAAACAGACTGAAGCAATTGATTGCCAATTCATCTTGTGGCATGTGGAGAGTAGACATAGATTGTAGGCCTTCACTTTTCACCTGCCAGCCTTGGCCACAGCAGTCTGTAGTCTGTGTTGCTTGGTTTCCTCCTTGCACTTCGATGGGATTTTGCTTTTATTTCCTTGCCAGGCTTGAGTACCCTTTCTGAAAAACGGGGTTAGCCTTCTCAGCCCAGAAGAGAAAGGAGATGACAAAGGTGTTCTGTCCACACATGACAAATGGTGGACACCTCGTGACCACACTCATGAGGACAAAGACTGGAAGTAAGCTGGAGACATATTCACTACAGAGGAGGTGACCAAGGCGGGTCTGTCACCCCTAAGATCTTAGATCTGCATGTGACCCAGGTCTGCAAGTGGCTGCTGCTGTCTTGGCTCCATTTCACCCCAAGATAAAAGCACCCCCATCATAGTATTTATAGAAGTAGTAAATAAAGAATAAAATAGCAAGTGAAAGTAGGTTTTGATTGCCTACGTGTTGGTAAAACCCAGCTGGAATAATTTGATTCATGCATGGGAAAATGCCTCTGAAGCAGGGCCTTTTTTTAGTGTACCCAAACTGAAGTCCTCTCGCCACAGATAGAAATTTCTGCTCTTCTCGTTTGGCTTCAAGACTAAGAATTAAAACCTAAAATGAGATTCCGAGAGAACGAATTATTTGATCTCTTGAAATATACCAGCTAGCCATTTTCTAATCTTGCAAATAAAGCTACTGAATGCAGGGAGATAGGATGAGGTCCCCTGTGGCACCTGGCCTCTTTCGAGGAGCATCCTTGCCCAGTTGGAGTGGAGTAAAGACTGTCTCCTCTGTCAGACCTCTGGATGTACCCTCAGGGAAGAGGGAGCTGGGGTTTTAGGCAAAATTACACACCATGTGAATTTGATTTCTGTAGCTGGTATCAGGGGGCTGTGACTAATTTCATATTCCTCCAGTGGTTTTTGAGGAATGAAAATTCTATCCATCTTACCCCCAACCGCCCACACCCTCAAGTAAGGGTTTCCCTTTCCCAAAACAGCTTGCTTGGCAGACAATCTGTCTCATTTGTCCTGGTCTGGGGGCCGGGGGGGGGTGTTCTGACCAAAGCTGGCTTGTTTTAGATGCACCTCTGGACTTCATGAACACTAGGCTTACTGACCTACAGCTGCTGATTTTCCTACCTGTGACCCCTTCAGCTAGAGAAGCGCATGCACACATATGTACACATGCATGCTCACACAAATACACACATACACACCACATGCATGACCCTGATAGGGTGCTGTTAAGAACTAGTTTGGAAAATCCTTTCGTTTTGGTTGACTGTGTGGAGTGATAGAAAGATGGAATGAAGCTATAACAATTAACTGTGCTTGGGGGAGCTGATCTCAGGAGACAAACTCCCAGAGAATATTCCTTTACTTCTCTTGACAGTTTTCCTTTCACTTTGGTACGTGATCTACCAATGAAGCATAGACTGGATTTCTGAGATTTATTTTTAGAAATATCAATACTTCTGAAGATGAGGGAGTTTCCAGTCACTCACATTTTAGTGTGAATTACTCCATCTTTTCACATTTGGCTATATTGAGAGGTAAGATTTGCAGTGAGAAGATTCTGGTGATTGTGTCCTTTGAGGATCAGGGACCTGAATGATGAGACCTTGGGGAGGGAGGAGAGATGGAAAATAGATTCACAGGACACACAAAGGCAAGTTTCCTGTTTTTGTCACATTGTATAGATTCCTACATTCAGCTTGCAACTTTCTCCAACATTGAGATGTATCTCATAAACTTTGGTGGTTTTTAAAATGAAAATTGAACCACTTTAGACATTGTCTTCACAGGGGACATTTGTCCTTAGTTCTGAAAAGACAGTGAACACTTTCAGTTAGAAGTTTAAGCTGGGCACATGATGAGACTGACATTTAGAAAGGCAAAAGCCTTTCTGAATGTGGTAGTAGGAAAAAAAGCCAAAAAACACCTCATCTGTCCAAACATAGGGTGCATGGGTCACAGATCAGAGAAGCGCCCTCAGCAAAATAACACCCTAGGACAAATCCATGGGCTCATGCTCAAGTGCTGTCACTTGCATTCCCTCTGAACTCCTGCCACCTTTCCTTTTCAGTCCTACCCTGCTAGAGTGGGTGAGACACTAAGATATGCTTCCAGAAGAGCTCTGATCCTGTCTGCTGCCTACGACATCTCTGTCCATGTTCACCTCTTCCAACCCCTGAACTTCTGTGAGATCTGATTACCCATATTCCAATAGTTGCCAAGACTCCCCAGATGGAAAGAAGGCATGGCTTTGTTACTATACTGCTAGAATGCTCAGAGCTTCGGGATGGCTCAAGACTGCAGGGCACAGGAGAAGTAGAGAAAGAATATTTCATGTCACACCCATCACTTTCAAATGCAGCTATGAGGAGATGGATGATTTGTCAGTTTTGAGAACAATGAGGGCACTGCTACCTGGAGCCATTGTTCACCTGAAATGTGAAATCCCACACATGCATGCTTGGGTAGATTTTGCTTCTAGCTCAAAAGGATCCTGACAGACCATCCTCCCAATAAAATAATTAGCATGGATAATAATTTGAGCATTGCAATAAATGGCTTGTCTCTTTTCCTCTCCTCTCTTCTCCTCTCCTCATCTCCATCCTTCCTTCCTTTGTTCCTTTCTTCCTCCTTTCCTCCTCCCTTATCTCTTTCTCTTCTTTTCCCTTCCTTCCTTCCTTCTTTCCTTCCTTCCTTCCTTCCTTCCTTCCTTCCTTCCTTCCTTCCTTCCTTCCTTCCTTCCTTCCTTCCTTCCTTCCTTCCTTTCTTTTTTTTTGGGTCCGGTCGTGGGCCTGAACTCTGGGCCTGGGCGCTGTCCCTCAGCTCTTCAGCTCAAGGCTAGTGCTCTACCACTTGAGCCACAGTGCCACTTCTGGCTTTTTTCTTTTTGCTTATGTGGTGCTGAGGAATCGACCCCAGGGCCTCATGCATGCAAGGCAAGCGTTCTACCACTGAGCCATGTTCCCAGCCTCTTTCTTTCTTTCTTTCTTTCTTTTTGTCTGTCTGTCTTTTTTCTTTCTTTCTTTCTTTCTTTCTTTCTGTCTTTCTTTCTTTCTTTCATTCTTTCTTTCTTTTTCTTTTATTTTTTCAGTCATGGAGCTTGAACTCTGGGCCTGAGCACTGTCCCTCAGCTCTTCAGCTCAAGGAGAGTGCTCTACCACTTGAGTCACAGCACCACTTCTGCTTTTTGGTGGTTAATTGGAGATAAGAGTCTCACAGACTTTCCTGTCTAGGCTGGATTTGACTCACCATCCTCAGATCTCAGCCTCCTGAGTAGCTAGGATTATAGGCACGTGCCACCCGCACTCAGCTTTTTTTGTCCTTCCTTCCTTCCTTCCTTCCTTCCTTCCTTCCTTCCTTCCTTCCTTCCTTCCTTCCTTCCTTCCTTCCTTCCTTCCTTCCTTCTTTTCTTCCTTCCTTCCTTCCTTTCTTTCTTTTTCTTTCTCATCAGTATGAGGCTTAAACTCAAGGCTGTGAACTTTCACTCAGCTTTCTTGATCACAGGTGGTGCTCTACCATTTAAACCATGCCTCCAGACCTACCTTTGGCTGGTTATTTGGGGGTGAGAGTTTCATAGACTTTTCTGCTAGGGCTGGCTTCAAAACTTGATCCTCTACATCTGAGCTAGGATTACAGGCATAAAGAAATATTGGCACCCAGCTACAGTAAATTATTTCTTATTAGAGATGATGTTCAGACTAGAATGGGTTGTGTAAAATGATTGCATTAGTCCAAATGGGCTAAAACTAGGCTGCAGCAATAAATTCAGTGGCTTATTACTTTCTATGTTTTGGATCCAATGAGGGACTGGCTTGGAGGAATATGCTCACTACAGTAACTTGGAACCCAGGCTGAGAAAGGCTTCCTCTTCACACAAGCATCCTGCTCTCCTCCCGGTAACAGTTGGATGGAGAACAATGTAGCCGGAAGCCGGAAGTCTGCTGCTTGTTAGCCTCCACCCAGGAGCACTCACATTTAATTGGTCCAAACAGGTTACTTGGCCCAGGAGGGGACATCCGGTCCAGGCTTGTGCCTGAATAGAGAGCCAGAATATTTGTGAACAGCCCTAATGACTACTCCTGTGATATAAAAATTTTTGTAAGAAAACCATAAAGTGTTCAGCTCATCCACTTTAAAAATTAAGAGCAAGGAACATAAAACTGTATTAAACAAATATAGTAGATAATAAAAGGAATGTCCCTTCTATGTTATGGCCAATTAAGATGGGAAAAAAGTCAGGGGAAAGAAACAGAGAGAGGGAGAGAAAAAGAGAAAGGGAGGGCAGCCAGGAAGCTAATGGAAGAGGTCTGTATGAGGACAGAAGGAAGGGAAAGATATATGCTCTAGCAATGAACACTGTAGCCCATTCTTGCCCCCTCCCCTTGTCCCCTCCCAGGCTGCTGCCCCAGAGGCCAGCTCCTCAGGAACAGGCAATCTTCCAAGTTTCTCTGCACCCTATCTTTCTGGGGACAGCTGTAGTAAACAGCAGGACCTCGGCACTCTGCATGGGGTTCCTTGCATGAAACTGTTTCATGCATGCTTCTCGGGCCCATTCAAGAGAAAATGAAAGTCACACATGCTTTGTGAGTCACTGTCCCAAACAGACAACTCTCCTACCTCTCCTGTGCTTAACACCAGGGTTCTTTTCCTGAGGGAAGACCACCTGGGCATAGGCTGCAGAGAGACCGAAGTATGTCAAAAGCGGCCAAGGAAATTTCCCTCCCTAATGCACTAACTCAATTCAGTGCACGCATTGAAACTGTGACATAAATATGCTAAGCACATCTTTTATAATAGAAAAGCCTCATCCTGTCTCTCTCTACGTCTGCATGTTTTAAAAGCATAAACTAGCCCCGAGGGTTGCATCTACCTCCTCTCCCACTTCTTTCCCTAGTTCCTGAGCCGAGGCTTCCCTTGTCCAAGACTTATATATAGTTATCATCTTTTGACTACTTGCTTGTCTAACCTACTCCTCACAGCAGAGAGATGGAAGGGTCAACCTTATTCCTTTAACCTCCTGCAGGAAGGTGTGTGTTGGCTTAGGGGTGGGCTAGGCTGAAGGACTACCAGGTACAAAGGGCTGACTCTTATATATTCTTCATCAGTTTTCATTTCTCCCTCCCAATCATCACCCTAGATATGACAGTATTTGCCTTTGAAAACCCATTTCCTAGCCAGGCATGGTGGTGCATAGCTGTAATCCCAGCTACTTGGAAGGAATAGGTAAGAAGATCATAGTCTTAGACTGGCAGGGCAAAGGTAGAGAAAGACCCTGTTTGAAAAATAACGAAACCAAAAAGGGCTGAAGTGGTAGAACATGTATTCAGCAAGCCCCAATTCCTGAGTTCAGTCTCAATATCACCATAAACCAAAACAAAAACCAATCATATCCCTGCGTCAATTATCTGGTGCTTCTAACAAACTCTCTGAGATTTAAGAGGTCTAAACAGCATTGGTTCTGTCTTCCTGGTCTGAGGTTTAAACAGATGGTTCTTTGGGACTGGGCTGGGCTCCATGGATCTAGCTTATATGCCTAAAGTCAGGCTGGCTGAGGCTCTCTTTTGCAGGGTATGTATCTGTGTGTGATAGTTACTCTTGGTTGTTACCTTCACTAAATAAATTCAGACACCTAGAAAACTGATAAAGTACTTTTCCAGGCATTTGTGAGGGTGTCTCCAGAGCCAATGGGTGTTTGGGTCACCAAACTGAGCACAGAAAGCTATTGGCACTGCCCAATAGCTGGTAGCTTAGATGGAAGAAGTGGGGAGTGCGCATGTGCACAGGGTCAATTCTTCTTGAGTGCATTAGCTGTTGTCACTGCCACAGACATCAGACTGCAGGAAGTTTGTCATTCTCTTATGATCTAATGGCAAACTAAAGAGGACTTCATTCCAGGACATCATGAGCATCATAAACATGGTTTGGTCCTTTTGGTATATACAATGGAGCTAGAAAACAAACCATAGTATGTCCAGTAGCAGAGACCACCAATAATAAGATTATGTATAGTAGTTGACACTTGATAAGGACACCAATTGCTTGTGCTGCTGCTTCCCATAGTTACTATCCTATATCACATTTTTAAAATTATTTTAGAACATCCTCTTTATACTTATAAAAAAAAGTTTAGTGGAGGACAGTGACAGTGTCATGCCATAAGCAGCCTCCCATGTCTGGTGACAATGCAGCTATTGAGCATAGTCTTCTCTTATTCATGATGTAATCATGAGTTCTTTGGTTCATCATGGCCCTAAGGAGAAGCCACAGCTCTACCATATAGCTAAGATGTGTCGTAGCTGATGACATCCAGGTACATGGAAGCCCGCCCCATGGTATCTGCACAATGATGGATGGATTCACTTAAGTGCACACTTTTTCAGCCTATCCCCATCATTAAGCAATGCATGTGATTGTAGTTGCTTATATTTGACAGATGCTGTTGGTACCTGGCCTGCATCCTTGGAGGATGACTGTCAAGGTTCACATTTTGTGACTGGTCAACTGTCTCCATCACTGTCCAAAGCAGGAATGGTCTGAAGTTACAGGAAAGAAGCAAATCAGGAAGGAGTCCCAGTGTGACTCAGTAGTTGGTTTGCAATTGTGTCTGCTCCCTTACCCTTTGGGTGGGATACCTGGGAGTCATTTCCAGCAGTTCTGAGGTCCAGTTGCCTACCATGATAAGCAGCTGGGTACCATTTCTATTTCTTAGCTATGTTCCCTGCCCTGGCCTCCACCTCCTTCTTGAATCTCACTCTTCCTGGGTCTCCTCAACCTTCAGATCTTTCAGTCTTCTGTTGTCTTTGAGTCTATTTTTGCAGAAATGGTAGCTATGACACTCTAGAAACATTTACTGTTATTATTATTATTAAGTGCCAAGTAGGCTACAGTACTGATGTGCCCCGATTGCCCAAACTATTCCCCTTTGTCTGCCCTCTGGTTGCACAATTACAATGCTGTGAATTTTTCAGTATTACACGTGAGATATAGTAAACCTGCTACTGCCTCTATTTTGGAATGAGCACCAGTATCCCTGAAAGAAAGATACCTAGAGGTAGAATTTCAAGGTATGTAGATTTAACGTATTTTGCAAATCTATTTTGGAGGCTTCTCTTTTAGTTTGCTGTCTCTAGGCAGGCTCTGGCTGTTCTGACTCTTCATTTACCTGGAAACTCACGAGGCCATCTCAGTGAGGGTGATCAAGGGTCCTAGTGTGCCCAGGATGAAGAAATTTCATAAGACGTGTGTGTCAGGGTTTCAACTGCCATAATCCTAGGCAAATTGAGGTGCTAGGTCCCCTAATTGCTGCTCATGCTGTAGGTTCTCTCTATTCCAGAGGTCATGCTTTCAATTCTTCTGTCTCAGATGCCCATCCCAGATCTTTTCCCCAAGCTGCTTCTGGGGGCCACTTTCCTCTCCAAACATACAAAGCACACCTGCATTTTCACACCTGTCCTCCAGCCTATGATTGCATTACCCTTTTGGAACCAAGAGCCTGGGTTGCTTAATGATGGTGACACTTGGTGAGAAATGCATCGTTAGGCAATGTCATCTTTGTGGGAGCATGGTATGTGCTTAGAGAAACTAAGCCAGCCATAGTGTCACTCGGTGATAGAATTTCATGGGACCAGTGCTGACTGAGACATTTTTATGCAGCACATGACCTTATTTCCTTCTCAGCATAAATGTATCTGCCCTGCACTGGTATGTCCCAATGGCCTAGTGCATTTTCACAGGCTAGGAGTTAAGGGCAAGAATTCTAGCGCTTTGTCCCTCTGCCCCATCCATTCATTTTTCTCTCTGTGCTTTCTTTCCCCCCTCCCCTCTCGTTTTAGAGAATCCTCAGTCTCCTGGAGATGAAATGCAGCTTTTATCTGCCTTTCTATACAAACGTAGACTATGTCTTATCTTTTTTTTTTGTCAGTCATGGGACTTGAACTCTGGCCCTGGGTGCCGTCCCTAAGCTTTTTCTGCTCAAGGCTAGTGCTCTATTTCTTTGAGCCACAGCTTCACTTGTGGTTTTCTGTTGGTTAATTGGAGATCTGAGTCTCACGTCTTTCATGCCCAGACTGGCTTTGAAGCGTAATCCTCAGATCTCAGCCTCCTGAGTAGCTGGGATTATAGGCGTGAGTCACTAGTGCACAGCTCGACCACGTCTTATCTTCATCTGGGATACAGTGCATTGGAAGAGAGAGCTGAGCTGAGAGATGGAGAAAAGATTTACTGAAAATACTCTTTAGGCATCTAGAACTAGTCAGTCATGAAACTTCACTATTTGTCTTGGTTTGGGTCACCTGCAGCAAATACGGAGATTTGATTATGAGAGGTTTACTTGTAAAAGGGTTCAAGAAGCATGCTTAAGGGAGGAAGGAAGTGAAACAAGAAAGGCCTATGTTACTAAACCAATTACCTTCTCGATAACTGAAGCTTAGTCCATGTTGGGGACAAATGCTGAGAGATGGGAGGAAATATGCCTTTAAGGTACCTACTTGAGAGTGAAGGAGCTCAGTAATGCATCCACCAACTTCCTGACTGCCAGGGAAGAAAGCTTGCTTCCAGGGGCTTTAACTCTGCAGTAGCTCTGGCTTGCTCTGTTCATGGGCTAATGACAATCTCATGGCCTTGATCCTTACCAGGGAGTGCATATGGATTGGGTGTGTGCTGAACTCTGGGTTTCTTCATTCCTGTTCCTGCTCAGCCTGTGCCCTTAAACACTCATCACTGCTCAGTCCACTTCAAGTTCTATTCCTGATATTTGCAAGCAGCACCCTGGAGTCATGACTTGACCTTTGTCTCTTGTAAGCCCCCTTTCTCAAGTAGACCAATGGCCTAAACGTGTGGGTGCCAATTACATGTCAGGTCTTGTGCAACCCTCACAACATCCCCATGAAATAAGCATTGGAAACTCATTTAGTAAATGAAGCTCAGAGAGATTAAGCAAGTTTCCCAAAGCTGCACAGCTTGGACAGGACAGAATAAAAACTTAGACTCAGAGTTGGGTTCCTGGCAATCTTTATTTTCTGTTTTTCTTATACTAGGCCCAACACCCTCTGCCCTGTCTTATCAACTCTCATTTTAACTCTTAAGTGTCTTCTCCCATTGGGTACCTCTGTCCCAAACCATCCGTCAGATGTCACCAAGTAAAACAATGTTGCATTATATCTGTCTTTTCCCTTCCTTTCTCTGTTAAGTCCATTTGGGTTCCCCAACTTGCTCAATGCCCAGCATATTGGGTGGGAGGGTCTTTCCCCAACCCAGCATCCCCATCTCTATATGCTCTCTTGACTACACTAGTGGTTTGAGTGCACTAGGGGTTGTCCTTACTATCTTATTGTCAGATAAGAAAGCTGAGGCTCATGCCTATAATTTAACTACTCAGGAGTCTGAGATTTGAGGATCACCATTTGAAGCCAACCCCGGCAGGAAAGTATGTGAGACTCTTATCTCCAATCAATTACCCAAAAAAGGCCGGAAGTGGTGCTGTGGCTCCAGTGGTAGAGTGCTAGCCTTGAGCCAAAGAAGCTCAGGGACAGCACCCAGGCCCTGAGTTCATGCTCTAGGACAGGCACACACACATACACAAAGAAAGCAAGCTGAGGCTTAGAGAGGTAGGGTAAGATATCCAGGCCACACAGCTGCTAAGTCTGGCTTGGAATACAAGGTGAGCTGTAAACCCTGAGCATCTCCTCCAATCTGCTGTGTTTACAGAATGCCCAGTGACCAACCTGCTGCCCAGGGTCCCCTGAGCAGCAAACATATGTAGCCCCATTTGGGGGTGGAATTGTGACTTCTGTCTTTAGAACGCAGCTTCCCCATATGTATGTCTGAAGGAGCCTAATAGGGCCAGTCCCCCAGAGGGGATGGGAGCATGAGAAAGGTTTGACTCCACCTTGCAATCACCAGCCTCCCCGGCCCCCCCTCACCGCCCCCTCCAGCCTCTTCTGCAGGACCCAGTGTGGCCCATGATGGATGTTCCACGCTGGACTCCCGCACAGCGCTGACACGGAGCAAGCAAGCAAGCGAGTGCTTGCAAAACCTCAGAGGGGCCAGGAAAATGCAAGCCCTGTTCAACTGTCGCCTGGGCAACGCCACACACAAACATTTGCTGACAGAAAGAGGCGAGCAGCATTAAAGCCGCCTGACAGTGAGGTGACGGGGCAGCAGGGAGAGGCGGAGGTAGACAGGGTGTAATTGCCAAGCCAGAAGGCTGGCCTGTGGCCAATGCATTGAATTTAACCGCCTGTGTCACTGCTGCCCGCGGCCGTGTTTCCAGGCTGAGTGCCCTGTCGCCATGTGAGCCGGGCTGACCCTGGGAGGACATCCGTGAGGTCAGTTTTGGGCATGAGCTCCCGCTGTTCATTACAGCCTTGGTGGCCTATGTAGGGCCTGGGCAAGAAAGGCAAGCTGTGGCTCTCAGGTGCCCCCGTGGTAAAACTGCCCCTGCTCTGGCTGCATGTCTGGTTTTCCCCATGCCCCTCCCCCACCCCAGAGCTGCTTGCTCACTGCTGTGCACACAACCTCTGGGGAAGAAGCATGGCCCACCTGGGGTCTTTTGCCAGCCCCAGCTTCTGTGTTTAGCCTAAGCAGAAGAGATGAGCCTGAGGCTTGTAGATGGAGTTGGGAGAATTCTAGAAGAGCTTTGGCTTGAAAGGTTAAAGATTCTCCACTTAGTGAAACTCATCAATTAGCCTCAAAGCCCTTCAAACATGCCCTCAGTAGCTGTACAGTGGGAACCAAAAGGTAGTCACAAAGCTGTCCCACCAAACTCAGAAAAGGCAGCCAGCCCCTTGGCCTATAGGAGATTTGTATAATCAGATGTTAGTCTCATAGCTTTCAAAAAGTAATGCTTCCCAGGGAAGTGTTTTCAATTTTTCAAGAAACTGCTGTTTAAGAAGCCGAGTAGACGGGGCAGCCCATCATTAACCACTGTTCCTGAACTTAAAGCTGTGGCTCTAGGCCCAATTAACAGGCACATTCTAGCAAGTTCCTTGTTTATCAAGGCATTAGTGCTGTCATGGGTGCAGGGGGGGATTGTGCCCAGCCACTGCCAAAGACCAAAACGCCGTCAGCAAGGAGTGGCCACATATGAAACCAGTAGGGCCTCCTGTGTGGCTCATTCTTTCCGTTCTTATTCTAGCATTGCTGTGTGATTCTCCAACTGAGTGTGAGATGAGCATCCGGGTCCCTGTGGTTACATGGGTGCCTCAGTGTGACTGTGCGTGCATACACACACATATACACCCATGTATGAGACCTCTTACTCTTCTGGAGAAGATGGTGTTGAAATGAGTCTTCACAGAATTCTCTGGGGACAGAATCAGTTTTTGTTCTGAGTGCACATGTGTGACCGAGTGTGCATGTGTGAGTGGATACATATCTGTGCACAAGCAGGGGGGATATGTGTGTGTCTGAGTGTACTGTGCATATGTATATGAGCATGTGTGCATGCACCTGAACATGCACGTGAGTGAGTGTGCTCATATGCATGCATACATGTGTGTGTTTTGGAGAGACTGCCACAATGACTTCCTTCTTATCTCCCTCATTTTAGTCCTTTTCCTTCCTCTCTAGGCACTTGCACAAGCACTGGTTAAATAACCTTTCTGTCCTTTTCTCTAGGCCAAGTACAAATTTGCTTGATTTAAAATGTGCTTATTAGAGTTACATGAGCCAGGATCCCCATCCACAGGCTAGCTTATTTCCAAGGCCTGGTACTTTCTAGATTTCAAAGTGTCACTTGTCCAGAGAGGGTCTTCCCACAATGGGTCCCTGTCCTGTCCCCCAGCACTGCCTCTCTCTTTCTCTGTCTCTGTCCCTCTTTCTCTCTGTCTCTGTCTCTCTGTCTCTGTCTCTTGTCTGTCTGTCTGTCTGTCTGTCTGTCTCTGTCTCTGTCTCTGTCTGTCTCTCTCTCTCTCTCTCGTTTGACTTTGCTTTAGCGTTTGCTATCTTCTTCACAACCCTGTTCCACATGACACCCTAAATGTGAGCTTCTCTCAAGGCCACATTGTTAGCTTGCCTTGCTACTTCTCCCCAAAAACTTCTCCCAGGAGCCCTTGCCAAGCCCATCGCAGGACCTAAGAATCAGCAACACTAGCCTTGGGCTGCAGAAACTTTGCAGAACATGATGGCTCTTGTGTCGCTTTCCCTGTGTAACGTACCCCTTTCCTCTATCAGTCTCTTATTTTTCTCATTGTTCTCAGTACCAGGACTTGAGAATCAGATTTGAATCCTTCAACAACTGCTTTCAAATCAGAGCAAGTTTCCAGCTGATTCTAAAGCCCCATGCTTCTCCTGACCTCTCCTTCTTGCCGAGCCAGCCTGGAGTGTTTCTTGAGGAACTGGAAAGAGACAGGCATGGGCTCCCTTTTCCCTTGGGTTGGAAGAGCAGTGTTCTCCCTCAGCTGGCCAGGTTCTCCATGTTTGATCCCTCCCCTCTCCTCACCCCTGGCCCTGCCCCACCTCAGACCTTTGCCCATTCAGCTTTCCCCTACCCAGAATGGAAGCTAGTCAGTTAGGAGATTTGAAGGCACGAAGGTGCTGCCTGCCCTCTGCAGTGTGTGCTTTTGAAAGAGGACTGGTTACTATTTAAACCAGAGTAGGCAGGGATGAGGTGGTCAGGTTCCACTTCCTTGGTAAAGAGAAGAGCTCTTAGTTATTTTGCCTGGTCAGTAAGTACCCCCATTCCCTATCTTCTCTCCCATTTTCCTTTGGAGAAACTGCTTTCTCCTTAGAGTATGGCTCAAATAAAGCCAATCATGTTCTCTGGGCTTTGGAGGGTGCTAATAGCCCAAGCTGGGCAATTCCAGGCAGGCAGTGGCTCTCTACAGACTTTTCTGGAGCTGCCAGTAAAAAAAAAATTGTCCCTTAGATCCTGGTTGTTCTATTAATAAAATGTAAGTTTGAAATGACTGGTGGACATCTTGTCACCACTTGAGATAAGTGCCGGGTTTCAGCCATGCCTAGTGCCTTTTCACCTATTTCTTCCCTGAGCAAATAGGTTCCTTTATACAATGGAGCAAGTTTCGGTTGTATTTCTAGTCTTGTTTTAAGCTCAAAGTCCTTGTTTCTTGTGAGTGCTTTCTGCTTGTCATAGGTTGCAGTGCTATTTTGAGTTCCATGTGGAGGTCCACACTTCTAATGCACTGAGGCTCCGTCTTTTGGGTGCATGCACCCTATAGATGGGCATCACTGAAGGAACTGCAGTTCCTTACAGCAGACTAGAGGCTAAGGGCTCAACTTCACTCTCACAGTGACCTGTGAGGTGAGAGTATTGTCCCCATTTCACAGATGGGGCAAATTGAGACACAAAAATAGTTAGATAACTTGGCCAAGGTAGCATAGTGAACCATTTGCAGAGACAGGATTTGACTCTAGGCAGATTTAATTTAGAACTTTTGCTCTTAACTGCTCTGATCTGTTGCCGCTGAAGTGTGTTACTGATTGATCACTTCTTTTCCAGGTCCAAAAGGTTTGAATTCCTCCCATGTCCCCCAATGCTTCAGCTGTATGTCAGAATTTTTCTGTCACAACTGCCTTGAAGATTTATGTCAGGCCTCTTACCCGAGGATGCTTTGGGACAGTTCGAAAGCATAGATTACTTCTGGTCATTCCCAGCTGTCCTGGAAAGGAATCTGGCCCCACCCCTGACTACACAAGTGCAGAGCATCCTCAACTGGGTGGGTGTGCTGCGAAGTGGCTGCCATCCCATATGTAACCACTATATCTTAGCCATCTGCACTTCCAGGGCTGGGGCTCCTAGGACACTTGTATCTGCTGGCCTGGGAGGGGGTGCAAACAGTTCATAGTTCCAGATGACAAAGGCTGGAAGTAGAGTGCCCCTTGGGATGGGGTAAATTGTCCCTGGGTCTACACATAGGTGGCTGCCTAATTTTGCAGAACTATGTAGGCCAGAATGTTCTGTGCTGAAAACAATTCCTCAGTGTTCTGATCTTCTCTCTCCCTTCTCCAACACTGTGACAAAGCTTTGTACCAATAGATTATTCAGTTGTTCTTGTATGTTTACCAGTACTAGAACTTGAACTCAGGGCCTCTGCTCTCACTTAGCTTTTGTGATCACAGCTGGTACTTCAGCACTTGAGCCACACTTCCACTTCTGGCTTTTTGCTGGTTATTTGGAGATAAGAGTATCTTAGATTTGTCTGCTTAGGTTGGCTTCAAACCAAGATCCTCAGATCTCAGCCTTCAGAGTAACTAGCATTAAAGATGTGAGCCACTACTGGCTATTGTATGATTAAGAAAATGGAGGCTCCTGGAGACTCCTTGTAAGATATGGTAAGACAGGCTGAAATTTCTGTTTTCTGGCTTTGAGGAATGCCTCTGTCCTGTGTACATCATGGGAATCTGGCCTCTCCCCTGAGGATCATTGATTTCTGTTTTTCTTTTTGTATTTTTGTCAGTTGTGGGGCTTGAACTCAGAGCCTGGATGCTGTCCCTGAGCTCTTTTTGCTCAAGGCTGGCACTCTACCACGTTGAGACACTGCTGCTTCCGGTTTTCTGGTGGTTAATTTGAGGTAAGAGTCTCACACAGTTTCCTACCCTGTCTGGCTTTGGATCTCAATCCTCAGATCTCAGCCTCTTGAGTAGCTAGGATTACAGGTGTGAGCTACCAGGGCCGGATGAGGATCATTGACTTCTCCCTCTACATTCCAGGCACTGTGCTGGGGAGTTAGACATGATTATGGAACTCAAAGTCTCATGAAAACAGCCATGGTCAGTGTGGTAAGAGCCCTGACAGTGTTTTGAATAGACAGCTTTGGAAGTGCAGAAGAGATTGTGAATTCCCTTAACTCGAGAAGATGATTATATGAGAGAAGATTTCAGAGAGTGACAGACACTTAATTTGCTTTATAATGCACAGACTAATTAGATGAGACCCTGATGTGGGCTCCCACCTTTTTGCTTGGTGCTGTACTTCCATAATTTCTTACCGTTGTGAGCGTTGGTGGTATAGTGGTGAGCATAGCTGCCTTCCATAATTTCTTACCCTCACAAGTTCAAGGTAAGTAACATATCTATTTTATATAAAAAGCAAAAGCCCAGCAAGGTCCACAGCTTCAGACATCTTGTCTCAAGGATATCTTCATGTTGAACATACAGACACTGATACTCTAGTGGATAGGAGGTGGCACTCTCAAAGCCTGTCTGTTTGACAACCTCAACTAAGATACTGAGTGATGTGTCTTTCTATGTTTTCATGTCCTCCCACAGGCTAGTCTTGAACCCTTAGTCCTCCTTTCCCATCCCTTGTTTGTGTAAGTGCTGGGGCTTGAACTGAGGACCTGGGTGCTGTTCCTGAGCGTTTTTTGTTCAAAGCTAATACTCTACCACTTAAGCCACAGGTTTACTTCCATCTTTTTGGTGGTAAAATGGAGATAAGAGTCTCACAAACTTTCTTGCTGGCTTGACAGCCAATCCTCAGCTCTCAGCTTCTTGTGTAGCTAGGATTACAGACGTGAGCCACTGGCACACAGGTCATTCCTCAGCCTCTTGGTTGCTGGGATTACAGGTAGTCATCACCACATCTGGTGTGTTATGTATCTTTATCACTTTGTGTTGAGCTCTCTGTGAGTATAAGAAAGTACAAAATAACAAGTGACCTGTGTTTGCTGGAGGGTGCTTTCTCATGTAAAAGCCCAGAGACAAGTAGTCATGAGCTGGCAAGATGGTTGGCATAGGACTGCAAGATGTAAGTGTGAAGTATTCATGTTCCTTTTTTTATCGTGTTGCTCCATACAACATGGTTTCCTGTCCTAACATTACTTCATGGTTCAAGATGACTGCTTGAGTGCTCCATTGCGTCTCCTTCCTTGTAGAGGAAGGAGTAAAGGACAGGCAAGCATACCTCCACTTCCTTCTTGAACACGTTCCAGAAGTTGCTGACATCCCATTGCAGAAGTTGCTGACGTTCCATTCACTGGTCACTGATGGCTGAGTGAGAGACTTATGTCCACCTAAAAATTGCCCCTCTGGGAGAGCATAGGTTGTGTGGGGTCTGGATGGCACTGGGATACTCTTGCTCATCTTTGGATTGCATGTCAGTTTGCCTTCACTTCAAGAGTCCTTTGGTTTTGTTTTGGGGGGGGTCTCATCTAAGGCATGTTAGCTTTCCTCTTCCTCCCCAGAAGCTCCTGGAGGGAGGTTGAGATAAAGATGACTTTCCCTTCTTACTTCCCCTTCCTTTCTCTTTTAGCCTAAGGCTCTGTCACTCCAGGTGTCTATCTATATCTCTCAGAACAGAGCATCCCGTGTTTACCCACCAATAATTAACTGTTTTCAGTATTTAACATGTACCCAGGCATGGATGACATACTAGGCACAAGAGAGAGAGTGGGAAGTACCACCCAGCAGGCTCGGGAATCAGAGGGCTGTCCAGCTTTTAGTTGTCCCTCAGCTCCTTGGTCCATTTCAAGCTTCTTTCTTTATCCATATGAGCAGTTCCATGGTCTTTAGCCATAAAGGTGTGACCAGCCAATCCTGTGGAGTACAGGGAGTACATGCAAATTTTCAAGTTCATCCTTTGTCCTGGGCTTATTGCTGAAGTAGTAGAAAGGATGAGTTTGGGGGTGCTAGCAGTATAACTGAGCAAGAGAGAGGAAACAATAGAATACATGGGATAGAGGTGGAGAGAAGAACTAAGTGTTCCTTAAAACTCATCAAGCCAGCCTTCTCAAACCTTTCTGTGTTCTCAGATCACTGGGCAGGGGAAGGAGGGGGGAGTTGCCCTGGGTGGGGCTGGAGGCTGCATTTCTAAGGAGTTCTTAGGCAATGTTGCTGTTGCTGCTGTGGGGCCCAAGGACCACACTTTGTGGAGCAAGGATTTACAGTCATTTTCAAATTCATTCTTCCCTTTAATCCGCCCAATGACCCTGTTTTACAGATGAGGGAATTGAGGATCGCAGATGCCAAGTAACTTGTGTGAGGTCCCCGGCCAGTCAGCCGGCAGCTTTCTGTTTAGTATGTAGAGCTGCATCTCTGAGTGAACCAGTGAACATTTCCTTGTGTGGGGGCCGAGGAGGATGGATCAGACTCAGAGGGTCGAAGGATGCCTGGGATGTATCCTGGATGAGAGCCCAGAGGCCTTGTTTTTCAAGTACCAAGACACCTAGACACACAGAGGGAAGAAATGGCTTGTAGAAGGGGGGTGGGGAGGAGGCATAAAACCGGATAGGATTAAAAAGAGGAGCCAGGGCCAAGCTGGACTTTGTTACTAAGCTGTGCCTGGAATTTCTCAACCGGGATAGCAGTTGTCTTTTGTGAAATGCTTGTACTTTCAAAGATCTGATCTTTGTGTTCTGCCTGCAAATGTCTTGATTTGGATTCACAAAGGGGGAGGGGCTGCCAAGTGGGAGCAGGCAATAAAGGTACCCTCTGGGGGAGGGTGTCTATCCTCTGTGTGATTAGTGGGAAGGTATTTCACTTGGTAGGGGGTGTGTGGGCCTGGAGTTAAGCATTAAATGAAGTAATGTAAGTATAGAACTTAGCATCATGCTCTCGGCTCATCCTGTAATACTTACTGTTAATTATATTAATAAATCATTGAGGCATCTTGAAGTAAGATGTGAGACTCAGATGCTGAGGACCTCACTGCCATGGGTCAGCAACACCTGCTGAGAGCCATCAAAGTGAAGAGCATTGTGGATGTTGTAAGTTCTTATAGAACTTAGGATCAACCAGGGAGTCTCCAGATGTATTAATAGACGCCTAATGAATACACCTATTCAGGTGTCTCCAAGGTGTCCATACCAGTGGGGCCCAGGGTGTTCTAGCTGAGCTGACTGGAGGAAAGAAGAGGATGATATGGCACTGCATCTAGATTAGATTGGGTCATTTGAGAAATAGATGCCAGGAAAGGATTAAATGGACAAGGATTTGATCAGGGAAAATTGGCCACTGGGGACAGCCTTGGCAGAGCAAAGCCACCTTGGTTGGGATCAAATCTGCCAAAGAGACAGGAGTGTGCGTAGAGCTTCTTTTTCCTTTGGGGGTAGAAAGGGCATGGATATCTTTCATGGCTATGGCTAACTCCTGTCCCCACCCTTCTATCTGACATGCAATGCTTTCATCCCCTTGGAGACAGTGTCCACGGCAGCAAGATTGTGACAGACACAACAGCTACCCAAGGGCAGGGGGTTTTGAAGCAGGCAAATGCTGGGAGGCCCTGGCTTATGATTAGGAAAGAAGCAGAAGCCACCCATCACCCATGAGACTGGCCTGGCCTCTAAAGCACCTGGGGATGCTTTACATCCATCTCTATGTGCTTCTGCCTGGAAAGGAAGACAAAGCACTTGTTCCTCTTGCACTAATCCATTACCAAGGTGTGGCCTGTGGCAAACAAGAGCCGATTGCTGAGCCTGTGTGTATATGTGTGTGTGTGTGTGTGTGTGTGTGTGTGTGTGCTCATTTGAACACTAGGGAACAAAGTTGAGGCTGAAGATGGGTATTGAAAGGAAAGAGAAATTTCAGAGAATATTTTAAACTGCCTCTATCTAGGCAGTAGCCTAGAATCCCCCAAACAATGGCAATAATAGTGATGATGATGATAAGTAGTAGTAGTAGTAGTAGTAGTAGTAGTAATGCTTACATAGTACTTGCAGTGTGCAGGTACTGCTATGTGCTCTGTGAAATATTAACATGTAGTTTGACAAGGAAAGCTGCATGATTACTCCATGTTACAGGTGGCTAAATTAAGGCACAGAGAGGCTGAGTTACTTGTTTCAGGTAAACAAAGTACTAATGTTCTTAGTTCATCTTCCAGAGGGTCTATGATCACCTTCCTGTCCTGCTATGAGAGTAGTAAGGAATTCTATTAAGCTCCTATTGCCACGACCAGACCCTGGAGAAATTCACTCCTTATGCGGACCCCCAAGTCCCATTATCACTTACTATCACCCTCTGGAATTGGTAGTGATCATAGATCTAGATACTAGAGAGGCCTGGAAAAGCAGGAGTGTGAGTGTGTGTGTGTGTGTGTGTGTGTGTGTGCGCGCGCGTGCGCGCGCGCACACGCGCCCAAGCAAGCACGTACGTATGTGCATATATTATATTTATAACTATGTATATGTATGGTACATTGGAATTGCATTCAGGAGCAATTATTGCCTTTGTGTTATTTGCTTGCTCATTACTACTTGGTAGTTAAGTGGCCAAACAATTGGGGTCATTCACATATTTTCTGCTTGCCAATGAAGCCACGCAGGGTCTGCGAGCTGTCAAAGCTTCGACACATCTCTCTGTTACCTGGCCACCATGTGCTGACACTTGACACTTAGTATGCTGTGTTCTGCAATTCTGCCAATGTCTTCTGATGATTAAAGAAACACTGGGTTGTTGCGCCTTGTTTTGGTATGAGCGTGTGTCTTATTGTCTTTTTTTTTATTGTATTAAGACTCATTAACCTTTGAAACTTGGTTTTGTGAGCGTGAAGCTGTTCTGGTTTTCCGTTGTTGTGTGACAAATCACCCCACAGCCTAGTCATTATATTATCTTATATGGGTCGGAAATATGAGAAGATCTGGCAGTGGGGGAATCTCTGATGCATCGTCAGTCAGAGGGGGCTGCATCTAGAGAAACTGGGAAGGGGGTAGCAGGCCAGGCATTTCTCCTAGTCTCCTTCATGTGTGTTCTTTGAGTATCAGCTAGTTTGGGCTTCCTGACAGCTTGGTGGCCTGTGGGTAGTGAGGCATTGGCTAATCAGACTTCCAAGCCCAGGATCTCCACTGAACCTGCAGGGGTTTTTTTTTGAGGGGGGGGAGCAGTTGTTAATCACCTTGTCTCAGAAGTCATACAAGGTCATTATCACTGTAGTTAGGTACCAGGAAAGGGAGCACATAATGTCTCAGTGGAAGGAGTATGAAAGTCAGGACTTACGTACTTTGAAACATTAGCCATCTTTGCAAAGTAAAAGGTGACACAGATGTGAGAGGATGACCCCGACTTCATCCTGACAATCATACCTGGGGTGTCTAGCTGTCTGAGAGGGCCACTCAGCCATGTTAACTGGGGTCTGGGTAGAGACTTTTCTGGGGGTGTTGAGGCTGAAGGGAGGCAGTAAGGGGTGCACCATATGGAAACAGGAATTGCTGAGTGAAGTGACAAGAGAGATGGATTGGAGGTCATTCAAGAGGGACAGCAAAGCTAGTGACCCATGCTTTAAGTTGCAGAGAGGAGAAACAGTGGCCAACAGGGGATTGGAGCTGGAGAAGCTTGGGCCTCTGTGTTGGAGAAGAGAAGGTGGGAAGAGTGGGGGCCAGCCTGTTGAGGGGTGAGCACTAGGGCACTGGGAGGGGACTCTGAAGAGGGTAAATCCTTGGATTTTTGCTGCCATTTCTGGACTGGTTTGCCATCCTCCCCATCTGCCCCCGCTGAGAGGATGCAAGATATTGGGGAGGTAAAGATATTGGGGATATAGGAATGGGGCTGTGTCCCTGCCTGGGAGTGTGTGGTCCAGAGCCAGGCATCCATGAGAAATTGATTACATGGCCAAGCTGACCTCTTAAGGCCTTGGCAAGCAGAGTGCTGAATCTATAAAGTGACGTGCCCCCCCCCCCCCACACACACACACCATGCTGGCCGCTTGCTCGGCAGCCTCTGTTGGAAGGTAAATCCATCCATAAGCCAGCCGTCACTCCAGGCTTAATGTACATGATTTCTGGCATTTATGGCAGCACAGCTCCAAACATTGGAAGAAACTCCAGAAAATAATTTGCCAGGGGAAGCCAGCAGAGTGGCGATTTCTCCCAGCCCATCTGAACAAACTCCCAGGGAACGAAATGCCTTGACAAAGCATGATGCTAAGGAGAGCTCCTGTTCTGTTCTGGGAAATGGGGGTTCTATGGCTTTTCCTCCAGGGAGGGGAGTCATTGGAAGTTCCCTGATTGGTGCTATTAGGTGGGATGTTGCTGGCCTAGCTGAGGAGTGAGGCTAGCCTTTTGGCCCCAAGCATGTTTTCCTTGGAAGTTGATTCTGGATGAGCCATAATAGGCCAGGGCCCCTTGTCTTCTGAGGGAGGGACTGGAAGGATTAATACCTTTGTCAATTCAGGGAGCTTCCCGCTCTCCCTGAGTCCCTTCGAAAACCTATTCTGATCTCTTTCTTTGGCCTTCTGACTTTCCTGGAAGCTTCTTCTCCTCGTTCTGTCCTCCCTTTGACTCTGTGAGTCCTTTTCCAGTTTCTCTGTGCTTCTTTCACTCTTTCTCTGGGTCTCCTGCCTCTTGTGTCTTTACTTTGTCTCTGCCTCTCTACCTGTGCCTATAAATCTCTTGGTTTCTGTGTGTCTTTCCGTCTCTTATATCCTTCTGTATGCCAGTTTCTCTGTCAATTTGTATAGGACCATATAGCTGTGTGCAACATGAGAGTGTGTCCTGGGAAGACACTGGAGCCAGTAAGACCAGCAGCACTATATATTGAAGTGCTTTTCTTTTTCTGTCTCAGTTAGCAGCTTCTGCTCCTTCCCTGCCCAGTCAAGAAGTAAGTGAGAGACAGAGCAGTCATTCTGAGCAGTTTAGTCTCTCGGCCATGTGACCCTTTGTTTTTGTTGTTATATATACTTATTCGTCTATTTTCCTATTTTCTAAAACAAGGTACCACTGGGAATTGTGCAATAGACAACCTAACATGGCCTATCATTTTTTTCCATAACTATTTTTGCTCTGGGTCTGTGAGTTTGACCCAGGCTTAGCTCTCCTAGCAGGTTGTAGACATGAATATGCATGCATACACCCCAGAAGCAAAGCCTTCCAGCTCTGCCCTGGCCTTTCTCCTGCCTCCAGAGACTGTGTCCTTTCTTACTACTGCCTTTAACTATGAGACTCAAGAGTATTCTGAATCTACTATGTAATACAATACGACCTTCTTGCTGTAGACTTGTACAGTATAAAACTTTTAAGCTTTTCAAAAAACTCTCACCTCCTTTCTAAACATCCTGACTGAGGCAGATCCCCCAATAAACCTTAAGACGAGGGAGGGCTCATGTGAGAATCCTTCCTTCCTTTCTTTCCTTCCTTCTTTCCTTCCTTCCTTCCTTCCTTCCTTCCTTCCTTCCTTCCTTCTTTTCCTTTCTTTTTTCCCTCTCATTTTTCTTTTTCCTATTTTTCTTTTTTATGCTACTGGATTGAACCCAGGGTGTTACATATGCAAAATAAGTACACTGCCACTTGAGCCATTCCCTCAGCCCTTTTGTTGGTTTTGATTTTTTAGCTAGGGTCTTAGCTTAAGTTTTCCTAGGCTGGCCTAGAAGTCTAAGATCTTCCTACCTCTGCTTTTCAAATAGCTGGGATTATAAATGATCCTAGCCACCATACCCAGTTTTACATGTAAGGGATGTCAGGGCCCTTGGAGAGTGGTCCTCCCCTTACCCCACAGGGGAATCCTGATCCATTTCAAGGAAGTATTGAAATAGTCTTTTGTTACTCACTAGTGAGGAGGTTTTTGTGGGGGACAGAAAGTCCCAGGCATGCTCAGACATCTCTATAGGGAAACAGACAAAGCTGTCTGGTGGCTCAGTGCTGTCTAGTAAGACAGGCTGCAGGTGCAGCCTCTGGAAGTGTTCTCCTGGAATCTGTGGCTGAGCATGCTCTTGAAGGCAGGATATGTGTTTGCCAGTGTATACACTGCCTTAGCCGACTCAGGCTACTATAGCAAAACACCGCACATGAAGCCTCCAAACCACACAGTTCTTTTTCACAACTCTGGAGGCTGCAAGGCCAAGATCAAGGTTCTGACAGATTTCACTGTTGGTAAGAACTCTTTTCCTGCCTGGCAGATACCTGCTAGTCAGTGTTCACATGTGAGCAACACAAAGAGGTAGGGTATCTCACCTTGTCCTCTTCTTAAGGACACTGATCACAGGGGCCCCACCCTCATGCCTTCATTTAACTTAATTGCTGCCTAAATGCTCCATGCCCTAATAGTATCTCATGATGCTTTGGTCATTGCCATGTGTATGTTTGTGGGCACAAGGACATTAGCCCATAATATACATCTATCAGGGGCCTGGGAACTATTGCTGTAGGCACCTCAAGTGTGGATCAGTGATCCCAGGGATATAGGGTATGTGTATTCTGCAGTGATGAGTCTTTTGTTTCTATCTCTCTAAAACAAAAGTAGTCAAACCTCCGAATGCCAGGAACCATTGCAAAAGAATGTTAGCTACAGCTGGATATAGTGGCTTATGTCTGTAATCCCAGAAACTCAGAAGGCAAAGATTGAAGAGGAGGATAATGGGATCCAGTCCAGGGAAGTAGCCAATCAATGAGCCAGGTGTGGTGGCCTGCTCATGTAATCCTAGCTACCAGGGAGGCAGAGGCTGGAATTAAAGAATCATGTGGGCAAAAGCATGATGGATTAGAAAACTAAAGCTAAAAAATACAGGGCTGGGGCATGGCTGAAGCAGTAGAGTGCTTGCCTAGCAAGTGGAAAACTTGAGTTTAAACCCTAATATTGGAGGAAAAGAAGAAAAATAAGGAGAGGTTAATTAGGTTATAAAGAGGAGGGTCAGTGTTTTGATGATACCATCCACTGCTTCCTGGACCACACACCACCACAGGGCCAGAGGAATCTGCCACCTGGAGACAAGGAGAATGGACTAGAGCTGAGGTATCATGTACTCAAGGTCTTGAAGAAGGAGAAAAGAAGAAAACAGAGCCAGGTATTAATAACTCATGCCTAGAATCCTAATTACTCAGGAGGCTGAGATCTGAGGATTTTGGTTCAAATCTAGTCTGAGTAGGAAAGTCTGTGAAATTCTTACCTCCAATTAATGACCAAAAAGCAGAAAATTGAAGAGTGGCTTAAATGGTAGAGTATCAGCTTTGAAAAAGCGAAAAGTGTCGAAGACCTGAGTTCAAGCCCCAGTTCTGTCACAGAAGAAGGAGGAGGTGGGGGGGGAGGGGAAGGAAGGAGGGGGAGGAGGAAGCCACTATGCTTGGTACTCGTTATATCTGTTCCCAGCTTGTGTGGGGTCTTGGGGCCCCATCAGGGCCGCAATGGACCTTGCATTTGATGACAATCCAGGATGATTCTGAGCCTAGGAGGAGCATGAGTGAGAGAAGCAGCATGTTCTTGGGGATCCCTCCTCTAATAAGGTCTTCATTTGCAGGGGAGGGGACGAGGCTTCCCTGCAACTTTGTCCCCTGGCCTCATCTTTCTCTACTGGTGAACAGTTTTTTTTTCTTTTTCCACCTGCACGCGCTGGCTCCTGGTTGGCTCCAGCCTCTGAGCCTTTGGTAGGAGGGCTACTCTGGCTCAGGGTCTTGAGACAGCTTCTGCTTGCCTGGAGAGCAACAGTGGCTTGAGCAAGAATTCTTGTTTCCTTGAACAAGGTGTGGCCAGTGATTGCTGCTGGTGTGTGAGGGAAGAGGAAATCCTCCAGCCCTCAAACTCCCGATGGGGACATGGCTCAGGTGATCTCTCTTGTTTCCCCAAAGTTTTCCATTGTGGCCCTTTGCTGGACCATCACACCTTTGTTCAGCATCATTTTCACCTAGGCCCACTTCCGCTTCTGTACTGTCCTAAGAATATTTACCAAACCAAAAGCCATTTGATGTGAAGCCTTACCTCAGCTATTGTCTATGGACTCAGATCAAAGACAGATTCAGGCTTTGAGTTCCTTACAAAGTAGCTAGTCTCAAGTGACTTTCCAATATGCCCTGAAGCAATGAGGAAACAGGCTTACAGAGTGTAAATATGGTCATAGGCTTTAGGTTACAGTCATAAGCTTTACCTCTGGGTGGGATATACCTCACTCTTGCCCACTGCTTATGCTTCCTTTCTTCCTCCATGTTTCTGTAGGAGATCATTCCACCCTATGGGATTGTGTCATTCATTGAGCAAGTGCCTGGATCATCTTCAGGAGCCAAGTGCTAGGTATTTGGAGTACTGTAATGAAGTAGGGTCTCTAAGTTTGAGGGAAAGATGGACAAGCAATTGGTGAATGTATGGTGGTATAGTGTTAAGACCCAACCTAATTCAACACCCCAAGTGTGCTCTGATTTATGCAGAAGCCAGTGTGCACATAGACCATAACCTCCCCTGAAGGAGACTCCTTGTTTCTGTTAATACATCCACAATTGCTTTAGGTACAACCTAGTGCTAGCTCACCATTCTGCAGCCTTTCCAAATGACACGGCTCATGCCACATTTAATTATTCCATTTTATTTTAATGCAACAGACTTCTAGGCCACCTTTGACATGGATTTCTGTGAGTATTTGAGCTGGTTATTGTACTTACCTCTCTCCAGTTCAACCCTAGGTTCTTGGCTCTGTTCTAGGCCTTGAGAGGTTGATCTGGGTGAATGGCATCACTAGACTCCCCAGCCTTCTAGCTTTCTGATGGATGTGGCAGCTGGGAAGCACCCACAGGAGTCTGGAATGAGGGAGGAACAGTACTCCAAATGTTTCTTTTCCAGGTCACAGTATTTCAGTGACTTCATTTCTCTGGGTACACTTACAGTTCCTGTCTGAGGGCCCCCTTCCAATGATGACCTTCTTGCTGAATGGTGGCAAAGCCTTTTTATCTCCCATGCCAGTGCAGATCTGGGGACACACACAGCTTCCTGTTGCCGGCAACCCTGGATACTTGGTCATTCCTTGTATTTCTCAGCACTGAGTTTGTCATTGTAAATAGTCTGTCCTTAAACTTGCTTCAATTAAACTTTCTGAGTGTGTGAGTGAGCCCTGTTGGTCTCTGACAGGTCTAATTTAATTTTCCAGACTTCAGCTCATCATGTTAGTCTGGTGAAATCTTTTAGAGGCTTAGTTTTTCATCCCTCATAATAACTTTTTATTTGCAGTTTTGTCTTACCTGGAAACTTACTAAATAAACCTTCCTGTCCAAAGACAGCCAAGTACTACCGTACCCAAATGCTTATGCGATGATCTGGCTTGAGCAGTGCATTCTCTGCCTATGTAGGGGGCATGGCACCCTTTGATGGGATGGGACAGAGTAGTGAGATGCCTTCCTTCCAAGTCTCAGAAATTTCCACTGAGAAATCTGAGAGCAAAGCATTCACCTGGTGGGAGGAGAGGCATAGCAGTATGTGTAGGAAAGAGTAAGTCAAGGAGAATGGCTGAGTAGAGTATAAAAGCGAGCATTCCCAAGTGGAGACAGCAGACTCTGGCTGCCAGCAGGAGAGGATTCAGTCTATGCAACAACCTAGCCCGGAAGCTGTGTTGGATTTCCATTTCTGCACTCATCCAGTCTGAGATCTGCTCACATGGCAGACTCACTTCCTGGAGATGGATTCACTATATACAAATCATGCCAAATGTATTCTTATCTTTTTTATTGATGAATCAGAGTAAGCTGTTTGGTGGGTAGGAGGAAAGTTGCACATGCTCATGCATGTGCCCTCCCCTTACACACACACACACACACACACACACCATCACATACACACACCATCACACAATCTGCCATCATATAAGCTAGCCTGAAGGATCTACATTCCAAAGAGTAACAAGGACTACCATAGGTTAGCATCCAAGTCAATTAGGGCAGGGCCAGTGATGGAGTTTGGCTGGTCACTACAGAATTCCCTGCAAACTGGCATCAATGAGTGTGGACACTTGTGGAAGAAAGTCACTGCTGATGTTTATTGATAACCATGTTTTCTCTTCTTTTCAGCCACTTGGATAGACTTCATTGGCCTTTTTGCTTCTGTGTTACTGAATTCTGGTCAGTGGAATTTGGATAGACATGATGTTTGTAATTGTTTTTATATTTTTCATTGAAAAAATTGTTACTGTAAAGGTGATGTACAGAGGGGTTACAGTTGTATCAGTCAGATAGAGAGTATGTTTCTTTTTGAACAACCTCACCCCTCCTTCCCTCACTGCGAGTTTTTTCCTCCCACCCTTACTTATAAATTGTATAGTTCATTTTTGATATAGTGTCTAATCAGTATCACTGCTGTACTTGTTCACCCTTTGTCCCACTGCACATAATTTCTGATGTTTTTTTTTTTGCCAGTCCTGGGGCTTGAACTCAGGGCCTGGGCATTGTCTCTGAGCTTCTTTTACTCAAGGCTAGCACCCTACCACTTGAGCCACCATACCACTTCTGGTTTTTTCTGCTTATGTGGTACTGAGGAATTGAGCCAAGGGCTTCATGAATGCAAGGCAAGCATTCTATCACTAAGCCACATTCCCAGCTCCAAATGCACATAATTTCTAGTCCTGAATTTCAGAAATTTGCCACATGAGATTTTCCTCTCCCTTCTTTCTCCAGTAGCTTTGGTAGTCATAAATTCAAGATGGAAGACCATAAGATAGAAGAACTCATGTGTCCAAATGACTATGTAGAGCCAAAATCTCTCATTGAATATATTGTATTATGTTAGGAATTGAGCTAACCATTGCGTATGCCACTACATTTTGGAGCTATTTGTTGGGATAGTTAGCCTGCTCTGACTAATAAAGAATGGTCACTAGAAGTGGGATTCAAACCCACATAAACATAAGGCTACTCAATCAGCTTCAATTGAGAGAGATCTACTAGTTGGCTCACTTTCATCCATGTTCTCTATAAAGATAAGGTGTATGCTTTTGTGCAATGCTTGTATGAATCAAGAATACGCACTTGGGCACTGGTGGCTCACACCTGTAATCCCAGCTACTCAGGAGGCTGAGATTTGAGGATTATAGTTAAACACCAGCCGGGGCAGAAAGTCCATGAGACTCTTATCCCCAATAAACTACTCAGAAGTGCTGCTGTGACTCAAGTGGTAGAGTGCTATCCTTAAGCAAAAGTTGCAGCATCCCAAGACTGGCAAAAAAAAAAAAAAGAATATTCACACAAAACTGTGTGTGTATAACTTTTCTTCTATCTACCAGGCAGCTTGTCAACAAAAAGATATAGAATCTGTTTGGTTTGATTTCTGTATATTTTTGTCATCACTTGGCTTTTTCCACTGAAGGCTAGAGCTCTATCAATTCTGTTTTTTTTTTTTTTTTTTTTTTTGCTGATTAACTGGAGATAAAAGCCCGATGAACTTTTCTGCCTGGGTTGACTTTGAACTCTGATCCTCAGATCTCAGGCTTTTGAGTAACAAGGATTACAGGTATGAGCCACCAGTGCCCTACCATGATGATTTTTTTTAATTGTGAAAATACTGTACAGAGGGGTTACAATTACATGGGCAAGATAATGAGTACATTTCTTATCAAGCATTGTAGCCTCCTCTGTTTCCTCTTCCCATCCCTTCCCATCCTTCCCCTGCCCCCCCCCCACCGAAACCTCCCCACCCCCCCCACCAAAGTTGTAAAGTTCATTTTCGACATGACTTGTACATCTCATTGTTGCAATGGGTCCACCTGCATCCCTATTTAAACGATTTGTTTTTCCCCTTCCCCTCCACAAATTATACCAACATCAAATACAGTGAAAGCAGGGGTTATATTGTGGGGGAGGCATGATGATCTTTAATGATCCTTTATGTCTCTCTCCCCTTCTCCCTTTCCCTTTTCTGTCTCCCTTCCTCTTCAACTGTATGGTTTTATAATTCCATAAAATATGTTTCTCCAGTTTTGGAAAAAAACAAGAAATTTGTTCTTTTCACTAAAAATGGCTTTTTATGAATGTAGAAAAATATGTACTCTATCACTTCACAGAAAATGGCAGAATCTTAACTTTAACTCCTCTTACTTCTCCTACTATAAGAACACAAACTTACTGAAATTTAGCTATACACAAATCAAGCCAAGCATATTCTATATCTCAACACACATATATATATTGACTCTCTGAGTCTTCACTGTACTCTTATGAGTCTGATAACTTATTGTCCCCATTCCACAGTTGGGAAAATTGATGCACCCATTTCTTTGCAGTCTTCTTGTTATGAAGGGCTGAGAATCCAATTCCAGTGGGCTGCCTTAACAGGTCACATTCCAATCCTATCAGCTGCTGGCATGTAGGCTGGATTTGGTTTATTCCGGTTGTGTTTTGCCTCCTTTCTCAAACAGATTGTCTCTATAGTACCCTTCCCAGCCATATCCTGGGCAACAGAGAACAGGTTTGTATCACAGCCCAGAAGGATTCCATGATCAGGTTGGACCAGGAAACCCAGAGCACCAGACAGTTTCAGCCAATCCCTGCTGGAAGTGGGAAGATGTTTTACTTTTGCTCCATGGAGCACTGGAAAAGCTCAGCAAGGCCACCTGTTTGGACACCCATGTCGTTGCTACCTGGTAACTTTCCTTGGAGCACTTGGGGGGCAAAGGAGAGGGAACATGCCTGCAATGTAATTAACACTAGAACAACTTGTTTCCCCCTTGGAGAATTACACCATTAGCTGCTTCAATTGTGCATGAAATATAAATTACATTACTCGGAGGCATCATGTCGGAGCAGACTCCATGCTAAGTGACGAGGCTCTCCATGGTGCATCCCACTCCCCAGCCAATGGGTCAGAAGAAGCATGGACCCTGAGGCTCAGAGCCAGTGGAGCAGCTTGTGATCTCCTTGGCTGGTCTAGCACAGAAAGCTCTCCATGGAGAATCCTTCCTGATTTGTCCAGGGAGTGGCAGTTCTGTACTTTCCCCTGCTTGTAAGGATCTGGAGTCCTTATTGCCATACACATTTTCTAGCTCCTGTACACATGCCGAAAAGAGTTCCTTTCCTTCTTGGTTGTGCATGTGCTTGTGTGGTTATACGTGAAGGCAGGTGTGTGGATATAGTTGTATGTGTGCAGGTGTGTCCCCAGTTTAAAAGGTGAGAAAATCTGTCCAGAAAATGCAATATTTGTCAAAATGGTTAGGAGATGCACTTGAGAAGGGAGAGGAGTAATCCTTTGCCATCAGATTCTAGCCACTCCTCAGTTTCATTCATCCACCCAGTCATTCGCCTAGCTTACTGAAAAGACTTTGATCACCTAACTGGAACGAGGAAGAGACCCATTAGGCCGCATTCTCTTCCTATGTATGAACCTAAAACCAACTTCAACTCCCTCTGGGGAGAACCAGGACTTGGTTCAGGAAAGGCACGAAGGAGCTGTCCAAATCCTGCTATCATGAGGAGGTCCTTCTGGCTTTTTCAAGAAGAGACACAGGTTTCCATCCATTCCCCCAGGGAAGTGATACTGAGTGTAATGCTTGCTGAGCCCCTAATGTGCATTTTAAGAGTCATCACACCTCCAACCCAGAGGCTCCCTTCCACCCTTCTTCTAGCTCCTGGGAATCCTGGAGAAGGGGGGCCCCTGTGTGCCGTTAGCAGCTGCTGGGAAGGGCTCTGAGCCAGCCCTCCTCACCAGAGCCTGTATTAATGGGCAGGAAGTTTGGAAAGCGAGCCTGAAGCTGCAGGAGAAATTTGGGAAAATATCGTGCAATTACCCTAATGACAGCCATACAAATCACACAACCACCCCTCAAATCCCCCGTTGCTTGAGCAGAGCCCAAAACAGGAAGAGCCAAAACCCACACATGAATTCAGCAAGACCTCTGGAAGCTGTCCCTGTGGAGGGCCTGGGGGCTGGGGATAAGAACACAAAGGCTCCAACGACTCAAGCTTTGCTTGGAGATCATGCCACAGGCAGCCTCAACTGCGCTGGAATTATTTTGCCCAGATCCATCCCATGGAAGTCCTGCAGTGTGTCTGTACTCTGCTCAGCTTCTTGCCTACACTCTCCCCCAGAAGCACCCAGTCCCAGACATTCTTTGAACAAGGGCCTCACAGGATAAGGTGACAGCTGTCTGCTATTATTGTCCTGGCTTGGGATACCTCCTCTATTCTTGAGATCTAAATATTTCCTTGGACTTTGATCAAGCTCCACATGGAGTGTTTCTCCTTTTCTCACAAAAGAGGAGGAGCCATTTTAGGCTCCATCCACTGTCTAGTCCAAGGTTTTCTTGAACCTTGTTGTGGGTAATCACAAAGCTGTCAGATGGGGAGCAGGAAGTGCTTCTGTGGCCCTCACAGACACATAATCATAGACTCAGATCTGCAGCACAGTGTGGGGTCAGAGGCACAGTTTTTCAGCTGTCTGACTTCATATGTAAGGCTTGGAGGTAGGTATTGGCATATGTGTTTTACAGATAACTGAGGTTAGGGACACAAAGCTATCTGGCAGGTCCTCTGTGTTTGTCAAACAATTGTGCCAGGCTCTGGATTAGCCATTAGTCATCAATATGGGTAAGCCATCACCTCTGGCCCTTACAGAGAGGGTAGTGTTGATGGAAGATAAGAGGAGAAAGATAGGCTTTTCATGCTTGCCAGAAATGTTGGCCCTTCCCCATAGATTACACCAGAGCTGCACAGACATAAGAGGCAATGTGGTCTATTTTGAGGAATTTGGATTTAACGATTTTCTTTAGGACCAGACAGCTTCTAATATAACTCGTGACAGTGTGACTACCCTGTGACAGGTCTAGTTACAAACTTGCTCTGGATCCTAATCCCAACTTTTTCAACTTGGACTAGTCACAGAAGCCCCTGATGATTTCTCTGTCAAAGGGAGGGGGAGAGGTACAGAAGTTCTCACTTCCCTGAGCTGTAGTGGAGGTTTCATGAATTAACATATGTCAAAATTACCTTCAAGGTGTTGTCTGTGGGCTAGTTTCCCCTAAGAGTCCATATGAAGTGGGGAGGATTTCAGGCCTTACCCCAGACCTGAGTACTGTAAATCTGCATGTTTATGGACCCCTCTGAAAGTTCAGGTTTGAATTGGAAACACTGGCTGGGTAATAATGCCCGCCTGCAGCAGGATATGTACTCTCTGATTATTGACTAAACTTTGTGTTGTTATTTTTTTTATGGCATCTGGGGCTGCAGCATACTCTCTGGAGTATGAAAGTGGAGCAAGAAAGTGGCTCAGAAAAGATCAAAGTTGTGTTTCAGATCCCATGCCAGGAAGCAGGGCTCCACACAAAGAGCCAATAACTTGTATGCCCACTCCTGAGGGGTCTCCAGTACTAGAGTTGGGACAGCCCTGAGAGAACTGGTATAGTTTGTAACTGTCAGTGCAGGGACCTCCTTGGCTCTGGGGCCCTATCTACTCAGTGGCACAGCATTATTATCACATGTACTTTCAAACTGTGAGCAAATGCACATGACACAAAACTGATCATTTTCAAAGTACATGTTGCAATATGCCCCACTGCCACTACTGTGTAGTTTCAGAACTTTAAAAAAAAATCGCCCCTAAGGGAACTAACATCCACATCTCTGAGCAGTCATTCTCTGTCCACAACATCCCACCTCTTCAACCACAAATCTACTTCCTGTCTCTAAAGATTTGCTATTGTAGACATTTTACATGAATGGAATCATTGGCATCATTCATCCAGCACATGTTTTGTTATGGACATTCATCTTTGTTGTGGCACATATCAGAATTTCATCCATTTTAATAGGTGAATAATATCCCACTGTATGAATAGCCTGTTTTGTGTATCCAGTCTTCAGTTTGTGATCATTTTCTCTGTTTTTAGCTCTTCTGTGTAGTTTTGCTGAAAGTCTAGCCTTGAAATCCGCCTTTTTGAGTCATTGCTTTTCATTTGTAGCAGGTATATACGTAGAAATGGAACCATGGATCCAAGGTACATCAACCTTGATGTTGAGGAACAACACAGAAACTTGCCCTAGAGAACTCCTAGACCAGGGAATGAATCAATGGGCTTGCCTCTCTATGCTCCAGTGCCCTTGGGTGCCAGCCCAGGCTGGATCAGCTCTGTATGCTCCCTCCCTACTATTCAGGAGATCAGAGGGACATTTACTAAAGGGTGAACCTGTCTGAGTGTGGCTGTTACATTGAAAGCAATCAAAGAGGACACAGAAGCCCAGTGGAGAGCCTTGAGAGTGTGAGATGACATCTGGGAGTTAAGGGGTAGAGGAAGCAGGTAGTCAGGGAAGAGGAGAGAGAGAGAGGCTGTTTCTGGGCGCATCCAAGTGAAGTGAAAGGTGTGTTCTGCCCTGAAGAGCAACTCTTGATTGGAAAGAATTTGCACGAGGCTAGGCCTGGGCTGGCAGACAATGAGTGGTTGCCATTAAGGGGCTTCCTGTATTTTCTGCCAATGGCCTTCAGTGTTTCCCTTGATTCTTTCTGGGCCCGTGAGGAGCAATGCCAGAGGAAAGCTGTTGTGGAGAGAATGGGCTGGAGACTCCACACACAGGTTGCAGCAGGGAGCATGGCTGACTCCTTTTCTCCAGGCTGGTGGGAGGAGACTTTGCGTTTGCTGATTGTTTCCCCTTGGAAGGTTGGCCGGAGCTTGGGAGCTGGAGAAGTGGGAGCAAAGGAAAAAGAAAAGGAGGGGAGAGGAAGAGGAAAAGGAGAAGGAGGAGGGGAGAGAAGGAGAAGAAGGGGGAGGGGAAGAGGAGCAAAAGAAGAGGGACAAGAGGAAAAGCAGAGGAATGGGAAAGGAGCAGGAGGGAGCTCTTTCTGGAGCAGCTAGAACTACCAGAGGACTGCACATGGAGATGAGAGGGGATGAGAGGTGGCAGTCGAGCCTGCAGGCCTGTCTGTTGAGACTGTTGCAGGGTAGAAGAAGGGAGAGGGGTGAGTGGAGGGTGAGAGGTGACAGAGGGCAGCCTCAAAGAAATCTCCAGTGATGTTCCCACTCCTAAGCCAGCAGCACAGAGCGGATTCTCCCTGTCTCTGCTGTAAACACTCCAGCTTTCACCTCCACTGTGCACTGAACCCCAAAGTGGGGCCCTTATCTGCCTGCCCCTCCCACCAACCTGTCCCTGTTGCCATGGAAACTATCTCCGGGGTAAGGTGATCTCTCTCTACTTGCAACCGCCCTGCTTTCAGCACCAATCAATCAAACCCCCCAACCCCATCTCCAAGGGGGAGGTCCTATGGGAGAGTAAGGAAGGAGAGAAATTAAACGCAGGAAAAAAGAACAACAACTGTAATGAAAAAAAAAAACGAACAAAGGGAGGGGGTGATGTAATAACGGCCAGTGATCAATTCCTTTTGTCCCTCCAGCAGCGACCACATCCTACCCATGTTTAAGTCCTATTGGAGGATAGTCTCTAGGTGGGTTTTTTTTCCCCTGAGCTCCAGGCTGGACTCAGGACAGTATTTCTGGCTCTAGAGGCCTGCTAAAATTTTCCTGCCACTGTCTATGCCCCTTCTCGGGAGGAAGGTCGCAGGAATGACAAATCGGCCTGGTCATGGATAATTAGAGCTAAGCTGGAGCTTACCTACCAGAGTAAGCAAGGTCATAGCTGGGTTGACCAGTGAGGATTTATTTCTTTTGGCAGGTTGTATTTTGCATAAATGGCTGAAACAATGTTTCCCATCCTACATGCTCGTCTGAACACTTGTCTCACTCCCATGCGAAGATGGGGCCTGTGTCCCTTCCTTTTGCACCTAGATGCAGGACTTATACCTGCGCCTAGGAATAGTATATAGGTAGAAGTGATGTCATGTGACTTCTGAGAGTAGGTCATAAAGAGTGACATAGTTTCCTCCTGGCACTCTCTCAAAATAGTCATTGGAGCCCAGTTACCATGCTCCAAGGAAGTCCAGACTACAAAGAGACGGCATCGGCATGGTCACATTCCTGACAACAGTCCCTACTGAGTACTCAGCATCAACAGTCAACAGTCAATAGTCAGCATCAACAGCCAGACAAGCACATGAGGAAGCATGTGTGGTGACTCCAGCCTTAGCCTGCATGTGACTGAAACCACAAGAGAATCATTTAGCTGAGGCCAGCCATCCCCAGGACTGATAGTTGCAGCTTTATGTCATTGCAAGTTGGGGTGGGGGTGGCTGGTTCCACAGCCCTAGAAGATTAGAAGGAAGTTGGATGTTCAGAACTAGATGTTGAGATTCTAGGTCAAGATTTGCTCCAACAAATTCACATCCGTGGGAGACTAGTAGTTTTTCCTAACCTGTTTTTGGTTTGGGTTCACACTGGGATCCCATGCCCAATCACACATGACTCTCAAATGCTGAAAATGACAATCCATGTGATGATTTTGTGCTCAAAAAGAAACATATATCACATCGCCACGGGGTACTTACCTTAGCAGTTTGTTCATGATGTCTGTTGCAACTGTACCAGGGGATTGATTATTTATACATCACTTATTCCTTGTTAGTGGCCGCCTGTGTGTTCGCTTAACACACACTTCCCTTTGTGAAGCATGACTCAGTTTTCTACTCTAACTGGGAACCAGATCATCGTAGGTTGGCTATCACACAGCTTTGCGTCCACAGACTTCTTTCAGAATGCATGTATGAGACAATCTGGGAGTGATAGTTAGGCCTGTAATCTTGGCACTCATGAGGTTGAGGCAAGAGGATCATGAGTTCCAGGCTAGGCTGGGCCACATAGTGAGACCATGTGTCAAAAGGAAAAAGAAAGAAGGCAGTGAGGGAAGGAGAACTTCTGCTCATTTCTTTGCCCTTCATTCCAATCTTTAAATGCCACTGACGTCTTCTTCATCCTTCTTTCAGCTTCTTCCTCCTGTACCTCCTAACACACACACACACACACACACACACACACACACACACACACACACACACACACACACACACACACACCTTCAAATTCTCAAGGGTTGACATTCTCTAATCATCTCTTCCAGGTTGTTCTTCTGACTTTCTCCTTTCTCTCTGGCTCCTGTTGTCATCTAGCATTGCCATTCCAGGACCTTCCGTATTTATAACCTCAATTGTAGTTTATCTGCTAATGTCCAAATCTATCTTTCCACCAGCAGACAGGGCATCTCTAGCTGGAGATCCTGGACACATTCAGCATGCTCAAAACCACTCTTGTGCCTTTTCCTCCTATCTCATTAGACCTAATAGTTTCTTACTACTCTTTCAAACCATGTTCATTCAGGTCCTATCCTATGATAGTCAGTTTTTTGGCATTTCAGTAAATACCTGAGATAATCACTTTATTATTTTAAGAGCTTATTTTGGATCATGGTTTGAGAGGATCCAATCCATGATGGAATGGCCTCCTTTGTTTTGAGCCTATGGTGAGGCAGCATATCAGTGAGGCAATATTGATATGCACAAAGCTGTTCACATAGTGATAAGGTTTCAAAAGAGAAAAGAAGGTTATGGAGTCCCACTATCTCCTTCAAGGGCCCTCCTAATGACTGAAAGTCCTCCCACTAGGGCCCACATCATAACCATTCTACCAACTCCCAAGTTCACCTTGTTGAGCACCAAATCTACAAGTGGAACTTATGGAGACATTCAGGAACATAGCTAGAAATGTTCTGTATTTCCCCTCATTCTTAGTTTCTTCTTCTTCTCCTCCTCCTCCTCCTCCTCCTCCTCCTCCTCCTCCTCCTCCTCCTCCACCACCACCACCGCCTCTTGTTTCTCCTCTACCTTCTCCTGTTCCTCCTTCTGTTCCTCTTTCCCCTCAGCCCCCTCCTCCGGCTCCGGTTTGGGCTCCCAGTTAGCTCTTACTTGGCCTATCACTGTGGCTTCTTGAGTGCTCCCTTCAAGACAGATCATCTCCGTCTTTCATATAGCATATTAATGACTCACTGTAACTATCTCATACATTGGGTGAAGTTACCTTCTGATCTTGTTGTGTGCCCGGTCATGGACTCTCAGTGTGGTTGCATTCTTGGGTAACCAGTTTCTCTTTGCAAAGATGACAGTAGGAGCCAGAGCCATTTCACCTGCAGAGCCTCAAGTTCCCAAGGAAGCTAGGAGCCTGGGACTGATGGGTTGGAGGTTAAGTGCTCTGAATCTCTTCTTCCCATCTGGCCAGATTCAAGGTGTGCCTGGGGCTATTTGTCTACAGATCTGCCTTGAAGGATTGGACTAAAGTGGCCCTCTTGGTGTTGGGATCTTGGCTCTATGTGGTTCTTAGGCATGGCTTTTGCCCTTCCCTATTTCCTTTTCAGATTTTCACACTAATAATAAATCCACCCAATCCTTATTATCATATCAATTTAGAGAGGAGAAAATTAAGATAGAGATGTAAGGTAACTTGCCCAGAGCTTAAAAGCTTCACCACCAGGCCATGCTGAATTAAGATCATTCTTGTTACAACTGCTATCATTGTGACAGGGATCACAGGATGGAAGCCAGAGGAGGGAGCTGGAACAGAGAGGGTGAATGGTCCAGGTTTATGTGGGTAGAAAGTGGCAGAGATAGAACTCCATTCCTTTTTGTTGTCTGATTCCTAATCTAGCGACCTCTCTACAAAGCAGAAGAGATGGGCCTTGTAAGCGTCTCATGATAAATACACACATTGGAGAGTCATTGCCACTAGCCTGGGTACCAGCCAGTAAAAATGGGGCAGGGAGTTGTTGTCAGGGAGACCTGGCTCATCTGGGTTGGGGGGATGCTCTGTCGCTGGTTATGGGCGAACAGTAGTCGTGTAAATTCTCATTCTCCAGGAGTGTAACTTCCATGACTGATGGTCATAGGTAGAATTGCTTGGGCTTTAGATTTGTGGACCTGATGCCCATAAACCACATTTTCATATAGAATACATGTCTGAGGAGAAGCGGGCATGTTTTCATCTCATGAGTTACGGCGCTGCCTCTCTCTAAACCTCCAAGGCAGCCTCCGATGAGTGAAGAGCTTGCCTTGATGAGGGAAATCCACCCAGCACCTCCCAGTTTCCCTGAGCTGCTCAGCCTCCCAGGCTGTCCTTTATTTACTTGGTAGGAGGGGAGGAGCTCTAATCAGTTGTTAAGGGCCCTTGCTGCCTCAAAGTGCTAAGGAGAGAAGAGATGTGCGCACGCAATTGCAGCCTCTTCAATCACGGCTCCCAATAGCTATTGACAGCTGAGTGGTTCAGCTATGGTTTGGTTGCAAAGAATGATGGTGGTGGTGATGGTGGTGGTTTTGTGTGTGTGCGTGTGTGTGTGCGCACGCGCACATACACGCACATGTGTTTCATTGCAATCAAGTGGATTCTACATACCAGGTCTTTCTAATGTCAAGTTACTTTGGGGCTGACCAAGTGGGAGGATGGAAAATGTGGGGGCTGCAAATCTTCCAGAAGAATAGAGGTTGCCCTTCATGGATAGAACCTGTTAGTCAACAGAGCCCATGCATTGTAAACAAACCTTGTGCCAGGAGGGGGCGCTGTGATGGCTCTGAGTGTAATTTAAGGCAGGTGCTGGCTTGACGTGGATGGTAGGCCCAGAACTGAATGGCAACCAAAGGGGAGATGGAACAGTCTCCTGCATTTTGGGGCTCTGTGGGTGCCTGGATAAAGACAGGGGATAGGATATAAGAGGAGAGGGCAGAAACTAAGCCTGAATGTAGGCAGGGGCGGAAGCAGCGGGGTATTGGAAGGAACAGGAAACAGACAATTGAAGGTCCTGCTCAGCTCTCTCAAAGTGAGAAGCAAAGAAAGCAACAGCTGGGTGGACCCACCCTGAAGAATTTGCTCTCCCTGGAAAGATTTTGACTGTTATTGTTAGAGGAGGCCAGCTGCTGTTGTGACTCCAGTAGTCCCTAATGCTCACCCTGGTTCCTAAGCACCCCTCTTAGTTTTATCGATGACCTTGACCACTTCCCTCCCCCAAACGCCTCTTCTCAGGCCACACCCTCACCCTAAGCAGCTCATCCAATGTCAGAGTGTTAAAATACGTGTGTATAGTGGAGGGCTGTCTGATTCAGAGGTACAGCTCATGCCTCTCCCGGGGCTGCGGCTCAACAAGTCCACTTGGACACTGAACAGCATCCCAAACTCAGCCAAGTCCCCATCACCTCCTTACTCCAGCCTGCTTCCTCCCACGGGCTTCCAATCTCAGTTTTGGCAGCTCCAACCTTCAGTAGTTCAGATCCAAAAGCTTCCATTCATCCTCCACTTTTCCCCTCTCATCCATTCCAGCAGCAAACCTTCTTGGTAATACCTTAAACACAGATCCTGAATCTGGTTACACCCTCCCCCCCCAAGTCTGGCTTACTGCAGGAGTGTCACACGACTGCCCTTTTGCATTGTCTCAACTCCACAGCTACAGTGCTCCTTTTATAGCATCAGTCACCTTGTATCTCAGCACTATTCACTGCCTTCCAATAGCCCCAGATCAGCCCCAAAGAAAGCACCAAAGTCACTGCTGTGGTCCACAGCGTCATTCCCCATCCTCCCTCCCTTACTTCACCTATAACACCGCTTTCTAGCACCTGTCCCAGTGCTCTCTGGGCCCAAGTCAGGATGGCCTCTTCTCCTTTTTCTCAACCGGCTGGGTAGATACCCATCTCAGAGTCTTTGCCCTGGTGCTGTCTCTCTCCTGTCATTCAGGGCTTTACCTCAAACCTAACAGTCACCTTCCAACCATCCCTTTTTCTGACCTGCTAAAAATTGCCACCCGCTCATACTTCCCAGTCCTTCACTGGTTTATTGCTAGCCATAACACTTTGCAAACATGCGGCATTAGAAAGGAAGCTTCATGAAGGTGAGAAATTACTATGTTTGGTTCACTACTGAATCAATACTGAGAAGAGAGCCTGAAACAGAGGTGCCTGCTGCTGCTTGGTGACTATAGAAAATTAATTGATCTTAGCTGGGGACTGGTGGCTCACATCTATAACCTTAGCTACTCAGGAGGCTGAGATTTGAGGATCAAGGTTTGAAACCAGTCGAGGCAGAAAAGATCACAAGATTCTTCAATTAATCAGATAAAAAAAAGCTGGAAGGGGAGGCATGGCTCAAGTGGTAGAGTGCCAGCTATAGACAAGCAAGAACATTGCAGGCCCTGAGTTCAAGCCTCAGTACTGTGACACACACATCAAGAGAAAATAATCATTGATGTCCTTGGTACCCTCTTCTGTTAGTGGCTGATGTCATTTTCTCTCCTTTCTTTCCTTTTTCCTTTTCCTTCTCTTCCATCACTCTCTCTACTTTTCTTAACTAAATAATGCCTCATACACTTTCAATTTTATTTTAGGGGAAGGAGACCTGAATGTTGGACTCAGGGTTTTATGTTTCTACCACTTGAGCCACTCTTGCAAACTTTTTTTTGCATTAGCAAATTTTTGGATAGGGTGTTCTGTTTTTTCTAGGGGCCACTCTGAACCATGATCCTCTTACCTCTGCCTTCCACGTAGCTGAAATGACAGGTATGTACCAACACATACAGTTGACTGAGATGAAGTTTTGCTAACTGTTGGTCCAGGGTAATCTCAAACTGTAATCTCTATCTCCTGGGTAGATGGTATTATAGGAAGGAGCCATGGTGCCCAGCCAGTATTACCCCCAGTTCTGTAGTACTGCACAATTTGAACACATTTCTGCACACATGATCATATCTGATTTTATCAAAAACTTTCTGAGGCCCACTGAACAAGTCCTTCACTCCTTCTGACTGAGAGGTTGGCCCAAGGCAAAGAGAGATGGAATGGGTTCTCTGGAGGGCCTATAGTAGTCTCTTTGGATTCAGATTCAGGGCTGCTTACCTGAAGCTGTTGGTAGACTGTTTCTAACAGCTGTCTGCTTCTCTGTCCTGGGCATGCTGGGTTAAGCATAGGTGTGACAGAGAATTGTTGCAGAGATGATGGCCAGGAGCAACCCTAAGCTAAGGAAAGGGGAAGTTGGTGGATGATTAATGGTGAGTTCAATGTTCGCATTCTTCCAAAGTTCATTTGGAGGAGAAGACTTTGGGGGAGGTTTTAAGTGTGGGGTTCACAAAAAGTGATCTGAAAGCATTGTGTCTCTGTTATGCAGAGACACAGCAAAGCAGTCTATCTGCAAGTCAGGAAGACAGCCCTCACCAAGAACTCAGTCTTGAGTACCTTGATCTTGGACTTGTGCCTCCAGAACTGGGAGAAAGAAATGTCTGCTATTCAAGGTGCCAAGTATACAGTATTTCTTTCTACCAGGCAGACAGACTAACACAGTAGATAACTGCCCAACCTCTCTGACCTCATGACCCTTCTAAGGAATGTCCCATATGATTTCTCGGAGTTCCCTAAGGGGAATTGAGCCCCAGTTGCTCACAGAGGCAAAATCGCCTTGCTAGTTTCCCTCTCTGCCCCGCCTCACTTCCAGATCCCTCCTGCTTCCGGGAATCCCCTCCCACTCAGACCACCTAGGTCCTTTCTCCAAGTTGGCTGCCAGAACCATCTAAATGCATAAAAGCAGAGCTCCAGACTTCTTTGATGGTACTGAGAGATCCCTCGGTGGGCCTGTTTATTTTACAAATAAACACAGGATGCCTATTTACATGAGAATTTTAGATAAACCACAGATACGTTTTTAGTATATGTTTTAGGCAATATTAGGGGCATACTTATAGTTAAAAAAAAACTCTTGTTTATCTAAAATTCTCATTTTTCTGGCAACCTGCACCAGGGTTGGAAATAGGGTGAACTAATTAGGAAACTGGAAATGATTATCAAGGCCTGGATTATGTATGACTCTGGGCTGGGGAAGACAGATCTGTGACCCTTTAACCTTTAGCATACCTAATCTGGGAACGCTTTACCTCCCCTCATTCCCCTTGGGCATGCTAGACAGGCCAGCCTGGCTGTGTTCAAGGATAGCGGAGGAGAAACAAAATCCAAGGACACTAAAGGGGGCAGTTATGATCTTAGAATCTGTTCCTTGAGTCCCTACCTATGTGTAGGTCTGTGAGCCAGTGACCACGCACTACTCCCAGGTGGTTACAGTAGGAGTAGCACAGTGGCTGTGGTAGCAGTGTCCTAGTTGGTAGAAAGCCATCCATCTGGTGTCTGCATGACACCACGGAGCCAAAGGTAACAAAATGGAAAGCTTTAGTCACAGGCCTTTCTTTGGCAACCATCTGCGTGACAGTGGTGAACTCCTGCTTCGGGGAGGCCTGGCTGATAATGTTCCAGGTCACTTCCCCAGAGGGCTCAGGGCAGTGACTAGCATGCCGATCTGGGAGCCTGGTCAGAGTTGCACAATTTCTAGGCACCAACTCTGTGCCTCATCCTGCCCTTGTGTCACTTATTCAATGTAATAACAACTCTATGGGGTAGGTAGAACCCCATTTTGTTGATGAGGGAACAGAGGCATACTAAGTGACCTGGCTCAGGGGAGGCTGGTGAAGCATCAAGGGGCAGGCAACAAGTAAGCTGTTCCCAGTTGCTGCAAGAAATACCTCAGGATGATTTGGGGCACTGGGGTGTAGCTCTATGTTAGAGCAGGCATGACGAAGGCTCTGGGTTCCACTGCACTGAAAAACAAAGTTCCTGAATGATAAAATAGTACGTAGAAAGGATTACCATTATTTTTGCAGCCTATAGAATCCATTTTTACCACTGTGGTGATTTTAGCAGTGCTGTTAGCCTCACCTCCTATACCCTGAATGGAATATCCTGGAAGTGATGCTGATGGTGGTGAGGCCAAACAGGTTCACCTTCTCCCTGAGGACACCTGGGAGGCTCTTTAATCCCCCCTCCTTCCCCACAACTGTAGTCATCCCTGCCCTGAGTTTATTCTACAGCCCATGAATAGCTGCTGGCCCCCTGAAACACAAGCCTGCAAGAAAGACGTATGAGAAGCCAGCAGACCGTGCTTATGAAAGCTGATACTAGGACTGGGGTGGTTTGAGTTTTCTTTCAACAGTACCTTGGTGGTTTTGATGTAGATGAATTGAGATACTGGTCTGGGTAGATAAAGCCCACCCAACGTGGTGAATCTGTTTATAGAAGCCAGAGTAAAGTCCTGAATCTGGGATCTGGAACTCCTTGACTTCTGATACTTGCACATGGCTCCTGCCTCATTCCTGCCTTAAGCCCCAGGGCATTGCTAATGGAGGAGATGAGGGAAAGGACAGAGCTCTGTGGCTGATGCTTTTGGCATCTTGTCTGACTTTTCAGCATGTTCTGGCTGATTCTCAACTGCCAGTGCATGCAACACTTTGCCTGGTGGCTTCCTAGAAACCGTGGTCCCCACTCTGCCTGTGTACAGGGAAAAAAATGACACATTCTCCACCAATGACTATTACCAGTGGCTCTATAAATAGCCAAGCTCTGTGGGTGGGATAACTGGCAAGTATATAGTCTCCTTCTTGGGGGAGGGGGAGTGGTCAAAGGGTGGTCCCCAGACCAACCTTGGACGATGAAATGTTTATTGCTTGTACATTCCACGAGCAGTAGACAAGAGAGAAACCCAGTTTTTAGGAACTTTGATGGCAAGCTGGCAACATTTTAATTGAGGTTCTGTAAAAGGATCCATTTATAATGGACTGTGATACTGCCTCCACCCCATTGAGGCGCATTCACTGTCTTGATGACACATCCTGGCTTAGCTACCTTCCTGTTTCTCTCTGCCTTTCCCTCTCTACTGCTTACATTTCTTGTCTGCCCCAAAGATCTCCTGCTTGCTTGTGCTTTTTTTGTTTTCAGTTGGCTTCTGGGTAGCCCAGATTCAGACACCTTCCTTTGGAGAAGGCTGCCCAATGCTGCCACTTGCTGCCTGAGCCATGTCACTGGTGGTGCCTCCACTTTCCCACAAGGAGTTAAATAACCCATTAGAAGATGACAGTTATCTAGCCATCTCCACATTTCTTCTTGCCCTTCTGGCCTGAGGTTAGGAAGTCATTGCCCTCAATGCCCTCTGCTTTCTGAGAAGCCATACAGCTGATGGAAGATGCACTTTCATACACTTGGCAGCCAGAATTGACAGTAGTCTGGATACTAGTGTACATCCCCATTGCACCTCCAAGACAGGTCCTTCTTGCAGGAACAGTGGGATGTGAAAGTAGCTATCCAAAGCAGGAATTCTTGACTGGGGAGACCAGTCGGGCAAACCTGTTTCTTGTCTGAAAGCTGTTTTTTGCATGCATGTGGAATGCTTTTGTTCAGATACAAAGCACCCAAGAGCAGTATTTTATGTCCTGAATCATTACCATGTGGCACAGGGTCTCCCTGACGCGTGTGCTACTTATGCCGTTCTCTTCCACCTGGTACCCACTCGCTCACGTTCACTCTTCCCAGCTTGCTCCTTCTTTCTAGATTTCTCTGTCTCCCTGCACAGACTGTGCAGAGGCCCCATACCCATAAAAACCCAGTGCTTCGAAATCCCTTTTTCCCCCTTAATCATTTAACTTAGTGCCCAGGATTTCCAGAGTGAAGAATTAAAACCATTTTAAAATGCAATTCTTTTCTCTCTCCAACTAGCAATGCATTTACCTTTGGCCTCTTGGGGCACATCTGTGGCATTTTAGACATCCCACTGTGGCCAGGATGCAATGCATGCCCTACTGCATCTGTGGCAGAGAAGGTAGCAGAAAGACTTCTCTTGAAGCTTTTGTAATCACCCTGCAGAGTGTTCTCTTCTGCATCTGCATCTGCCCAGGCTGGACTCCAAGACTCAGTCATGTATATGCACAGTGCACAGAGGCATGTGGAGAATGTTGGGTTCTGGAGTTACACAGTTACATGCACTCACCCATGCTGAGCCTACTACAGTGTCAGGGACCAGGACAGAGTCACAGAAGGAGCTGTTGGACCTTGACTGGGGGAAAATGAATTGTGATCAGAAAGCGTTACTGAGAGTCAGGAGAAGGACCAGGAAGATACTGGACTCCAGCTGAGCGCCTGATTCCAGCTTCACCTCTGCCAGTTGCTAACTGCATGACTTTGGCAAGTAATTTGTGTCTGAGCTCCATGTGTGTGATCATCAAGGCACCTACTGTAGGGGTTGTCCTGAGGGTTTCCTGAACTGTGATAGACAAAGTGGTCAGTGTCTTAGAATGTTAGCTGCTCACGATAGGCTGAAATCCGAGATCTACAAGTGTTTGAGCAAATATTGCAATCCTGGGGGAAAAATCCCAAACTGTAATCAATTCTGATCCCAAACATTTCAGACAAGAGACATTCAATCTGCACTTCTTCTTTTCCTCCTCCTTCTCTGTGATAGTAAACGGAAGTGATAGAAAATAGGAATTAAGGTTGAGTGCAATAGTCAGAGAAGAAGACTTCCTGGAGGAAGGAACTTGAATTAGGCCTGGAAGGAAGAGTAGAAAGGTGTGGGTTGGGGTCAGAGGGCAAAGTGACAGGCTGTATTTTCCAAAGACAGTTGCCAATAATATCTACTGATTTCCACCTCTGCCACTAATAGTTACATGGCTGCAGGCAGATTCCTTAACCTCTTTGAATCATTTTGGTCACATTTTATATTGGACCTGAGTAAGGCTACTAGTAAGTCAGAGCTATAGGATAACACCATCAAAATTCTCAGAAAACAATGTGGGTACATGAGATGGTCTACAAGGCTCTGCATTTAATCGTTTGAGGACATAACAGAGGGACATATGGCTGAACCCCTGATCTATTCCTACTCTGTGGCCATGTTTTACTGACAATCTGAAAGCCATTTAGTACTGAGACTTCTACTTGAAATGACCAGGCATGAAAAACAGCTTTATTTTTGTACCCTGGCTCCTTTACATTTTGTCTAAATTCTGCTTGAAAATGGAATCTTCCAATATGCATTAAAGCATGATACGAGCTGCTATAGTTTGGAACTAGTTTGAATGTGTCCCACAGAAGGTTCATATGTAGAAGGCCTGATCCCCAGGGTGATGGTGTTAAGAAACGGTGCAACTACCGGGTATTGTTGGCTCATGCCTGTAATCTTAGCAACTCAGGAGGCTGAGATCTGAGAATTGCAGTTCAAAGCCGGCTCCGGCAGGAAACTCCTTGAGACTCTTTATTTCCAATAAACCACTCAGAAAACCGGAAGTGGCACTGTGGCTCAAGTGGTAGAACGCTCACCTTGAGATGAAAAGCTGGGGGATAGCACCCAGGCCCAGAGGTCAAGCCCCACGACGGACTAAAAAAATAAAAAGAAAAGAAAAAGAAAAAGAAATGGTGCAACCTTTAAGAGATGGAGCTTAGTTGTAGGTAACTGGCTCATTGGAGATGTTGCTCTTTGATGGGATTAATGTAGCTCTCAAAAATATTGGTTAGTTCTTTAATAACAACAGATGCTGTAGGGGATGTGGCCAGAAAGGAGCCCTACTGCATTGTTGGTGGGAGTGTAAACTTGTTGAACCACTTTGGAAAGCAGTATGGAGGTTCCTCAAAAGATTCCACATAGAGTTCCCCTATGACCCAGCAATCCCACTTTTGGGCATTTACCCAAATGTTCACAAACAAGACCATACTAAAGCTACCAGCACAACTATATTTATTGCAGCATTATTACTTATTTTTTATTGTGAAAATACCGCACAAAGGGGTTACAATTACATGGGCAAGGTAGTGAGTACATTTCTTATCAAACATTGTTGCCTCCTCCTTTGTTTCCCCTTCCCATCCCTTCCCTATTGCATCATTATTACCATAGCTAAGATATGGAACCAACCCAGATGCTCCTCAGTAGATGAATGGATCAAGAAAAAAAATATATATGGAATTCTATGCCTCCATCAGAAAGGATGACATCGCCCCATGGAAATGGAAAGACTTGGAAAAAATTATATTAAGTGAAGTAAGCCAGGCCCAAAGAAACATAGATCCCATGGTTTCCCTTATTTCCAATAACTAGTACATGTGTAGGACAAGTAGAAAAGGTCAAAAGGTATGTACATCTGACCATATAAGATGATGTTAAGTGAAATGAACCCCAAGATAGAGACACAAATATTTTTTCTTTCTCACTATTGTTTCTAACTTATTTATAATGTACCATGTGATTTTTTTTTGTTTCTTTGTATGTTCCTCCCCAACAGTATAAGCCATTTTCACTGTATTTGATGTCAGTGCCCTGCATCTTGTATATACACTTCTCTAATTCAGGGAGGAGAAGGGAAAAACAAATTGCTTAAACTGGGATAGAGGTTGACCCATTAACAATGAGATATACAGGACACTATGTTGATAATGAACTTTACAACTTTGGCTGGGGGGTTGTAGTTGTGGAGGTGGGAGTGAAGGGATAGTAGGGGAAAAACAAAGGAGGAGTCAATAATGCTCGATAGGAAATGTACTCATTACCTTGCTCATGTAACTATAACCCCTCTGTACAGTATTTTTACAATAAAAAATGTACAAACAAAAGAAAAATAAACTTTATATACTCATCGAAAAGAATATTGGTTAGTTCCTATGTGAAGAAGTTGTTATAAGAAAAGCAATACTTGCCTCTGAATTCTCTCTGGCTTTCTGTCTCACTAAGAAGTCTTTCTGCACATGTTCCTGCCATTGTGATGTAGATGGAGGCCATCCAATAACGTTCTAAACTGCTTAATAAATTGTACTCTTCATTGTAGAGCATTTTGTCAAGCAGGTATTTTGTTATAGCAACACAAAATGAACTGATACCACTGCACCATATTTTAAGTTAAAATGATTACTTTTTCCATTTTTATTGGCATATAGACTTGTACAAATATATTTCTACATATGTGTATAATGTATCCTGATCAAAGTGAACACTCTTTATCTCTCCCTTTCTCCCCTCCCCACTTAAAAAAAAACAATTTATATGAGCTGCACTGTTCTATTTTCATTTATGTATATAAGGTACTTTGACTATACTTGCTCTTCTCCTTTACTCTCTTTGTTGGCCCTTCACATCTACTGTTACCCATTCCCCCAATAGAACCTATTTTAGTTTCTTGTCACTCATTTTTAAGGACTAGAGAGACAGCATGCAGTATTTCTATTTCTCAGTCTAGCTTATTTCACTTAACATTACGATCTCTGGCTCCAAGTACAAGTGGCCAATAAACACATGAAGAAATGTTCAACATACTTAAAGGACATTCAAATAAGAAACATAACTAAGATTTTTTATTTCACCCCATTCAGACTGGCAATAATTAAGAAAATGAACAGAAACAAATGCTGAGGATGGGGAGGGAAGGTCCTTCCTATACTGTTGGTAGGAATGTAAACTAGTGCAACCACTACGGAAGTCAGTATGGAGGTTCTTTAGAAATTAAAAGTGGAACTGCCATGTTACATTACAGTATCACTCATTGGCATATATCCAAAGGAATGTAAGTAATCATACAACAGATATACTGGCACACCATGTTATTTTTATAGTAGCACTAATCATAGTAGCCTAATTATGGAGACAGTTGGCATGGTACTAGTTGGAAATCCACATTCCCAGACCTTGGTTAGCAAGGGTTGTAGCAGGGGGATCTGTATCTTTTAGACTTTGGTTTGCCCTTGAGCCCCCAACAGTGCCTTATAGTAGGCTCTCAGGCCTTTAATAAGGAGACTTCTTAAAGCCACCAAACCAGCCTTAGTGCAGTACCTAAGGCTAAGTGATAGTGAGTGGAGAGCTGTTACTAGCAGGAGGAAAAGGTGTCAGATGTTGCTCAACCTTAGAGAACTTCACCTTCATTTGGCCTTCTCTTAGATGTTCCTGGGTCATTTAGTGGGAAGACCCTGGGCTGGGGCTCTCAGACTGTGGAGTACGATCCTGGTTCTCAGGGGCCAGATGAAGAATAGGTAGCTACCTTTTGGGGAGTTTTCTGTCCTTGGTTGCCCTGAGGTCCTTCTATGGAGGCAGGAGAAGGAGCCAATAAATAAATCCACACTCAGGTGCTGGGGAGTGATAACAGCTAATCCCTTCCAAGGCAATTGCTCTTGGAAAAAAAGGATGATTTCACTCAAAAGAAAGACTATCTGCTGGCAGAAGCCCACATTCTGGTGCTGGAGCACTCAGCTTTTGTGGGCAGGGGCCTGAGAACCATGCAAGTTTGTGCTTCCTTGCCCAGAGCCTGTGGGTCATTGTGCTCCCCACACGTGCTCAATCCCTTCTGCTTGAGGAAGCTGCTTGAGGGAAACCAAGTTTTGTCTTCTTTGCATGGCTGCCTTCCCAGAGGCTGATGTGATTTGGGATGTGGAATGAATGAATAAACCCTCTCCTTCTGAGCTCAGCTCCTGTCTCAAGTGAGGTGTACTTGGCACCTCCCCCTCCTGTGACCTGCCTGGGATTGAGTTGAAAAATGAATTTTTATCCATGTTGGCCTCATTATAACATCATCCGTCAGAACGCAGCTCTCTGACCACCCCGAAGACCTGTATTTAACGTGATGAAAGGTGATTTAATGGAGTTGAGAAGAGCAAAGCACAAAGCAGACAGCGTTTCAGAAAAGCAGAGCAGGCTGGTCCTCAGAGGCAAAGGAAAAAAAAAAGAAAGAAAAATGGGGGAAGGGGACATCCAACACCCTCCTCTAGGAAAGCCTGGAGCATGGAGACATTTTTGTGCCTATGTGAACCCCAGAGAAGCAAAGAGGCTGCCCCTCCTACCTCCCTCTTTCCTCCCTCCCACTTTCCTCCCTCCTTTTCTCCCTCCCTCTTTTCTCTCTCCCTCCCAGCTGCAGATAACTAACTTACCATTTATTTACCTTGGAGCTGATTATGTACCCGGTTGAGGCAAGCAGGGAGATTTTATTGACATTTCGTCTCCCTTCACACATTTTTGCGACAGCCAGACATCAGGGACTGAGCCGCAGGATATTAAAGGATTTGGGAAAGTTATCAAGGAGTAGGACATATTTATCAAAGCCACACTGATATTAGAAAGCTGGGCCACTGCTACACCTGGGCCTGTTACTTGATTAAAAAAATAATCATGATTCATCCTCTGGCTGGCTTTTGCACCTGGGTGATCGGGTGAGCAGTGAATGGGACCACCCCTCGGCCAGAGATTTGCACATAAAGACCTTCCTTGGGGTCTGGCAGACAATTGCAGGCAATAGATCATACTCATGGTGGAGTGTACACTTACACCCATACACGTGCACGTGTGACCAACTTGTGAGTTCAGCTGGAAGCTTCCATGGGGCATGTTACCAGATCTCCCCTGGGTGAGCTCAGTTTCACCTACAGATCTAAGCATCATTTCTTTCAGAAAACGAACCACGAAGAACTGACTGAGTGATTGAAGGGTGGTGCACAAGGGGCCTTATGAACTTTGGTCTCTAAACTGCTTTTAGCCCTGTATTTCTGGTGCAAAGCTATTATATAATGCAGCAAAGTCTCCATCTTGTAACACCCGCAAGTACAAATATACAACGAGTCACCTCTATTTAGCTCTCCCCCAAATTTTTCCACATGAATTATTCAGTGTATGGCTGTTTTAATATGTCTGTCTTAAAAAAAATTTGCTGGCTGAACTTAAAGCAGCAAGAAGTGCCTGCATTGCAAAACTCATCTCTACCTGCATATTTATCCAAACAGGAAATCCTTGAGTGCATTCACTCAGGTGCAAATATTATTAATAGCGGGAAGTGACCAATGGTCACCAGGATCCATTGGGTTAATCTGGGCTTTGCAATCTGATTCCAATCCATCAGGCCCGGTCATAAATCGCTTATACGTCTGAGTGATAAAAAGCAAATATAAATTTTCCAAAAAAATTTAACCTTGCATGGTATATAAAGAGAATACATAATATTTTTGAGGCATAAATATGTCTCAAGACAAACTCATTGTGTCTACCCAGAATACATAATGGATTGTATCAAGACTTATTTTTCCTTTAGCAAGAAAAACTCAGAAATTCCACAGGAAAACAGTGTGGTTTCTGTGGTTCCAACTCTCAGTGCCCTTCTAGAATGATCCGGACTCCAGCCAAGAGAGAGGAAGGAAGGCTGAAACTGGAAGGGAGTCCTGGGACTTTGGCAGGCATCTGGCAGTCCTGGCCTCCAATTTCTCCATTTGACAATGGCAGAGGCTGGTCCAGGGACTAGCGATTTTTTTTTTTTTTTTGAAGGTGGTGCTCCTCAAGCCCAGAGGGCCAGGCAAGTCCTCTGGGGAACTCATTTAGGACATACACAGATTCAGATTTAGGATTCTGTTACTTTCCCCAGCTGATTAGGAGGGTTCTATCCACCCCCTCTGATCTGATGGAAGCTTAAAAAAAATGCCGTTTTTGACCACATCCCACACCAATTCAATTAGAAGAATCTTTGGGGGTGTGTCTCAAGGCATGGCCAAGACTAAGTAGCCCTGGGTCAAAGACACCAATGGCTGCCACTTTTTGATGGAGCGGTTTGAGGTTTGTGGCATTCCATGAAATAGAGCAGATGAAATTCACTGACCTGACAATGTACACAGTGCATCTGGGCCATCCACCCACAGACTCTCCCTGAACAAATGAGGATGCTGAGCCTGTCTGTCCTACAGATCAAGATGGATGGTTTCCAGGAACTTCTATGGGTGGTACTTTTACTTTGTTATTTGTTTATAATACTTTTTGGTGCCAGTACTGGGCCTTGAGCTTGGGGCATCTTGCTCTCATTTGGCTTTTTTGCTTATGGCTTGAACATACACTTGACATACACATTCACTTGGCATTTAATTTGCCAGTTAATTGGAAATAAAAGTCTCCCAGATTTTTCTGCCCAGGCTGGCTTCTAACTGAGATCCTCCAATCTCAGCTTCATGAGTAGCTAGGATTATAGGCAGGAACCACTGGTGTCTAGGGTTCATTTCTTTTTTCTTTTCTTTCATCTTTCTTTCTTTCATTGTTTTCTCTTTGTTCTATCTCTTGCATGTGCTGTCTCTGTCTCTGTCTCTCTTTTAAGTAGGGTTTGGCTATATACCCTGGCAGATCTGGAACTTATGATCTTATTGCTTTAGCCACTTTACTGCTCGGATTACAGGTATGTACCACTGTGCCTGACCAGGCCAACAATATTTCATTACCAAAGGAAAGACTGATTAGTGACTTTAAACAAAGATGCCTATATGGACCAAGTGGGCAGGACAAATCATAAATGATACCTAAATGATTGCATATTTAAACAAATGTACTTTTTCCTTCCCCAAAGAATGATGCTCTTTCTATGTTTTTAAACTTACATTCATCTTTTGGTAAAAAGCAGGAAGTAAGCCAGAACTATAGTACACAGAGGAGGACACGTGCAGAGATGTGTGGAGCTGGGCTGATATGGTGGAGAGGAACGTCTGGCCCATGAACCGTATAAGGCTGACAAAATCATCTAGTACCTGACAGGACAGACATATATGCTTCTTGTCAGCTTCCCTCAGGCCGTCTGCCTGTATTGATCATTTTCCTTGGCCTGGGAATGATGTTATGAATATCTAAATGGACCTTGGCAGGAAAAAAAATGCTCTTTGACCCAAGGTTGATACAAATTTGGGAGACCCTGTTGACTTCTGTAAATTTACAAAACCATCCGAGGGTGAAAACATACTGCTCTCTATACCTGGGGACGCAAGGTAGGACCTAGGCAAGGGAGAAGACCTGGGGGTGTAAGCTTTATAATCTTTATGGAAAATCCACCTGTGGGCTAATTACTAGCCAGAAGATCACATGATGACATTTTAACATGTGACATTTTAACACGTGCCTCTGTGCACCTTTAAATGAAACTTCCGAGCAGAAAAGGAATAAACACTGGCAAAATGGTGGCCAAAGTTCACACAAATAATTGCACAAAACAGATGAGATCATTACCTTTTGTATCCTTGAAGTGGTATGACTGCTGTGAGGCAGACCTGGGTGATCTTGGCCCTTGCTACTCAGCATGGTCCATGGACCAGGAACATTATCATCTCCTGGGGGTGGGTGAGAAGTGCACCATCTTAGCTCCCTGAACTGGGGGTAGGGAATATTGCACCTTGAGAAAATACTGCCTAAAAGGTCAAGAACACAGAAGAACAGAAGTGGGTAGCTTTGAATGCTCAGTCCACTTGTTCACTCATTTCTTCATTCCTTTGTGCATTCATTTTAACAAACAACCTTTGCATGGCCTCGCTGGGCAAGGAACTGTATGGTACACAAGTTAAGTGGAAATAGGAAAGAGACTGGTAGCAGTGATATATGACCTAGCTCTTCTCATCTCCTAAGTTTTCTTTCCCTGTTTCCACTACCCCTGGAAGACACTCTAACATGTGCAGTTGGGGCAGGAGCTTCTTCGTCAGATTACACATAAGTACACAGATGGTCGCACATGCAGTACTCTCTAAAGACGGTGGCACAACTATGGGGTGGGGCCATGGTGAGCAGATATCACTCCAAGTTCCTTAACATTGTACCACAGCAGCTCTCAGTGAAGAACTTGGCCTGCAGAATCAATTAACTTGTGGGAGTTTAGCCTGTGATCCTGCCATCTACCCGACCTGAGACATTAGGTTTGTAAAAGCAATCCTCCAGTGGCTTTTCTGTGATGTGGCTATGGCAAGAAGACTTAGTGGCAGAAAAAATCAGCAAAGGAATTCCCAGAGCAAGTGAGTTCCAGAGGAAATAGAAGCTGCTGCTTCTTAGCTACTAGAGTCCTATCAGTCATCTATACTTTAGTATGAGTTATATCTTTGGGGGAGGGCTTTGATCAGGGTAAGGTGTCAAGGTTCAGGGAGAGGGTCCAGAGATAGATGAAAGGGACAACTTCTCATCAGTACACTTTGGAGGGGACTATCCCAGAGAGCTAGGTGTTCAGGACCCTTGGTGAATATGGGGAAGAAGTAGGCAAGAGCCAAGTTGGGATTTAAAACACCGTTGTCTTTGCTGGCTTTGTATTTATACATTGCAATAGCAACTCGGTGTTTTCTCATGAACCCTTTGTGTCTTCCTTGTTCCTCATTTGTAGCACTGACACGCTTGATTAGTTTTAGAGCTTTTTGGAGCCCCAAGTCTCCCTCTCCACAGAGTGGCCAGCTGCAGGTGGCTCCAATCATACTCGAAATTATGGCTATCCTTCAGCAGATGATTCCAACCCTGCCCTAGTCCCCTCGTACCAGGCTGGAGGAGCCTCACCTCCATGTCAAAAAATTTCTGCTTTAGTGATATGGAACTAGGGAGCTTAGGCAGGCTTCAGTCCCTTGCAGATATCATACAGGCTTTTCCAAGCTCACAGAAGCTGTGTGGCCACTGTGTGGCCTTCTGACCCTGTGGGACCCTTCCTACGAGTGAGCCTTGTGTCACCTCTATGGTCCATCCAAGTTGTTACACTTTGAGCATTGAAGGGCCATGTGTCAAAGGATTGATCTCTAGCCCGTGGTATTATCAGGAGGTGCTGGGACGTTCAGGAGGTGGGGCCTAGTAGGAGGAAGTCAAGCTATTGATAGGGGGCGGGGTGATTCAAGAGGATAATTGGACTTTGGTCCCTCTCTTGCTCTCTCTTTGTTTCCTGACCACCATGAGGAGAACAGTCTCCTCTACCAGGCTTCCTGCCATCAAGCTGTATATTCTCATGTGCCCATAAACAATGGGATAGCAATTTTCCCATTGTTTCTTGGACAGAAACCTCTGAAACCAGAAGCCAGAATAAACCTACCTTCCTTCTGAATTTATGATCTTAGTCATCTTGTCATAGTAATGAGAAAACTGACTAACAGCAAATATTACTAAAGAAAGCTTCCCTTTGCTCCCATGTGACCCAAACAGCTGAATTTTCTGTGTTAGAGGGAGGTAGGATAGAAGAGAGCTTGGGTGAATGTCTGTTATGGTGTGTGTTCAGTTTCCTTAGACCCGGGGGCCTCAACTCCTCTGCTGTCATATTTAGAGAGATAGCATTGTGTATTCTACTGTACTTGTCAAGTACCTGTATCATGCAAAGACAGGGCCCCAGGAAAATGGCCCTGTAGTTCTGAGACTATGAAAGACACTCACACATACCAGCATAGTGCTTACAAGGACAGTGACACCACAGCTGCCACACCATGGTTTCTTTTTCTCTCAACCCACCCGAGTATAATTTGTGCAAGGAAAGCTGTTTCCCCCAGTTTTGTGGGGCCAGGTCACAGAATGTCAGTGTCTAGAGAGGAGTGTGATGAAAGCACACATGCTATGCATGGGTTCAGTTAGCTGTAGAATTTTCTGAGACTGACCACGTCCCAAGCACCATCATAGGTATTTTCTACAGCAAGACTCCTTTAACCTGAGCTGTGCTCTCTGCCCCATAGTAGTTTGTGATCCTGTGATCTTTGTACCTTGGCTCCTTCTTTGTAAAATGACAGTCATAAAACTTACCTCTTGGAACTGTGTGCGTGATAAGGGAGTCACCACCTATAATAACTGCTATAGCTGAGCGTGGTGGTGCACACCTGTATTCCTGGCCTTCGGGATATTAAGGTAGGAGATGGAGAGTTCCATGACAGCCTAGGCTACATACACAGTTCCAGACCATATAAAACAAAGGAAGAAAATTGTTACAAATATGCTGTGCCTGGTCCCGGGAGGAGCAGAAAGAAGGAAGTTAGGATGTTTTCAATACATGGCTGAGGTGAGTGGTGAATTCATTATCCTAGTATCTCAATGACTAGCTATATGACTTGGGATAGGTCACTCTCTCTGTACTTCCATTTCATTAATTCATTAGTTCATTCATTCATTCAGGTACCTGCTAAATATTTTTGGTATATTTAAATCAGTTTTAGATGGTGGGAAAAACTGCAATGAACAAAATAGATCAAGCTTAGGCCCGCATAGAGTTTATAAACAAATCTATTGAATTAGGAAACAACCAAGATATGACTCTCCATAGAAAAGAGGCAGTCTTTGTAAAGCCCAAAAGAAAAGGTTGTTAGAATATGTCAGTTTCAATATCTCTGAAAAGGTGTTGAAATCGGTTCAATTTTCCATGCTATGATTCATGTTCCAAGATATATCTGTTAGGAATATTTTTTATTTTAAATGACAGAAAACTCAAACCCAAACTAACTGAAACCATCATAAAATGTATGGTTCACATAACTAGGAAAAAAAAAAAACAAGTTGAGCAGAAATGTAGGCTTCAGAAAAAGGTTGATCCAGTAGCAAAAATATCATGCAACTTGAGAACTTGGTTTTTCTTCATCTCTTTTATTATGTTATACAGTGGAAGAGGGGAGCATCATGGTGTCTCCAACTTGCTCTAGACTCCCCCCTCATGATAACAAAATACTATCCAGCACCAGATTAGAAGCATTTCATATCACACTGCCCAGGGACATCTCAGAATTCTCATCTGACTGGCATAGAGGTAACCCACTACACAAATAACAGTGGCCAAGAAAGAAAAATGGGTCTCCAAAGGAAAATCAGAGTCCTTTTGATGCAAGGGTTGTGAAAAAGCATGCTGGGGAGACCAAAGAGCTGGAATTTTCCATAGGAAGCTCGAGAACACACAACGCAGGAGGGGGAAATGTGACTTCAATAATAGCAATTGGATTTGTAATATCCATTTGAGAACACACTGAAGTCATCCTAATGGAGAAATTGGGGCATCATTGGCATTGCAGTTGGTTTGTACTGGAATATTCACTTGATTTTGAGTAACACACGGGATAGTGCAATGGTTTCAGGGCTTGAAGGTCTGCAAACCTTCAATCCTGTGAGCAAACATCAAGCTTCCTTCTGGAGCTGAAGCCTAGTCTAGGAGGAATTAGTAAAATGGTCTTCAGTTGTATCCACAAGGTTACTGTGAGTCTGTTTAGTGTGGGTCAGTCCAGAGAGGCTAATTACCCTTGAGACCATTAAAAGCATTGATTTCTGAACCAGGTCTGATGAGGTATAAGCATCCACCAAAGTAATCACAGGCAGAGATGGACCCGGTAAGAGATGTCCCTTTCTCTTTCCTCACCATGATCTTGGTGACCATAGGATTCATTAAACTATATCAAAAGGAAGCTCAATAGAAAGGTCTAGAAGAAAATACAGGCAACTTTTACCAGAAAAAAAACCAAACCTTTGAGTTATTAGATACTGTGATTTTCACTCATTTATTCTTGAAGTATTTACTGACATATATAAACAGGTATATGGGAAAGAGCCATTGGGATAAAATCCAGAAGAAACTGAAAAGTTGGCCAGGCAGAGGAGACAGCCAGTGCAAAGACCCTGAGGCAGGCTGTGCCAGGCATGTTACAGGAATAGCAAAGTGGACAGTGCAGTGGAACAGACCTTAAGCTTCTTTGGGTTTGAGATTGTGACCAAATCTAGGACAGATGGGGGCATGGAACAGTACAGGGCAGGACTTAAAGCTGTATCCTCCCAGTGCATGGCTGCCAGGCGGCTTCTATGCATTGTTCTGCTCAATGGGCCTGGCATGGGGCAAGTGTAATTTATCCCATCTCACAGCTAATGGCTGGTGACATTTAAGGATGGTGGCATGACTATTCATGATAGTCAAGATATGAAAACAAATCAGATGATCTACAATGTATGAGTGGATCAAAAACATGTGGTACCTGGCTGGGTGCCGGTGGTAGCTCATGCCTGTAATCCTAGCTACTTAGGAGGCTGAGATCTAAGGATCATGGTTCAAAGCCAGCCCAGGCAGGATAGTCTATGAGACTCTTTTTTTGTATATTATTTTATTTGTGAACATACTGTACAGAGGGGTTACAATTACATGGGCAGGATAATGCGTACATTTCTTACCAAGCATTGCAGCCTCCTCCTTTGTTTATCCTTCACCTCCCTTCCCAGCCTCCCCCCTCCCCCCCCAATCCTTCCCCCCACCAACATTGTAAAGCTCGTTTTTGACATGACAATTTGTACTTCTCATTGTTGCAACAGGTCCACCTGAATCCTTAAACGACTTGTTTTTCCCCATCTCCTCCACAAGTCTATGAGACTCTTATCTCCAATAAACCACTCAGAAAACTGGAAGTGGCGCTGTGGCTCAAGTGGTAGAGAGCTCACTTGAGCTGAAGAGCTGAAGGACAGCATCCAGGCCCAGAGTTCAAACCCTATGACCGACAAAAAACAAAAACAAAAACAAAAAAAAAAGTGGCACCTATAAACAATGGAATTTTACTAATCTATTAGATGAGTAAAAATGTTAGATGAGTCATTTTCAGGAAAATAGGACTTAGAGGTAATCATGTTACTTGATGTAAGTCAGGCATTATTTTTCCTCATGTGGAAGTTAGATACAAACACACTTTAACATATACTGGGTTATAAGCATATGTACAAAAACTGACTAAAGTATAGCATACTTAGGAGAGAAGTCCAACTAACAACTCCTCTGAACAACTAAAAAACTTATTTATCAAAATGAAAGCCAGGAAATGGAAACACGTTTGTTGAAGGGAGGGCAATGGGGAGAGGGCACCCAAAAGGACAGAAGGAGGGTGAACAAATGCAGGCTTTATAGCTAATGTACATAATGTAAAAACTGAACCTCGTAACTTGAGGGTAGAGATGGGATGGGGGGAAAAGGGAGCGAATAATGGAAGGGATGACATTGATCAAGATATATTGTATTCATAATTGACTTCTGTACAAACCCTGCACAACTCAATAATAAGGACTACATATTGCTGGGTGTCAGTGGCTCATGCCTGTAATCCTAACTACTCAGAAGGCTGAGATCTGAGGATTGTGATTCAAAGCCAGCCAGGGCAGAAAAGTCCCCGTGAGACTCTTATCTCCAATTAACCACTCAAAAACCAGAAGGGGCACTATGGCTTAAGTAGTAGAGTGCTAGGAGCACAAAGAGGTTCAAGGACAGCATCCAGGCTCTGAGTTCAAGCCCCACAATGAAGAGAGAAAGAAAGAAAGAAAGAAAGAAAGAAAGAAAGAAAGAAAGAAAGAAAGAAAGAAAGAAAGAAAGAAAGAAAGAAAGAAAGAAAGAAAGAAAGAAAGAAAGAAAGAGAAAAAGAGAGAAAGAAAGAGAAAAAGAGAGAGAGGATGGAAGGAAGGAAAGAAGAAAGAAAGAAAGAAAGATTATAAAATGGTTGTGTGGTTTGGCTATACTGGCAATAGTTTTGTTGTCTTATTTTATTAGACCACATTCATGTCTGGCTACAAAGAAATATCTAACCAGAATTGCATATAACACCTAAAAACAGGCATAAACACATGGAATGGGGTGTTAGCTCTTAGATGCCTTCCCCCGCGCGCCCCCCCCCCCCCCGCCCTGGGATGGCCGGAGGGTCCCATCTGTCCTCACAATTTAGACCTGCCCAGGTGGCCAGACAATTTGCCATGGACAGAAGCATTTCTCAGGAACTTAGGGATTAAAATTCCACACGCCTGCAATCAGTATTCTATGCTCCTGTTGTGATTCGGTGTGTGAGGGAATTCTTTGGTAAAATAAAGCGTGGATCTCAGGGATTAAGGGGATTTCCGTGCTAATAAATCGCACCCAGCAGAGCAGAGAGGCCAATGATGGAGGCTGGGAAGTGGAGACTACCGCCCACTTTCCATCCCAGCCTTTTCCAGAGGCCACACTGAGCAGTGGCCCCAGGTTCCGTGTCTAACTGGAAACCACACGCAACAGTGGCCTGAGAATGGCAAAAAAAACCATCCTGCTTTTCTGGTGTTTTGGGGAACCATCTCTGATGAATGATTGAGAATGTATCAGGTCCTTCTGGGTAGATTCCCAGCTTGCGTTCCCTTTCCTCTCTGCCTTTCTCTGTCTCCCACACCCATTTCTCATGTGGAAAGAAACTTTCAGCCAAGCCATAGGGGGTGGGGAGCGGCTAGCAGGAGGCTCTTGTCCTTGTAGAATCAGCCTGAATGGCAAGGCTGGCGAGGACTGAGCTGCAAGTGCCTCTTCCTTCCTAGATGGCTGCTGATGTCACAGCCTCAAAGCCAGATAGGGCATGATTAGAAGGCACCACATCCGAGGGTGGGCCTGGGATTTGTGGCCCTCACAGGAATCCAGTGCCCAAGGCAGAACTGCTGGGTTTCTAGGAGGAGGCAAGGTAGTAACTCATAGTAATGGATCATGTCCTGGACTGCCTGGCTCACCTGCACAGAGACTTCACTGCTCCGGTTCAAAGGCATGCTGACTCTATCTGCTTAATTCCCATGGCTGCCAACCCTTAGCACTTTCATGCAAAGCCAGACCCTCATTGCTAGCTGTGTTCTTCCTTGGGTAGTCAAGAGATCAAAACCTCATAGTATGTCACAACCTTATTGGCCAACTTGCTGGCTAAACCAAATAATCAAGTAGAGTGGAGGTAGCAGATCTGGTCTGATTCTTGAACCATAAATAACATAACCATAAATAACATAACATAAATAATACAACCGTAAATAACATTGCCTGAGGAGGCTCCAGCAGGGGACTCCATAGCCTCTCTCCAAAGATCCCTGGCACCATGCCCTTAGCAGCTTTTTGTCTCTTTCTCCTCTCACACTCTTAAAACCAAGGCACAAGTCTTGGGTGATGCATTTATCATTTCTCTGCTGAGAACCTCTTACAGAAACATCCTCAGATGGTTTCCCTTCATGGACACATGCGTGTGCACGCACACACACACACACACACACACACACACACACACACACACACTATCTCTGATACCACAATGGAAAAGTCTCTTACCTACAGGTCACTGAAAGGTTCTGCTGGCAATTCACACAACGACATTTAATTGCATCCAAGAAATGAGGGATGATGGCAGTTCATTAAGAAGTGGCTTCCTGTCAGGTGAGCATAATGACCATACAAGACTTTCTGCACTGGGTGGCTAGTGGAAACTTCAATTCTTTTCCTCCTTCTGTCCTTCTTTCCACTCCCCGCACTCAGCCACTGAGCAAACACTTAGCCAAGGCCTGAGATTGGTTCTTTGGAAACAGCCTTGATCAAGACAGACAGGCTCCTTGCTCCCATTTCTGCCCACCTGACTTAGGCAGAGGCTTTTTTTTTTTTTTTTGGTCTTGTCGTGGAGTCTGAACTCTGGGCCTGGGCGCTGTCCCTCAGCTCTTCAGCTCAAGGCTAGCGCTCTACCACTTGAGCCACAGTGTCACTTCCGGTTTTTTCTTTTTTGCTTATGTGGTGCTGAATCGAAGCCAGGGCCTCATGCATGAAAGGCAAGTGTTCTACCACTGAGCCACATTCCCAGCCCCGAGGCTTTTTTTTTTTTTATCATGGGGCTTGAACTCAGGGCCTGGATGCTGAGCTCTACCATTTTGAGCCACAGTGCCACTTTCACTTTTCTGGTAGTTAATTAGAGATAAGAGCCTCACAAACTTTCCTGCCTAGGCTGGCTTTGAAATTCAATCCTCAGATCTCAATTTTTCCTGTTCCACATTATCCACTGTACCCAATAAGACCCCCCTTTCAATGCCTAGCTAATAAGCACATGGCCCTCCAAAATAAAAATTACTAGCCCAACCATCCCTTACAGCTAGATATTGTCATGTTGCTACTTCTAGCAAATGCAACGTAAGCAGGAATAGTGTGTGAAACTTCTAAGATCTTACTACAGTGAGGGAAGCATATAATTTCCTTGTCTTTCTCCTTGTGGGTTGGAATGTGGATAAGATGGATGGAGGTCAAGCATCCATGTAAAATCATGAGGTAAAAGTCTTGCACAGATGGTGGTAAATGAATAAGATAGGAAGAAGTTGAAATTGTACAATTACTCTGGGTAGCTGGAACTTTCATACAAAATGGCACACTCAGCATTCCCACTCTCAGGTATTTACCCAAGAGAAATGCAAATGCATGTCCATGTAAAGATTGCCCTGCACATGCTGAAACTAGAAACAGCCTAATTGTCCAACAACATGTTATTAAACAAATGGTGAAGTAGTCGTATGGGGGAATACTACTCAGCAATAAAAAAGTAAATTACTGATACCCACTGCATCCATAGTTCCCCAAAGCATTATGCTGAGCAAAAGAAGCCAGAACCAAAGGAATTAAGTAGTGTCTGACTCCTTTATTATGGAATTCTAAAAGAGGCCAAACCACTCCATGGCGAAAGATAGCAGAAACTCTTCTGCCTAAGAAAGTTGGCAGTAACTTGCAAAGGGGCTCTAAGCCACTGTCTGAGATAAAATGTCCTATATTAGGGTCCATACCTTTGTCCAGACTGATCATGATTGGTGTATTTCACTCTAGCTATACAATAGTGATGATAACAATGACCACAATAATAAGCAACATGGCCACATCTGTATCCTAGCTACAAGGGAGGAGGAGATAGGGAGGATAATAGTTCAATGCTAGCTTTGGCAAAAAAAATTTAGAAAGACCCCATCTCAATAAGTAAGCCAGGCATGTTGGCCTGCACTTGTCATCCCAGCTATGCAAGAGGCACAGGTAGCAAGATCACGGTCCAGCCTGAAGAAACCCACAGAACTGTATCTGAAAAATAACTAAAGCAAATAGACATTGGTCGCATGCCTCAAGTGGTAGTGAATCTGCTGGACAAGGGCAAGGCTCTGAATTCAAACTCTAGTACTGCAGCAATAATAGTAATAATGATGATGATGGTGATAGCCCAGATCTGTTTTAAAGCCAAGTAACCCTTCAGCCCTAAACTTTCCACCTCCAAACCTTTCTGAGAAGAAAATGCCACCAGTCTTCAGTGGCCTCTTCCATAACTTGTAATGAACCCTGTCTCAGCCTCACTACATCTTTCCCATGCCTGTGAGTGACTTCTCTGCACAGGGATGGGGACACGCAGCAGGGAGTAGCCCCAAGGAGCCAGGCATAGGTAGGACTGTGCACTGTGATTGGTTTGAGGGCCATCCGTGAGAAAAGTCTCTTTTTTTGTCCTTGTTTCTGTTCTGGTTTTTCCAGGGTTGAATACACAGCCCGTCCAAAAGAGCAGGGTGTTGTTCTCCTCCTCAAACCCCAGCAGCCCCTTGGGTAAGTGGGTCCCACCTTATGCTGTTCACTTTGGTCAACCGATTAGAGTTGCACACTGGTGTTAGGACTATTCTTAGCACAACACCAATCCCCAGGAGGCCTTGAGGATGCAAGAGGCTGAGTGACAGCTGCGTCGCGGCCATTACTGATGCCATTATCATCATCATTATTGCAGGGATGTAGCTTTTGTAGGATGTCAATCAGAGGATGTTTGGTTGGGGGGGTGGTGGTGGTGGAGACTTTTCTGTAATTGGAAGAACTAGTACAGGGCATGTATGGCTTTCTATTTGGAACTTACTGTCTCAGGGGAAGTGTATTTTCTTGAATGCAATATGGGCAGGAATTTCTGGGAGGTCCAATAGGCAGCTGTCTCCCTGGAGGGCTTTCAGGTTGATCCTCTGTCCTCCTGTCTTGGCCAGTACTGTCAACCCTACTTTACCAAGCAGTCTCCTGACCAGAAGCCACAAACTCTACAATTAGAGATTCATTATTTGTCTTTAAATTTCCTCTGTTATCAAAATATATGTCCTTCTGTGCTCTTTCCTGAAATTGTATTTTTCTTTATCTTTTCCTCTGTGTGTGTGTGTGTGCATGTGCACACATGTGTGCACATGTGCGTGTGCATGTGCTGGTACTACGCTTGACTCAGGGCCTGGGCACTGTCCTTGAGCTTTCTTTGCTCAAGGCTAGTGCTCCACCTCTTTGAGCCAGAGCTCCATTTCTGGCTTTTTGGTAATTAATTGGCAATAAGAGTTTCACTGATGCTCTTGCCCAGGCTAGCTTTGAGCAGAGATCCTCAGATCTCAGCCTCCTGAGTATCTGAGATTATAGGCGTGAGCTACTGGTGCTTGACCCTTTTCCCTTTTAGAAGAAGGAAGGAAGTGGGATACATAAAAGAAGGACGTTGGGGTGCCCTGTGAGTAATTTGTGTGGAGGCAAAGAGGCAGGTGAGTGAGGCCAGTGAGGACCAAAAATTGACATGAAAGGTAAAGATTTCCTGCTTTCCTGAGGACATGTCCACAGAGCACTGTCTGCTTACTTTGGACCAGCTACTGTTGCCAGAGCAGGCCAAATCTTAACTCATTTAATTCTTGTAACAATCCATGACATGATACTATAATTTGGGTACAAACGATCCCAAAGACATATATGTTAGAACTTGGTCCCCAGTCTATGATGTCATTGGGAGGTGGTGGAATCTTTAAGGGGTAGGACCTGGGGGAGTTCATAGGTCATTGGGGGCGTGCCCTCAAAAGGTGGTGGTGAAACACTAGTTTCTTCCAGTCTTTCTCTTTCGATTTCTTCTGGCTCATCCTGCAGCCATGATGTGCTGCCTTGCCACAGGTCCCCAAAGCAGCCAGACCAAGTGGCTCTGAGTGGAAAGCTCAGAAATTGTGAGCCTAAATAACAATTTCCTTTTGCTTTTTGGTACTGGGGATTGAACCCAGGATATTGCACTTGATAGGCAAGCTCTTTGCCACTGAGCTACATCCTAGCCCCCAAATTTCCTTCTTTTAAGTTGATTATCTTAGGTATTTTATTACAGTAACAGAAATCTGAGTGGCTATACTAGTATCTACAAGTGATGCAGGAGCAGAAGTGGGATCCTAACCCCTGCCACTTGATTGCCAAGACTGCACTCACATATCCAGGCTGTTGCCTTGGCATTGTTGTATGACCCTAATTATGAAGATAATTTAATATTTCACTCAGCCAGTATTTCCTTCAGCCAGATAGTATGAGAGGGATCTCATTGTATACATTTGTTTTGAAATGCAATCTGTCTCAGTTTCTCAATCTCTCTTACCCTCCGTCCCTCCCTCCCTCCCTCCCTCCCTCCCCCCTTCCTTCCTTCCTTCCTTCCTTCCTTCCTTCCTTCCTTCCTTCCTTCCTTCCTTCCTTCCTTCCTTCCTTCCTTCCTTCCTTCATCCCCCCCTTTCTTAATCCTTCCCTCCCTCGCTCCCCCCTCTCTTTCTTCTTTCTTTTTATGTTGGTACCATGGTTTGAAATAGTGCCTCATGATCCCAAAGTTACCTTTTTGTTCATCTGATGCTCTATCACTTGAGCCATGCCTCCAGCCTGGATTTTTGCTGATTATTTTGGAGATTAAGTATCATGGATTTTTCTGTCTAGGCTGACTTTCAACACCAATCCTACAGATCTCAGCCACCACTCTGGTGGCATAAGCTACCAGAGCCCAGCTAAGATCTTTCAATTCCTAGCATTGCATTTTGTTTCCAAAATAGTTTTCCAAAGGAACAGATGTGGTATCTGTAGCATTTTAAATATCTGAACATGAAATTCAAGGACAGCAGTAATCCTTCCCCTCCCCTGACTTGTTATACTATCTTTGTAGCCTAGAGAGCCCTTGTCCCAGGGCACAGGGCTGAGATGGGGGGTAAGGATACTTCAATTACAAAGTAGAGGAAAAGAGACTTGAAAATAAAATATTGTTTAATCCAGAGATGCACTAAAGCCACAGTAAGGAAGGGAAGAGAGACATAGCCTGAGGAGCACAGGCTCTTTTTTCCTTTTGATAGAAAAGCCAGTGTGTAGCACAGTCCCTTGTGTTTGTTGCTGTAGTTGTGAAAGATGCTAGAATCTGTGGCCTGCTCTGGTACTTCTACAGACCTGGGAAAATCGGAACCTGCCAAGGTGAGGGTAGAGATTTGGAGAATGGTACCTGGTGTGGTTTTTATTCCCAGAAATATGAAGCTGTTGTGTAAGGAAGGAGAAACATGGAAAACTTCCTTTTTGTACCTACCTGAGAGGATGCAGGTCTCTCATTCCCATGGAGTTTGCCCCTACCTCCGATGCCTTACAATACTATTATAATGTGGGGTTTGTAGAGGCTATCGAAAGGAATGGGCTTGCTCTAGAAAGATGAAGGCATGAAGGCAAAGGGGGATCAGGCTGGTGGGTAGGGGGTGAGCCAGAAGTGAAAGAACAGAAATTGCTGGAAAGTATCAGGAAAAGGATGGATTCTGGATTGAAAACAGATAGTGCTCCAGGGCTAGAGTGCTACAGACATATGCATCCAGGAATTCCTGACCCCACAGCTTTCTATTTCCCGCCCCATAGGCTGCCTGTGTCTGGCCTGAAGATCTAGCATATCTTCAGGGTCAGAGGTCAGTCCTGGCTAATGTCTGAAGGGAGCATGCTCAGCGAAGCCACTGTCAATCTTTAGCCACACGAGTTTAGATTGGAGTCTCTCAAAGCTTTCTAGCACAGAAATGTCTTCTTTCCCCTGTCACCCATCTATGTGGCCTTACTCCAGTGTCACCAGCATCCAAATTGAGGGGAATTTCTCCTTTTTACATCTGTGTCAGGCACAGTGCCTGTCTAATCCAATGTGGGAAGTCCTAGTGACCTGGCTCTGGTCTGCTTCTCACTGAGGAGCCATCTTTCTGACTAGCTGGGATTCAGAATAGAACTAAACTCACCAGTAAATGGGTCTCTACAGTTACCTACACATATGCTACACTGTGGATGCAACATTTCATATAGTCACTAAATCATCCTATTAGGTAGCTTTCATTGTTCCTATCCATGTAGCTGGGATTCCCAGGGCTCAGAAAGGTTAAGGTACTTACTTACACTTGTGCCATCGTTTCTTTTCTTCTCATTGGTGCTGGGGATTGAACTCATAATTTCACATTTATTAGGCAGGCACTCTACTACTCGAGCTAAGCCCCCAGTCCTTTTGCCTCTAGTTTGTTTCTCAGATAATGAGCTTATATTTTGCTTGTCTATCCATGACTGACCATGATCCTCCTACCTCCTCCTCCTCCTGAGTAGCAGTGATTACAAGAAAGCATCACCATACCTACCCTCTATACAACTTTTCCTAAACTGAAACACTAGTGGCATGGGTTGAGAAGAGGTCTATGGAACTTTCCTTTCTTAACTCTGAGCAAGCCACATTATTTTCTAAGGTCTTTGTCAGTAGCCTAAACTCATACTGATTTGCTGAGTTGGTACAAAGTGCAGAATTGATGGTATAGAAAGACATTGAGCAACCTGCAACCCTTTGGAGCATGTCAACAGTTCATCTGTAGCCTTCACTGCAGAAACATTTCATTAAATCCTTGCAGTCTCTCCCCAAAGAGCACAATTGCCCTTCTATCTTTTGAAAACAGATGGGCCTAGCAAGTTGTTCACTCCAGCTGGGACCACGGGTTCACCTGAGCTTAACCCAAGAGAGTCTGTTAATCTTCATTCAGGAAATGTATCTTGAGTCCCATAAACCAGAGAGGGGCCAGAATGTGCCACTGTGAGTGTCAGAAGCAGGGTCTCTTCCAGTGCAGAGGGAAGACACAGGTTAGGGAGCATTCCAGACCACATTAGGGCACCACGGGTCTCCTTTCCCCCCATGTTCTATCCTGATCAACTCTACTCAGTTCTGTTCCCCTCGCTCTTCCACAGGCTTTTTCTGAAGCCTTCCTGTATTGCCCCATGCTCAGTCATCTTGGGGTGTGCACACCCGGGGGGTCTAGCCTGTGCGTATCACCTCACTCCCTCTTGTTTCTTCACTCACCTTATTAACCACTATTCTAAGGATTGGAAACTTAGGCAAAAGGAACAGTGCATTGGATCAAAGCATCCCAGGAAAGTGAAGGGTAGGAAGGGCAGAGGTGACTTGTCTCCCTCGTTTAAACCCATGTATGCATTCTTCTTTCCCATGGGGTATCCCTTTCTCCCACATGGAGAGTCCATGCTATTCTGACCTCCTTAGCCCTGCATCTTAAATCTCAGGCCACTTGAGAAAACAGACCCATTATTAGCTTCAGAGATTCTGAAGCAGAATTCTGATTGACCCATCTTGGGTCAGGTGCCAGCGTGGGCCAATTAGCAGAGCCAAATGACCGTAGTAAAAAAAAGTGGTGATTTCTAGGGAAAACATCAGGTTTTGTCAGTTCACAGAGGAAGAGGGTGACAGGGGTTAGCAGTTAAAGGAAAGGTGTCTGCTTATCACACGGTTTACATCTGAACCCTCTTTCCGTGAGGCTAGGTAGGAAGTAGAACTCACTGTTGCTTGATCAGCTAAGAATACAAGGCATTTTCTGTAACAGATGCTTTGTGTCCATGCATGAGCATGTAGCACCCAGCGCCCTGTATATGCTGATGTGAGCATGTGCAACTCTGTACAGTGAAGATGAGAAGGGCCAGGAAGTTGAGTCCCTCAGGATTTAAGACTATTGTTAATCTTAAAGACAAATGGGAATTAGCTCTTCCAAACCCCAGTCTCCTTTGCCCCTCAGTGGCATAACTCCTGGAGAGTCTACAGTGCTTTCCAGAGGTCTCCAATCAGAATGAATTTCAAAGATCCTACCAAGGCTCACAACTCCATGACCTGTCTTTTATTGACTTGTCCCTTTCCCTAGTTCAATATCCTACTTCCTAGTGGTATTTCCCAGAAGCACCTCTCAAGAAAACTCTTTGCACTCAAATCCTCACCTCAGACTTTTCTCCTAAGGAAATCCAAACCAAGACACTGGTGGTCAGGCCATACATATATGTGACTTAAGCTTGATACAATTGTAGTGAATTTGAATCTGGAGCCAGGGATAGTGACGCGTCCTTTCTGGCAGCAGTCATAGTGGTGGAAATATCCATTTTTACAGCAGACCTGAGCAAACAAAGGAGCCCAGTGCCTGTCATCTGTTGGCAGTGCCAGCTGGCATTCTATGTCCTGGGCTGGGGTCACCTCCCTAGCTGCCCTACTATGCTACCTGCTTTCCAAAACCATGTCAGCTGTTTGGCCTGCAATTTGGTGAAACAGATAGCATAGCTTCAACAATTCCTTGGATGCTCCAGTGAGATCAGACTTTATTCTGAACCCCAAACCCCATCAGGGAACGTGGCTCCCCATGTCATTTGCTCATAGGCAGAGAATGCAATCGTCAGGCTGGCAAGAATGTCTGGCATCACCCTGCATTAGTCTGATTCGTCATCCTGGCTGGTGTATAGAAGTCTCCATTGAACTGGTTGAGTGAGTCAGTCCATTCTCAGAGTGCCAAGAACAGCTGCTTGCTGACGCTGCATTACTGAGGATCTGACTTGTCGCCTGAGGTAGAGTCACCAAAATGCCCTTGCAAAGGACAGAAGGGTAGGTTTGGGTTTGGGCGACCAGTAGCTTTTCCCAGACATCGCTCCTTTATATCTTTGGGAATCAAGACCGTATTTGACAGAGCGGCACTAAAACTTCCCTGTCATTCCTGTCAGACTCCCTTATCAGCGACTTCCATTTCCAAAGCATGACCAAGTGTACAGAGCTAGGGGCGGGGCCGATAGGAAACCCTGTCTCAGTGTACACTGTCCAGAAGACAGAAAGCTGAATGTTCAGCTACAAGCTACAAGTAGGGAGAATGTTAAGGAAACAAAAAGAAAATATTTTCTTACTTTTGTGCCTTCTTTAAGGTCATGATAAAACCGACTTTGCTAAGCGTCAGTTTCTCTGATGATATGTAGGAGAAACATTAGAATAGAGCCAGAATAGAATAAAATGGAGTGAAATCAGATAGGTTAGGATAGGATAGGACAGGAAATAGAATGACAGAACAGGTCAGGACAAAAGAGGTTGGCCTCATAATACAGGACAGTACCCCTTTGCTTAGTAGCTCTGGATTCAGCCTTCCCTTCCTTTCATGAAAAAAAAATACTCTGCATCTTAACCCCCACAAAAGAGGGTGAAAATAAATAAGAAGAAAGTTCTCTGGTTGGCCTGTAGCCCCTCTTCCACTGAAGCTCCATTTACACACAGACACACTCCTTTCTTGTTCATATTTGCATTGAACAAGCCATTTTTCTGTGCTGACATTTTGCATCTAGTTAAATGCCAGCAATTCCAGAGAGATGAGGCTTTGACCTGTGGTCTGTCCTTTTGGACAAGCGTGTCTAGTACTGTGATACTTCCATTCTAATGTCTGATATTCCATATTTTAGATTAAAAAAAAAAGAAATGAGCTAGAATGCTGCGGGGTTAAAATGATTTCTCTGCTGAACATTTAATTGAGAAATGTTGTTAAAAAGGCATTTGGTTTAAGTGATCGAAGTATGTGCAGAGATATTTATTTTCCAACAGTAAAGTGGCCTTAAATGATTTTTGTTATTATTGGGGAATTAAAGAAGAATTTGCCTTAAAATGTCAAATGTATTTATTTATTTTTAGAGCTCATGGCTTTGCTAAACACAGGGGAGACTGTGCCATTGAGTAATGCTCTCAACAACCCAGGGCAATGGCAGAGCAGTGATGGAATCATGTGAACTGTGGGAGAAAAAAAAGTTCATTGCTGGCATCTTCCATTTGCTCCATCTCAGACATGAAAAGCATGAGGCAAGGAGCACATGACAGCTCAGAGGTCCAGGTGTAGAGATTTGGTGCCCAGTCTGATTGCACAGCTGCTCTGTGGCTGTGAGGCAGGGGTGGGGTGGGGGCAGAAATTGTGCACATCAACCCATTTCTCTTATCCCAGACCACACCCTCTGGCTAGAGCTGATATCCAGGAGATATGGAAAGTTAGACAAGCCAGGCTGCTTTTTCACATTTCACCATGGGGGACACAGGGAGATGAGCTGGTCTCCGAGGTTGGATATGAGGCTCCAGATGCCATGGATTGTTTGGGTGGCGTAGGAAGAACTCATGTTTTAACACAAATGAAGACCCAGAGCCTGTGTCTGCCTGGTATATTAAGAGGCCCTAATGCCAGCTCTCAGTCTGCCAGTTCTCAACCTTCTAGCTCTTGGCTGCCATTTGTCTTGAGATTTGCTAGTGCTGTGTATGTATGTCCTTCAGGCTTCTGAGCTACCTCAGTTTCCTGATCTGAAACCCTTTTCACTTTAGCTAGTTCCAGAGACTTCAGTTTTCTCACATCGTGTAGTCTCTGATTAAGAAAGGTGGTCCTCTGAATTCCAGGAGCTTGGAGACCAAATTGCCCTAAAACAGATTCTATTTTCTCAGCAACGTTCAATCTCAGAGAAGAGATATGTTTTCATTAAAACTAAGGAATGATTTTTCAATAGACTGAGGTGCATGCGTTTTGGTTCATGAAACTTAAGAATTATGGCCATGCTATAGAAATCAGGCCTTGGAAACCCAAGAACTATATGGAAATTACACTTTAAATCTTTTTTTCCTTTTTCTTTCATGGTTCTGAAGAATTTCTCCAAGGCTTATATTCTCATAGCTCCACATTTATCAGTCCTATAGCTTTGTTTCCTATCTATTAATTCATTAATTCAGTCATTCATTCATTCAAGTGCCTCAAAGTATCTGGTATTGTACTATGTGCTGTGAATTCTGAGATTTCTTTCTTTCTTTCCTTCCTTCCTTCCTTCTTTTTTCTTTCTTCTTTCTTTCTTTCTCTTTCTTTATCTCTTTCTCTCTCTTTCCTTCTTTCCTCTCTCTCCCTCCCTCTCTCTCTTTTTCTTTCTCCCTCTCTCTCTCTCTCTCTCTCTCTCTCTCTCTCTTCTTTCCCTGTATCTTTCTTCCTTTTTTGGTGCAAAAGATTGAACCCAGGGCTTCATGCTTATCTGGTAAATACTTCACCATACTCACAGTTATAGGATTTAGAGATTAATAGGACATTTTCTTGCATTCAGGAAAATCAATAATCATAGAAGAGATAAATGAGAAATGCAGAATGGAAATGCTCTGGTTGAGGCAGTTACGTGGTCTCCCGGAGCCCAGAGAAGCAACATAGAGAGCACAGGGAAATGGTGGCTATCCTGCTCAGTTGAGAAGATCTGAGAGGAATGTTGAGCTTGGGTTGAAGTTTCATGGTTTAGTGTGTCAGCTCAGTTCCTCTTGGAAAGAGACATCAAGATGGAGGTAGATACCTGTAAAGGATCAATAGATAAATCCAGATGCAGGGGGACAAGGGTCTGTTGAAGTAGAAAGTCAAGAAGGAAGGGTGGATGGGGAAAAGTCTCAACTGGGAAGTAAGACCTTGAGAAAATCTTGACAAGGTAGATCAGAGATGTCCATGTTAGGTTAGGTAAGAGTGGCCTAGCTCTAATCCCCACACTGGGTGGAATAGCCTAGGGAGAGTGTGGTCCTTTAAGGAATGCGGCAGTGGATTCCCAAGGTATGGTACAGGAGGCTATCAGCCCATAACACTTCTCCCAGAAGATTCCCCATTGAAGGAATGTCTGGGCAGTGTCCTCCCATAGCTACTGTATCAAATAATGATTAGCTTTGTGGGGAAGGTTAGAGGAAATTTGTTTCAGGCAGAGTGGGTAGCATGAGTATGGCAAAAGAAGAATACATGATGGAAAATTGGCAATCTCTTCAATAAATTCTGTTGGGAAGTCTAGATATCCTTATGCAGAAGAATACGATTGGTTCATTGTTTCATGATATGTAAAAAAACAAACTCAAAATAACTGAAATAATTGAATGTCAGACCTGAAACCATAAAACTACTAGAAGAAAACAGGAAGAAAACTCCACAACATTGATCTGAGCAATTTTTTTTGGACAGGACCCTGAAAGCATAGATTTCAAAAGCAAAATAGATAAATGGGATTCCAACAAACTAAAAAGTTTCCGCATCATGAAGGAAATGCTCAGTAGAAATGCTATCAGTAAAGATGATGTATGAAATAGGAGAAAATAGTTACAAACTGCACAACAGGGACTTACATGCAAAATATATAAAGAATTCAAACAACTCAACAGGAAGAAAAATAACTCAATTTAAGGCTGGGAAGGTGGCACAGTGGTAGAGCGCTTGCCTTGCATGCCAGAGGCCCTGGGTTCGATTCCTCAGTACCACATAAGCAAAAAGAAAAAAAAGCCAGAAGTGGCGCTGTGGCTCAAGTGGTAGAGTGCTAGCCTTGAGCTGAAGAGCTGAGGGACAGCGCCCAGGCCCAGAGTTCAGGCCCCACGACTGGACCCAAAAAAAAAAACACCTCAATTTAATAAATGGCAATGGGATAGACTAGATATTTCTCAAAAGAAGGCATAGGAATGGCCAGCAGCTTTGTGAAAGATGCTCAACATCACTAATCAAAATGTTAACTACAACCATAAAGAGACATCATCACATACCCATTCGAATGCCTATTATCACAAAGACAAACTAAAAAATGCTGGTGAGGAATTGGAGGAAAGGGAATCCTTTCCACTATGGGTGGGAATGTAAATTCGTATAGTCATTCTAGAGAGCAGTGTTGAGATTTCTGCCAAAATTAAACATAGAACCAGCACATGACCCAGAAATCTCAGTACTGGGTATGCGTTCAAAGGAATCAGGATGGAGAAGAAACATTTTGTCCATTGCAGCAATACTCACAGAGGGTGTGGTCTGGCATAAATGAAGTGGGTTGGATAGACAAAATAGAGAAAGAGTATATGTATTAGAATTTTCATTGTTGTAACAAAATACATGATCAAGATACCTTTTGGGAGGAAAGATTTATTTTGGCTTGTGGTTTCAGGTTTCAATAAATTATGGGCAGGGTGTAGTAGAGCAGAGCAATAGTAGTCATCAAGGGAGGAAAAGGAGGGAAGTGGGAGAAAAAGAGAGAGGAACCTATGCAATGGTACTGCTTACCTTCAGAGTGGACCTTCCTCCCTTAGTCAATCATCTCTGGAAAAGACACACACAGATATGTGTTTTACTAATGTAGGTACTTTTCAACTAAAGTTGACAATGAAGATTAACAATTCCACGTAAAACCCTTGTTAACTTGATATTGAAATATATTGTCCTTCAATGGTAACATTGTACTCCTGTTTTCTAAAAGACTCATATCCATCTCATCATGAAAAATGCATTCCGTTCATTTCAAAAGAATCTCGATAGTGTTAAAATTTCCAATATTGTTCCAAAGTATAAGTTCAACTTTTCCTCCAAGACTCAAAGAAAACTCTTAGCTGTGATGTGCCATCAAAATCCAAAACAAATAAGGGAAACCATGGGACCTATGTTTCTTTGGGCCTGGCTTACTTCACTTAATATAATTTTTTCCAAGCCTTTCCATTTCTTAACAAATGGGGCAATGTCATTCTTTCTGATGGAGGCATAGAATTCCATTGTGTATATATACCACATTTTCTTGATCCATTCATCTACTGAGGGGCATCTGGATTGGTTCCATATCTTAGCTATGGTAAATAATGCTGCAATAAACATAGTTGTGCTGGTAGCTTTAGTGTGGTCTTGTTTGTAAACATTTGGGTAAATGCCCAAAAGTGGGATTGCTGGGTCATAGGGGAGCTCTTTGTGAAGTCTTTTGAGGAACCTCCATACTGCTTTCCAAAGTGGTTGAACAAGTTTACATTCCCACCAACAATGAAGTAAGGTTCCCTTCTGTCCACATCCCCTCCAGCATCTGTTTTTGTTAGAGTTCTTGATTTTTGCCATTCTAACTGGAGTGAGGTGGTATCTCAATGTTGTTTTGATTTGCATTTCTTTTATGGCTAGGGATGTTGAGCATTTCTTCATGGGTCTATTGGCCATCCTTCTTTCTTCTTCAGAGAAGTTTCTCTTTAAGTCTTTAGCCCACTTATTTATTGGGCAGTTGTTTCTTTGAGGAGTTGTTGTTGGGGGATTTAATTTTTTGAGTTCCAAGTATATTTTAGATATGAGACCCTTGTCTGTTCTATGGCTAGTGAAGATCTTCTCCCAATCCGTGGGCTTTCTATTGATCTTGCTAGCTATATCCTTTGCCATGCAGAAGCTCTGCAACTTCATGCAATCCCATTTGTCCAACCTTTCTTTGATTTGTTGTGTTTCCGGGTCTCTATTCAGAAAAGTTCGGCCTGAGCCAAGGAGACCTAGGGTTTCTCCTATTCCATCCTGTAATGTTTTCAGAGTGTCTGCTTTGACTTCGAAGTCTTTGTGATGTTAGGAAAATGAGCCCTTAGATATGTATTTTAATGTTTTTTTCTTTCATGCATTTGTTTCTAACGCATTTATAAGATTATCTCTTTGTTGCTTTGTATGTCCCTCCCCCACAGTATAACCCCTGCTTTCACTATATTTGATGTCAGTATAACTTGTGGAGGAGATGGGAAAAAACAAGTCGTTTAAGGATACAAGTGGACCTGTTGCAACAATGAGAAGTACACGTTGTCATGTCGAAAACGAGCTTTACAACGTTGGTGCGGGGGGGGGTGGGAAGGGGGGGAGGATTGGGTGGGGGGGTGGAGAAAGGAGGAGGCTGCAATGCTTGGTAAGAAATGTATGCATTATCCTGCCCATGTAATTGTAACCCCTCTGTACAGTATGTTCACAAAAAATAAAATAAAATAAAATAAAAAAATCCAAAATAATGCATACTTAATATACAATGATACAGAATAAATAGCTCCCTTTTCAAAAGAGAGGAATAGGGGCATCAAAAGGATGGATGGAGCCAAAGCAAGATCAAAACCCTACAGGGTAAATATTAACTCTTGTATTTCCATTGTCCAGCATCTGGGGCATATGGTGTGATATAAATACAAAAAAATACTTTATGGCTTTGCCAGCTGCAGCTCGTCTGGCGTCTTCCTTCAGTTGTCGTTGTTCAAGGCCTGTGGCTTTCCTGAGAAAACATTCCACCTTCCTGGAACTTCAACATCCTGGTGCCTCCATTTCATCTTCAGCCTCATTCTCACAAGTTCACGCATGACCCTCTCAAGGAGTGCCTTGCAGGAAATCTGAACTTGTTACACATTGCTATGTCTGCAAGGCCTCCCTTTGAAGTCTTGGTGGAAGCCTTTACGACTTGGTGATTGTTAAATTCCTCATGCCTGCAAAACCATTTAATGTCAAAGTCCATGGCCAGGTTGTGCAGTAGCTAGACCAAGGGCCATGGTTGCAAGCCTTGGAGTGCCTGGATGGCTGAACATAAGGAAACATTTCCCTAAGTAGTCCTGTGTGAACAGGGAGGTCCCCACAAATCCAAGCTCTCTTTTCAAAATAGTTTTTCAAATGAGTCATGGAGGTCATCAAGAAGAAAGAAAGAAAGAAAGAAAGAGAGAAAGAGAGAAAGAGAGAAAGAGAGAAAGAGAGAAAGAAAGAGAAAGAAAGAGAGAGAGAAAGAAAGAAAGGAAGGAAGGAAGGAAGGAAAAGGAGAGAAGGAAAGAGAGCAAAAGAGAGAGGGAAAGAGGGGGAAAGGAGAAAGGAAGGAAGGAAGGAAGGAAGGAAGGAAAAGAAAGGAAGAAAGGAAGGAAATCTGTGCTAGTCCTTCAGCCTATTGTACAGTGCAGCCAACATACATGGTGAGTTCTCCCCCTTGGTTAATCCTCTCTGCAAATGGTCTCTTGGTCATATCCAGAACTGTGCTTTACTAATCTCCTAGGTGCTTCCCAATCCAATCAAGTTGACAATCAAGACTAACCATTACACACAAACGCATACATATATAATGGAATATTCTTCAGCTGGAAAAAGTAAGAGAGCTTGTCATTTGTGCCAACATGGATGAGCAGATAACATCATGCTAAGTACAATAAGCCAGAAAGACAAAAACATCGTATGATTCCAGATATATGTGGAACTCATAGAAGCAGAGAATAGAATGATGATGGTCAGGCCCTGGGGAATGGAAAGTTGGACAGACACTGACCGTAGGATGCAAAGGTTTAAATATGCAGATTCATAAGCTCTGGAGACTTAATATAGAGCCCGATGGCTGTAGTTAGCTAAAACAGTAGATCTTTCCTGGTTGTTCTCTCCTTCTCTCCCTCCCCCTTTCCTCCCTCCCTCCCTCCCTCTCTCCTTCTCTCCCTTTCTTTTTCACACACATACACACAGTAACTGTGTGAGATGATCAATATGTTAATTAGCTTGATTGTGGTACTCGTTTCACAAGTTACACATACATCAAAACACTACATTGTATATCTTCAATATATACAACTTTTTTTAAATAAGATTTTTATTGTGAAAATACTGTACAGAGGGTTACAGTTACATGAGCAAGGTGATGAGTACATTTCTCATCAAGCATTGTTGCCTCCTCCTTTGTTTTACCCCTACCATCTCTTCCCTCCCACCTCCTCAACTACACTCCCCACTCACCCGACCCCCACCCTGTCTAAATTGTAAAGTTTGTTTTTCAGCATATCAGCATAGTGTCTTGTATATCTCATTGTTGCAATGGGTCAGCCTATATCCCTATTTAAACCATTTGTTTTTTTCCCTTCCCCTCCACAAATTATATTAACATCAAATACAGTGAAAACAGGTGTTAGAACTGTGGGGGAGGGACATACAAAACAACAAAAAAATCACATGGTACCTTATAAATACATTAGAAACAATAACAAGAAAGAAAAAAACCACTGTGTCCCTATTTTGGAGTTCATTTTGCTTAACATCATCTTATTTGTCAGTTCTACCTCCATAATGCTGGCAAGAAAGACTGAAAGAGTAAGTGTGGTAAGCCAGAGAGAACTGCGTGTTATTCTATAGATTAGAGGGGAGTGTGACTTCAGTCTTAACATAAAGGGAGTCACTGAAAGGCTCAAAGAACAATAGCAATATGGACAGATCTCCTTGACTGGGAGTTTAAAATGTCCTGAATACTGAATCAGGAATTTAAAAATCCTAAAGCTAAGCTGGGCAATTTATACGTTAAGCTTCTTACCCCCAACTTCCTACTTTTTCCTCATGGCTAAAAGTAAACACTGAATATTTTCCAATAGGTTGGCAAGAATCCTACAATAGCTAGCATATATTGAGCTCCTAATGTGCATTGCCCAAAATCTGTAAGATCTGATTTAATACCCACAACAATCCCAATAGGAAAGATTTTGTGATGTCGTCATTCACAATTATGGAAATAAGGAACAGAGAGGTGTAGTGACATATTAGTGCACACAGCTGAGATATCACAGGGCTCAGAGCTGAATATAGATAATTTGTCGCCTAGTCTTCACTCTCAACCACCAGACTCAACTCTTCCTAACAATCTAGAGTCAAGTGAGAAACTGACCTATAACATCACCAAAACCCCTGGGTCAACCTATGTAAACAGCTGCCTAGCAATGCACAGGTGTATATATGGCTGTGGGTTGACATTTTTCCTGCCATTCCAAGGCTTTACTTGCTGCTGTATAATTGATGGTATCCATTCAAGGATATTCAGAGGAAGTGCTCTCTGCTGTACCAGGAAATCTGTAGAAGGGAAACATACTTCAGAAATGTAAGTCTGAGCTACAGATAGTCATGGTCTCACTTGCCCTACTGCACTGACTTCCTGGGGAGCATGCCCTGTCCTTAAGAATCCGAGACATATGTGAGCAGAGCTTCCTTGATAGAGAATCCAGAAGAAGAAAGAATCAAGAATAACTTGTGAGGGCAAGTGAGGCAGAGAGGACAGGAGAGGAACAAGACTATACCTCCAGGTTTGGGCTGGTGCTTCCGAGGGGGTATTAACTAGTAAAGAGAGCCTTCTGAATGGAGTCAGGATTCCTGCAATGAGAGGCTGTGGAGTGAATCAAGATGGACAGGAGTTCAGGGACACCATGTTTCTCTATAGTCCTATAGTAACTCAGTTGGCTCTCACAACAATTCTTTCCTTCCTTCCTTCCTTCCTTCCTTCCTTCCTTCCTTCCTTCCTTCCTTCCTTCCTTCCTTCCTTCCTTCCTTCCTTCCTTCCTTCCTTCCTTCCCCCCTCTCTCTTTCTTTTTTGTTGGTCGTGGGACTTGAACTCTGGGCTTAGGCAATGTTCCTGAGTTCTTCAGCTCAACGTGAGCACTCTACCACTCGAGCAACAGCACCACTTCAGGTTTTCTTGTGGTTATTTGGAGATAGTCTCATGGACTTTCCTGCCCGGGCTGGCTTTGAACTGCAGTCCTCAGATCTCAGTCTAGGATTCCAGTTACTGGAGCCCAGCACAACAATTCTGTAGGGAAGGTTCTAGTATTTCTTTACTGGGGACAGTACAGTGCTGAGGGGTTTGAGATATTCTCTTTCATCATTTGGGTACATTCCGGGAGAAAGCCAACAATGACATTATGGGGATCCAGAGAGGTATGACTCTACTCTCCCTCCTCCTAGACTCCAGTATGTCAGGGAGTAAAGGAGGAGGGAAGGAGGGAAGGAAGGAGGGAAGGAAGGAGGGAAGGAAGGAAGGAAGGAAGGAAGGAAGGAAGGAAGGAAGGAAGGAAGGAAGGAAGGAAGGAAGGAAGGAAGGAGGGAAGGAGGGAGGGAGGGAAAGAAGGAAGGAAGGAAGGAAAGAAGGAAGGAAGGAAGGAAGGAAGGAAGGAAGCAGGGAGGGAAGGAAGGAAGGAAGGAACGGAGGGAGGGAAGGAGGGAGGGAAGTAGAGAAGGGAGGTATAGGGACAAAGAGTAGGAAAGAAGGGATGAGGAGGGGTAGAGAGGGAAAGGAGGAAGAGGGAAGGAGGAGGTGAAGAAGGGAGGGAAGGAGGGAAAGAAGGAAGGAGGGAAAGAATAGGAAGGGAGGGAAAGAGGGAGATGCAGACTTGACAAGGAAGAGGTGCTAGAAGAATGCTAGATAGAGAAGAAAACCCCAGATTGTTTTCTCTCGAGCCAGGACAGGTAGATCTCTGAACCTCAGGTTATTCTGGAGGGGATTAAAAATGGGAACTAAATGTCTCAAAAGCTCCCAGAAGGTACAGGAGCTGAGGAAGATGTCAAGGAATGGAGTGGGAGAATTGATGGCTACTGGTGTGAAGGCAGTTTTGGTGAAAGTCTCAGTTCGCCATCATTATTCCCTCAAGTCCAGTGTGTGTGATGGGCTGGCTTTACACATAGTTGCCTACCAGTGATGTGGCCGTTAGTTCTTTGAAGAAGGGGATGTCACTGTTCTTGTTTCACTTATGAGGGCTCTGAAGCTGAGACAATTTAGAGTATCTACTCAAGATTTTCAAATCATTACTTTCTCGGTCAACTTCACATTATCATTCTTTGTACTGTAGAGTAGGAAATGTCTGGCCTAAGAAGGCTGTGAATAGAAGTAATAGGGGCCAACATGGACAGAAACCTGGCCCTAGGGGCCTTCTGTGGTGGCGTCTGTAAGATTATGGATAATCTTGTGGCCACTTTGGTGACTGAACCTCATCCTATAATGAGATGATGATATCTTCATGCATCATGATAGACCATGCCAGTGAACACTCAGTTCTAGCAAAGGCCTAGTAGGGAGGGTACCATGTAGAATTCATGGCATCGCTGAAGCTCTGCTTTCAACAGGCTCGTGGAAGAATAGCCTCAGCCTTCCTGATTCCCTTTAAACTCCTTCCTGATCTGTTATTATATGTGTATGTGTGCATATGGGCAAAAATGCAGCAGAAATGCATGGCAACACAGGCACATGTGCCCAGAAACACACATACATACATATACACAGATACATATGAACACATACATGTGTACAGCCCTCAGGGACATATATCCATTTACAGTAGCATAGCATACACTAGTTAAACAGTTAATTCTTGTTGAATGAATGAACTTGGAGTTGGCTTGACTTCCAGTCACTAGTCACATAGAATCTGTTCTATTTGGTCCCTTGATTCTTAGCAGATTGGAGGATCATTACCGTGATCCTGTGAGATGCCTAAACAGTTCATACTCACATGTGCATGCATACGCTCATGCTTGTGTGCACATGTGTACACACACACATCAGAGCAGATATATAGGTAAGTGGCTACTGATACTGGACCACAGTTTTGGAAGCATTAAGAAGAGTAGAGACTGTGGCTGGTAGTGCACATAAATCCTGTTGAAAGAGGACATTGGACACCAGAGAATGTACAATCTGTATGACTAGGTTTAATTGTTTTTTTTGAGAGATGCTTAAGACTTAGCTAATTTTTAAAAACTCATATCATGTAACATTTGTAGTGGGAACTTCTAGCTTGTCACTTGAGCCTTAAAAGGAGAATTGAAAGATATGAAATGAAATGTGGCGTTCTTTCCTTCCCTCCACTCTGCTACTTTCCCCTCCAGAAGCTGACAGAGGAATAGAGAAGGGCTGGCATTTTCTGCTTTAGCACTATCTGGATGTTTTATTTCCAGCTTCAAAAACAAAGAGGACTTTTAAATAAAATGAACTCGATATTTTTACAGTATTGTTGCACTTTTAACTTATGCCCCTCAATTCTCTGTCACTTTTCCCATTGAAAGATGGCTTCCGCGTTCTCTTCTGAATCTGGGTAGACTTGTGACTGTTTTGACTCATCAAGAAAGTGACACTATGTGACTTCTAGGATGGATCCACACAGCTTCTGCTCAGTTCCCTTGAAATTTCTTTTGCATGCTTGTTTGTGGGATGTTCAGCCTTTCTTGATCCTTCTCAGGGCAGTGTCAGAATCCACTTATCACTTACCATGCTTAGAAAAGCCCAAGCCAGTTGGAGGTGCTTCACGGATTTCTTAGCTGGTAGCCAATGATTGTGACCAAAACTGCACAGGTATCCTGCATAGCTGAGCCTCCAGTAGATTCTGAATCTAGTCATTATCTGGATGTGGGGGCTTGAGAGACTCCCAAGTAAGTCATATACAGGTGAGTCTAGTCAGTTCATGGAAGCCAAGGGACCATAATACTTGTCTCAGGCTGTTGAGTGTTGAGTTGTTTGCTATATAGTCACAGTAAGTAGAGGAAGTGCTCATTCTACTCAGTGTAAGCATAAAGGGCCTGGAAACCTCCCAAGCACTGCAGGCTCACTGTTTGCCCAGCTCCTTAGCATTTGGTGTATTGGTGCCCTATTTCCCTGGAGCTGGAAGAGGAGGATATGCGAGGGAGATGTGCAGGGCACTGGGCCAGCCAGGCCAATCCCTGCTCAGAGCAGCTTCCATGTGAAGCAATTAAAATGGGAAAGTTAACCTTTAAGGAAAGAGCCTGACTTTACCTTTGCATCTTGGAGATTTGGGATGCAGAAGACCTGTGAAATCAGAGCTCACCAGTTCTGATTGCATTTCTGCTGTATGTTTGGACACAGGACTCAGAGTTGTGTACACACGGAGGATGCTCCCTGGAGCCAGAACACAGTGGCCCAGGGCTGATGTTTGTTCTCTTGGGAAAACAGATGGGGAAAAGAGTAGGAGAAATAGGAAAGAAGAAAGGAGGGCAGATAAAGAAGGGAGGAAGTAATGGAGGAGGAAAAAAGGAGGAGGGAGGAATGGAGAGAAGGAAAGCAGAAAAAACAGGCAGCAAAAGAGGGATGAAGGGAGGGAGGGAAGGATGGGAGATAGGCAGGGAGGGAAAGAAGAAAGACAAAGGGAGGGAAAGGGGGACATAGACCAGACAGAAAAAAGGAAGAGGAGAGTGCAAAGAAGGAAAGATGGATGAAAGCAAGGAAGGAAGAGGGGAGGGAAGGAGACAAAACGAAGAAGTAAGATGGAAATAAGAAATGGAGGGGAGGGGAGGAGAGGAGGAAGGGAAGAAGGGAAGAATGGAGGAGAGGAAGAAAGGAGGAGGAGGGGAGGAGGAGAGGGAGGGTGGAAGAAAGGGAGGAGGGGAGGAGGGGAGGAAGGGAAGCCAAACACCAGCACAGCACGCGGCAGTTTGATTTCCTGCTTGCGTTGGTATTACCTTCATCAGAAACAGATGGATTGAAGCACGTCTCAGCCTACCTAGGCAGGAAGCATTGCTTTAATTTACCCAGGTCACGGCAAATAGATTGGCATTCAGCATGTGCAACTGTTTGAACTTACAAGGAGTAACCCAGCAACAGCAATTACCCCATGTGTCCGTTGCGCTCTGATGGTACAAACGCAACTGGAATGGAGTCTCATAATTTCACAAGGTGACAAAAAATTGGATTCTGCTGCTTCACCTCCACCTGCGAATGAGCAGGGAGGTGCTGAGAGGCCAGTGGAATACATGAATTCCTCAGGCTTCGGGCTCCACCTGAGGGAGCGCCCATGCTCTGTTTTCCTCCTCAGGCTCCTAACCCCATAGGGGCTTTGTCTGCAGGGGTGGACAGCAGCCCCAAGTTGCTTATAAGACTGACTGTGACAAAGGCTGGCCAAAGCAAGAGGCTAGATTGTGATAGCCAATTTATCATCGATTTAGACACCAGTGCTCATAAACTGATTTTTTGTTGTTATAGAGAACTATCTTGGTACTAGTATTAAAACAAATCATAATAATAAATAATAAAAAGAATTCATAATCCAATAAGTACATATAACGTTTACTGAGTTTTGACTTGTAAGAAGATCTGTTAGAAGTAAGACTTGGATCTCTCTCTCTCTCTCTCTCTCTCTCTCTCTCTCTCTCTCTCTTTCTCTCTCTCTCTGTCTCTCTCTCTCTCCCCCCCCCCCCAGTACTGGGGCTTGAATTCTAGGTTTCACACTCTTGCTTAGCTTTTTCATTCATAACTGGTACTGAGCCACTTGAGCCATACCTCTACTTCTAACCAGCTTTTTGCTGGTTAATTGGAGGTAAGAGTCTTGAAGATTTTTTTTTCTTCCAGGGCTGGCTTTGAACTGTGATCCTCAGATCTCAGCCTCTTGAATAGATAGTATTACAGACGTGAACCATGAGTACCTGACTCATTTTGCCTTCAAAGTAACTCCATGAGGGTGTTCTTATGACTCAATCTATCCATGACATAGATAATTTTGAAGCACTGAGAGGACATGGCCCACCCATGGTTGGTTACACAGCTAGTGAATGGAGAACTGGGACTCCATTTCCAGCAATCTGAAGCTAGAGCCAAGTCCTCAATCCTGTTCAGAAAGACAACTCCCAGGTCAGTTAAGAATTCCAATCATGCCAGGGGCTGGTGGCTCCTGCCTATAATCCTAGCAACTCAGGAGGCTGTGATCTGAGGACTGCAGTTCAAAGTCAACCCAGGCAGGATAGTCTGTGAGACTCTTACCTCCAATTAACCACCAGAAACCTGGAAGTATAGCTGTGGCTATACTCTGCTACTTTTAGCAGAGTGTGAGCAAAAAAGCTCAGGGGAAAGACCCAGGCCTTGAATTCGAGCCTTATGACCAATTAATAAAAAGAATTCCAATCACTTCTAAGGATTTGCAAAACATTTTAAAATATTATATATTATTATATTACATATATTATATTATTATCTTTAAGTAGTTGTACAAAGGGGTTACTATTCAACAAATCCGCTTATATCAACCCTTTCATTTTCTCATCCATCCCTCCCAACCTGAACCCCTCCCTTGTGAAATCATTTTAATGGTATCTGTTTCTGTCCTTTTGGTGTTGGAGCTTGAAGTCAGGGCCTTGTGCCCTCAGGTGACTTTTTGTTTTAAACTCCCAACTGGTGCTTCACCATTTAGGCCATGCCTCTGCTTTCTGCTTTTGGCTGGTCAATAGGAGATAAGAATCTCTTGGATTTGTCTGCTGGACTGGCTTCGGATCTTATCCTCAAACCTTAACTTCCTAAGTAGTTAAGATTCCACATGTGAGCCACCAGTGCTGATCTCCCTTTCTGTTCTTAAAGAAGAAAAGGGTGCCAGTCAAGAATTCTTATCTGTTCATTAAGTCAGAGTTGCTTCCTGACTATCCTTCTGATTCTTATGTCACACATGTGAAGCAAATAAGACTTATTTTTGTTCAGAAAACCCCTGGATTCAGACTTGAAACTTTTTTGGACTGGCATTACCAATCCAATTCAAAATCACTGAGGTGTTTTTTTTTTCCTTGAAGGTCTGGGAGACTTGACTAATCACAGCTGTGTTTGAGGGGATTGCTGTGGATGGGATGTTTCAAAGTGCTGTCTAGATTGGCAATCAGGGCCAGCCTGTGCCATCAGCTACTGGCTCCCAGGGCAACTCTGCAATGGGCTGAGAGCCCTCAACTCCCACTTAGTTGATGGGCACTGTTGGTGGCCCCTAGGGGTTGGCTGGAACCCTGCAGCCAGAGAAATTCTTTGAGCTGGACATAGCTAGAAGATTTATCTCATGCTGAGTCAAAGCAGCAAGGAACTGATGGAGAATTTGAGAGTGGAAGAATTTGAGGTTCCCTATTTGGTATAGACAAGAGCTGCTCTGGGGTTACAAACTGTCTCTGGATTTTGAGACCAGGGGTAGGTTTGTGGGGAAGAAGATGGCTTCATCCCAGTCTCCAGGACCAATGACTGGATCTTTGCTTAAAAGTACCTAGCTTGCTAGCTGATGCTGGACATGCTGGCTCTCCAATTGTGGCAGGAGAAGAAGTCACCTGGATTTCTTTTTTATTTTGCAGTGTGGTACCCAGGATTAAACTGGGGGCTAGTGCATGGAGGCAAGGATACTTGAGTCATGCCCACAGCCCTTTTGTTTTTATTTGTTATTTTTTTGAGATAAGGTCTTGCTAATATGGTCATGGATGGCCTTGAACTTTAATTCTGCTATTACCATCTCCTGAGTAGCTGGGATTACTGGGATGACAACCATGCCCATCACTACCTGGAGAGAGAGGCGGGGGGGCTTGGGTGCTTTCTCTTAGCTTTTTTACTCAAGGCTGGTGCTCTACCACTGGAAACACAGTCCTTCTGGTTGTTGGAGGTTCATTGGAGATGAGAGTCTCATGGACTGTCTTTCCCTGGGTGGGATTTAAAATACAAATGTTCAGATCTCAGCCTCCTGATTAGCCATGATTATAGGCATGAATCATTGGTGCCTAGCGACTATTTGGATTTTTAAAGCCAAATTCTCTACTCCCTAACTGTGTGAAAAGGCAGAAAATTATACTTTCTTTAAAATACCTCCTCCCATCCTTCCAAACCAACAGGAAAAAAACCCCAAAATTGTTGTAAAGGAGAATGGAAGGGAGTTTGCCCACAAGCTGTAACAGGTTTTCATTAAGCCATTTTACTTTGGCTAAAAAAAAGGAAAGTTTAGATTCCTAGAGTCATATAGCATTGAGGGCTATCGTGTTTGAGGTTTCGTGTAAAATAAATTTTTCTAGAGAAAATAAAGTCACATTTTCGCGCAAAATCTACTCATTTTGAAAAGTGGGTACAATTAGAGAAATCTTTTCCCCAAATCTTCTTAGCCTGTTGCAGACATAAGGAAACTGAGCTTGAGTGAGGTGAAGAGGTTCATACACAGATTGAAGAGTAGAGATGGCTCACTGAGATCTGGCATGTATTATCAGGACTCTATTCTCTTTCTCTTGTTTTCTGAGTCCTGCTGACTCCCATCCCCCACAAAAGCCAAGGCTTGCAGCTCTGTGTCCAAGGAATGGACACAGAACTCTGACAGGTTGTTTTGCTAGTACAAGCTGGAAACAGAACCGGGAGCCTGGTCCCCAGGGAACCAGTGAGCCTGGGGATTGGTAGATAAATGCCCCTGCTCCCTCGCCCTTTATGTAGGTGACATAAACTATGTACTCTAGGCTCTTCTTCGGTGCTCCCTTGGGACTCTGCTGCCCCATTGCTGACTGGTGAAGCAGAATCAATTGTGTCAGTGTTGGGTGGCCTCTTTTCCCTAGACCCTGCTCTACATTTATCAAGATTTTCTGCATTTCCCAATAAAGGAGCTACATTCCACTTTTGCATCAGAGTCTGTATTAGGGGGAATTAGACCTAAGCCTGGGTCTGGATGACTGTGACATGTATGTAGGAAAGAGACTTTCTATATCTAGGGGGACCTGCAATTACGGGCATGGAATATTTTTCCACAGCGTAGCTATGTATTCTAGCTCAGTGTATGAACTCTGGGTACCTAATCAAGGCTGCCCATTGGTTCCAGGGAGGGAAGGGAAAGAAGACAGTAGAGACTATCTATACTACTCCATAGCCTGGGGAAAGGCTGAGAACAGAAAATGCTGCTTCAACCATTTGCAGAAAAAGGGAATGTGCCAGACAGGTCCAGCTCAAATAATTACTGGGACCATGTCTCCCAGCATCCCTTAAATGCAAAATAATGAGCATGCCATTTCTATTAATAATACTTTTATTAAAAGTAAAGTTCAACTCACTGATGTGAAAGAGCTAGGAAAATTATCTTCCCATTTCTTTCTTTTTCTTTCCTGTCTCTCTTCCCTTTCCCCTCCTCCCTTCCCCCTTCTCCCTCTTTTCCTTTTTTTCCTCTCTGTTCCTATCTGTTCCTGCAGGACTGAGAGGCACCAGTTTAATAGCACCATAGCGCTGGAGCCACAGTTGAGCACAATCCTACCCAGTGAGAAGATCACAATGAAAGCCATACATATGTGTTTTCTGACAGGCCTTAGTGACGCAGGAGGCAGTGAGAAAGTCAAGTTCAAGGCCTCCGTATGGCCGTGCCATAGCCCCTTTTGTATCTGGTAAATCTTATGGGTCTGTTGGGTTGTTTTTTGGAATAAGAGCTTAAATACACAAAATAAAACACAGTGTCACAAAGGACGCTAATGGTGTCGAAATATAGTTAAAAATATAAAAACCAGGTATGGGATAAATGCACACTTATTAATACATTAAGTATGATCCCATGGCAAGTCTAATAATTACCGTAATTTCCAAGTAGGGCTGAGCATATGTTATAATGCCCGCAACAACTAAACAGTGTTATAAAAATAGCCATGATTTCATCTCATCTGTGATCAGCTCATAGATACTGCTAATATAACAGGGCACATGCTAAATTGCACCACAGATTAGTGAAAATAAGTGGGTGATTTTTCCATCCAATGGCCTGAGTCTGCTAGCGCAGTCCTCTAGCCCCCTAGATAGGGAGAAACCAGAGAACTGGAGAAAACCATTCTTTTCCTGTCTTCTGGTCTCAAAGTGACGCAGTTAGCTTGCATCTTTGTGGACAATTGCCACATTGTTAGCAATGATTTACTGAACACCCACTGTGTTCCAGGCATTTGATTTACTTGGAAAATACCAATTTAGTACTTTAGGTACAGAGAAGTGGTTAATAATACTCCTCAGTTTATAGCACATAATGAACCTTAGGCCGTGTAAAAGCATGTTTGCCTTTTGTTCCCTCCCTAAGTCCCTCCCCCACTACCCCCAATCATCACCTTTATTCCTCTCCTCTGTGTCATATGTCCTGATTATCTGCATGCATCTGAGCATTACCCAATATTTTTTTGTAGGTGGGATTTTATTTTTCATGATCACTAACCAACTTTTCTGTTTCTTTCTCTTTCTTTCTTTCCTTCCTTCTTTTTTTCCTTCCTTCTTTCTTTCTCTCTTTCCCTTCTTTCCTTCCTTCTTTCTCCTTCCTTCTTTCCTTCCTTCTCTCCTTCCTTCCTTCCTTCCTTCCTTCCTTCCTTCCTTCCTTCCTTCCTTCCTTCCTTCCTTCCTTCCTTCCTTCCCATACTGGAGTTTGAACACAGAGTTCTGCACTTGCCACTCTACAACACCTCCAGCTCCTTTTGTTTTAGTTAATTTGAAGATACGTTTTTTAAAAAAAATTTTTCCCAGACAAGCCTGGTTCATGATCCTCTTTTTTATATTTCCTATTGAAGCTGGGAGGATAGGTGTCTGCCACTATAAGCAGCTTTTCCTGTTGAGATGAAGTTTCATGAATGTTTGCCTAAACTGGGCTGGAAGCTCAGTCCTCTCAGTTTCAGGCTCCCTTGTACCTGGGATGGACATACACATGCTATGACACTCAGCTTTTCATTGGTTCAAATGAGGTCTCATGAATTTTTTGTTTAGGCTGTTCTTGAGCTTTGAATCTCAACCTCCATCCCTTGAGAACTAGGATTACAGGTCAGAACCAACAACATTGCCTTTTCTGTTTTTTTTTTTTTTTAAATGAGGTGCAATGTCATTAAGAGCTATCTCCTATACTGTATATTTATTCTTTGTACAATGTCTTGTGGAAGTATGTTATTTCATCAAGTATACCCACTCTATGTTTCCTATCCATCCCCTAAGGATAGATGCCCAGTTTATGGCTAACTCTCCTTCAGGTTGTCACCCAAAACAGCTCAGTAGTAAATGTTCATATTAAGAATCTCTTATGGACCAGAGCATGGGACAAATGAGATATGTGTGGTGACATGATTATAGAGCAAGACCAACAAAATGTTATCAAACTAAACCAGATTGCTTTCTGGAAAAGCTGTACCACTTTGCCTGCCTACTTGTATGCATAAGAGGTCCCTTCTCCCACATCTTCATCATCATTTGGTATTATTAACTTTATAAATTTTGGTCATGTTGATGGCTATAAAGGGTCAAGTACTTCACATACTATAGCAAGTGCCTGGGGTACCTGAAGTCAAATCTCTTTATATACCTCTGCTATCTGCCCCAGTGGTGATGAACACAACTGTGTGAGTTCAGAGTCACACCAAATATGTTCTATCTCAAGCTTATACCACACATCTCTCCATTTGTTTCTGTCTCATGGCACTCATCGAGGTGTGAGAACTTATTTAACCTGGAAGCAAAGACTAGAAATATGAAAGAAATAACCCTACCTAATGGGGAATAGAAGCTACAACTTTTTGTAGCAGAAGGCAATCTTTATTTCTTAGATGACCTGGTAGAATCATACTCCCATTGCTTACCTCAAAGACTTCAGTAATCACTGATGTCATAGTTTCTTTTTTATCTTTCCTCATCTTACTTTTCGCCCCAATAAAAACTCCTACTATCCAAACCCAAGTATCCTGCTCACTGTAGGAAACCCAGTTTGACATATACACCTTGTTCCTTACCTCTCCAACAACCCCATGAGGTAAGTGTTCACTTTTGCAGGAAAGAAACAACCACATTCTTAGCTCCCTTCCCCATCAGGTAGTAAGTCTGAGATTTGTTTTCCACATCATCTCCCAGATTTCTTGAGTAAAATTATGTGCTAGTTGGTCAGGGAGATAATGTGTTTAATGATGTACCCTTTACTGGCTGCCTGCCCTCCCATGTCTTGCTTCCTGTGGTGTTTAATATTCTGTCAATTTTGCTTATCCATAGTGTCCAGTGTTTGTTCAAACTCTATTTGGGATGTTTCTGACAAGGTATTTTTGAATCAGATCCAACTTTCACTTGGACATTGGGTAAAGCAGTTTACATTCCATAATATGGGTGGTCCTCATCCAATCAATTGAAGCCCCCCCCCCAAAAAAATATTGTGCTCTCTGGAGGAAGAAAACTCTATTGCAGTGTGCCTTTGGGCTTGAGACTGCAACAGCAACTGTTCCTTGGGTCTCTAGCCCTAAAGATTTGTATTTGAAAGGCTGCTTAACTGTGAGAATCAATTCTTTAAAAATAAATCTATCTTCTTATCCAAGTTATCTCTATCACCTCTATCTCTATCTTCATTTCTGTCTCCATCTCTACACAAATACTTCCGATTAGTTTTATTTCTTTGGAGGACCCTGACTATTATACTTCCTCATTTCCTTATCATTTTTTGTAAAAGGAACCACGAACCACTTTCTTTCTTTTTTGTGTGTGTCAGTCCTGGGGCTTGAACTCAGGGCCTGGGCACTGTCCATGGACTTTTTTTTTCTCAAATCTAGTGCTCTACCACTTGAGCCACAGCTCCACTTTTGGCTTTTGGTGTTTAATTGGAGATAAGAGTCTTACAAATTTTCCTGCCTATGCTGGCTTCAAACATTGAAGCTATGATTACTTTCACATCTCTGTATTAGGTTTTGTTCTTGGGGCAATATAAATAAATCAGACATTTATCTGCCAACCTATGGGCTTACTTCTCATATGTATTATTATAAAAGAGGAGAATTTATACCAAAACTCTGGGCTACTACTGAGGACTACATCTCAGCCCCCCAACAATGGCCAGGACATCAGCATTCACTATCTCCTTTACTATAAAAATCCCCACCCAACACCCTGCCATTAATGCAACTCAACACCTAAATTCCATTTTCTGGATGTCTTTGTTCATATTTTGAAAGAGAATTTTAGTTTTTATCACGTGCTATTGGTAACACATTGATTCTGGGCAGGAAAGAAGAGTGAGTGGAAAAGTCATGGGTACCTGCTGTGTGAAGTAGGCAAGTTTTAGATAACAGAGACAAGACAGACACACCAATAACTGTATACTACACCGATGTCATATCAATGTGAAAACTTTCTAGAATTTTAAAGCATAGCATTATTAGCAATTATCATGACAAAGAGCATGAATGAGACAGTGTAAATAGGGTTGGTTTGGAAAAATCCACATTCTTATAAATGTCAGAGGACCACTTGCTGAGAGGACAGACTTGTTGCCAGGAATGATACAATTACTGCAGATTTCTTTTAAGGGAGGAGCTTTCTCAGAGCCAGGCTTCCTGCAGGTGACGAGAAAAAAGCATATGGAAATGGAAAAAAAAGAAGAAGAAAGTATTCCCTTTGCATGAGGACAAAATAGTATAAATAGATCTTAGCCAGGCCATATGATTAAGGCTTTTTGTGAGCCTGGGTTTCTCTACCTGCCACCTGTCTGTTACATAATGTATCAAGAGCATCCAGAATCCCCCTTTGCACAAAACCAAGCAGGTATGGACTTTCTTCTGCACCTTCCACAGTGTGCCATTCTCCTCTGCCCATTACACTGTGGTTCTGCTATCAAGTAGTAGCTCAATAGATTCTTATGTGGCAGGTTAAATGTGCTGCAACCTTTTTATGCACATATTAGTGTCTCTCCCAGCATTTCACCTGCCATTACAGCCATGATGATGGGTGCAAGGCATGGGCCTTCTTGGGAAGGAAGATCTATGACGGAGAGAACTTTCTTCAAGATAGGAAGTGAAATCCTTGTTCTACTCTGTAGAGGAAGAGAATGATTAGACTCTTGCCTTACCAGTCTAAGCTGAGATCCTGGAGGTCAATGGTAAAACTTCATTTAGAACTTGGATGTAGAGTCTGCAAAGCAGAGTGGCCCTATGGTGCATGGCTCTAACCATCTATCAAGCAGCAGACTCAACACAAAAGTGCAGTCTGATTAGATAGTGTTCTCAATAGCTAAAAATAACGACAGCATTAATTTCACTCACAAATTACCATCTGGGAAAGACTCAGTGGGACTGCTTTGCTGCAAAACATCAGTTGGGGCAGTTTGAAGGCTGAGGGCTGGATTCAGCTGAAGGCTTGTTCACTCACCTGTCACTTGATGCTTGCAATCAGCTCTGGCACAATGGGAATTGTCACCACTCTATGTATCCTGGGCTTCCTCATAAAATGGTGGCTGGTGTCCAAAAGTGAGTATGGCAAAATAAGACCACCTTGCAGTTTATTGTGTTTTTCTGACCTCAAAAGTCATACACTAGTCACCTGCCTACTAAGATTCAAAGAGTAGGAACACAGGCCTATATCGCAAATAATGAATGTGAACTTCACATTTTAGGAAGGCTGTGGTGGGTAGATTATATTGGTGCATTTGTCTTTGAAAAATACAATATTCCACACAGAGAGATGAAAAATGTAATCTGAGAGAGAAAAAGAGATGGGGGAGAAAGGAGAAGAGAGAGAGAGAGAAAGAAGAGGAGGCAGAGAGAGATTGAGCTAGTATGCAGGGCCACCCTCAACTCCTTGGTGGCTGTAAGTTCCACAGGTCCTATTGGAACTGTAGAGCCAAATTGAGAGTCAGTTTAGAGGTCTTATCAGGGAAAGACACTGCTACCTGATCCAGGGTCTGAAAGAATGACACAGCCACTCCTCCAGATACTGAGGAAAGCCAGTAGCACTGGGTTACAGTAGATACAGGATTAAGGAGATGCAAAAGCAACAGGCAGAAGTAGAGGACTGGAGATGGGTGCTGCCAACAGAACACCCAAGCCAGACCCCAAACACAGGCAGGGAGAGCAGGAGAAACTGTCCTGTGAAAGATTGTGGGAACAAAGCAGTAACAAAGGGATGGAACTATTAGATGGGGGAGAATCTGGGAATGGATTCTGGTGGGCAGGAAGGCTAGACTGGAGAATGAATCACAAAGGAAGAAGATTCCAGGAGACCCAAGAAAGGGAATAGCTAAACAAAGATGGCAAAAAACAGTTTACTGGCAACTTGGTGAACAGAAGCATGTCTTGGGCAAAAGCAACATCCTTGCATCCATTGGCAGGAGGCAGGAGTTTACATGCTGAGCTAGTCAATGTGAGGCCTTCTCAAAACTATTGAAGTATCCAATGTCAGCAGCTGGCACTACAAGCTTCATTGACTATCTTGATATCTTCATTTGTTCCATAGGGTTTGGGATGAATGCCAGTGTCACATGGTGGGCAAGATGATGGTGTGACCAAGATGGTGATAGTCATGTCAAGTTGGATCCTCACTTCCAGGTTGAGTGTTGAGAGCTCAGCACCCCTTTGGGGGAACCTCGTAACTAACTTCACATGAGAAGCAAAGCACTGATGTATCTTCAGTATTCTAACATACATATCGGTGCCCCCAGTCCTTTTTTCACACAAGTGTGGTGAAGTAGCTGTGAGCAGCCTCACATACAACAAAGGTAAGAAGATCAGTGACGTGAAGAGACCCATCCAAGGTTATTTACTAAAAGAGAAAAGTAGATTGTGCTCTTTCTCTATGAGCCTTGGCCAATGAGACTATCTGTAATAATGGTCAAACACAGTGAGGAATTACATTTTCAACTATACCCAATTTTAATTTGTTTAAGCTTAAATTTAGATAGCAGCAAATGTGTCTAACAGTCCCCATACTGGTCAGGGCCGATATAAGAGTTTAGCAAGCTCATCGCTTGCCTTAGAGGGGTGGTGACCTGCATTTGTCTAATGAGGAACTTTTAAGTGTGTGTGTATGCTTCCATTTTCAAAATAAAACACCAACTATATAGAACATTGTTGAAAGTAGTAGAATGAACCAGGAGTTGGTGGCTCGTGTCTGTAATTCTATCTACTCAGGAAACTGAGATCTGAGGATCTAAGTTTGAAGCCAGTATGGCAGACGAGTCCACAAGAGCCTTATCTACAATTATCTAGCAAAAAGACAGATGTGGAGGTGTGGCTCAATTGGTAGAGCACTAGCTAAGCACTGACTAAGCAAGAACATAAGATATTGAGGTCAAACCTCAGTACTAGCACAAATAAAAGTAGTAGAATAAATTTTCATATGTTCTTCACTTGGATTCACCAGTGACTACCATTTTGCCACATTTCCTTAATCATTTTATATACATAAAACATACACATCTAAATATATACATTACACATATATGTGTACTGCTGCTATTTGATAAGAATAAATCACAGACACCAGGACCCCTTATTTTAAATCCTTCAATATGTATTTGCTAAGGACAAGAATATTTTCTTCTAAGGCCACAGTACAGCAATTAAAATCAGTAACTATGCTTTTGATAAAATCTTTTTTAAATAAGTTTTTTTATTGTGAAAATACTGTACAGAGGGGTTACAGTTACATGAGCAAGGTAATGAGTACATTTCTTTTTTTGGGGGGGGGGGGTCCGGTCATGGGGCCTGAACTCTGGGCCTGGGCACTGTCCCTCAGCTCTTCAGCTCAAGGCTAGTGCTCTACCACTTGAGCCACAGCACCACTTCCGGCTTTTTTCTTTTTGCTTATGTGATGCTGAGGAATTGAACCCAGGGCCTCAGGCATGCAAGGCAAGCGCTCTACTACTGAGCCATCTTCCCAGCCCATGAGTACATTTCTTATCCAGCATTGCTGCCTCTTCCTTTGATTTTCCCCTACTATCCTGTCCCTCCTACCTCCTCAACTACACCCCACCTCCCTACCCTCCCCCGCCCTCCCGCCCCCGCCTAAATTGTAAAGTTCGTTTTTTTTTACATAGACTCTTGTACATCTCATTGTTGCAATGGGTCCACCTGTATCCCTATTTAAACATTTTGTTTTTTCCCTTCCCCTCCCCAAATTATACCAACATCAAATACAGTGAAAACAGGGGTTATACCATGGGGGAGGGACATACAAAGCAACAAAAATCTCATGGTACCTTACAAATATGTTAGAAACAATAGCAAGAAAGAAAAAACCACTTGTGTCATCTTATCTGAGCTTTTCTGAGTGTCCCAGTGATATACTAGTTATTACAAATAAGAGAAACCATGGGACCTATGTTTCTTTGGGACTGGCTTACTTCACTTAATATAATTTTCTCCAAGTCTTTCCATTTCCTAACAAATGGGGTGATATCATTCTGATGGAGGCATAGAATTCCATTGTGTTTATATACCACATTTTCTTGATCCGTTCATCTACTGAGGGGCATCTGGGTTGGCTCCATATCTTAGTTATGGTAAACAACCTTATTTGATCTAGAGTCCATATGCAAAATCTGTACTTAGTTGACACGATCAAGTGAAAATCTTAGATTCATTGAAAGGCAGCATATCTCTAGCAGAAATTGGATAGTGTTACCTGAAAAATGAATCAAGCACCCAAAGCACAGTACTGAACCCTAAGCATCCTGAGCATGCATTAGTTTTCCTCCATGGCGATCTCCTTGATCTCCTTGGGACCATATACTGGAAGACACTAAGGGTCTACTAGATGTCCAGAAAGCACTGTCTTAGGCAGTACCACATTAAGTTGGCTCTGATGCTCTTTTGACATGTGTTCCCGCTGTTCTTTGAGTACATTTATTTATTTATTCATTTTTTATTTTAATATGTTTTTATTGTAAAAATACTGTACAGAGGGGTTACAGTTACATGAACAAGGTAATTAGTACATTTCCTATCAAGCATTGCTGCCTCCTCCTTTTTTTTTTTTTTTTTTTAAATTTTTATTTTATTTTATTTGAGAACATACCATACAGAGGGGTTACAATTACATGGGCAGGATAATGCATACATTTCTTACCAAGCATTGCTGCCTCCTCCTTTGTTTACCCTTCACCTCCCTTCCCAGGCTCCCCCCTTCCCCCCACCCAATCATACCCCCCCTCCCCCCCCCTCCGACATTGTAAAGCTGGTTTTGACATGACATTTTGTACTTCTCATTGTTGCAACAGGTCCACCTGAATCCTTAAACGACTTGTTTGTCCCCGTCTCCTCCACATGTTATACTGACATCAAATATAGTGAAAGCAGGGGTTACACTGTGGGGGAGGGACATACAAAGCAACCAAGAAATAATCTTATAAATGCGTTAGAAACACATGCATGAAAGAAACAAAAACATTAAAATACATATTTGAGGGTTCGTTTTCCTAACATCACCTTCTCTGACTTTTTCCGCTTGACTCATACCTATACTAGATATTGCAAATAAGGGAAACCATGGGACCTATGTTTCTTTGGGCCTGGCTTACTTCACTTAATATAATTTTTTCCAAGCCTTTCCATTTCCTAACAAATGGGGAAATGTCATTCTTTCTGATGGAGGCATAGAATTCCATTGTGTATATATACCACATTTTCTTGATCCATTCATCTATTGAGGGGCATCTGGGTTGGTTCCATATCTTAGCTATGGTAAATAATGCTGCAATAAACATAGTTGTGCTGGTAGCTTTAGTGTGGTCTTTTTTGTAAACATTAGGGTAAATGCCCCAAAGTGGGATTGCTGGGTCATAGGGGAGCTCTATGTGGAGTCTTTTGAGGAACCTCCATACTGCTTTCCAAAGTGGTTGAACAAGTTTACATTCCCACCAACAATGAAGTAAGGTTCCTTTCTGTCCACATCCCCTCCAGCATCTGTTGTTGTTAGAGTTCTTGATTGTTGTTGTTAGAGTTCTTGATTTTTGCTGTTCTAACTGGAGTGAGGTGATATCTCAATGTTGTTTTGATTTGCATTTCTTTTATGGCTAGGGATGTTGAACATTTCTTCATGTGTCTATTGGCCATCCTTCTTTCTTCTTCAGAGAAGCTTCTCTTTAAGTCTTTTGCCCACTTACTTATTGGGCAGTTGTTTCTTTGAGGATTTGTTGTTGGGTGGTTTAATTTTTTGAGTTCCAAGTATATTTTAGATATGAGACCCTTGTCCGTTGTATGGCTAGTAAAGATCTTCTCCCAGTCCGTGGGCTTTCTATTGATCTTGCTAGCTATGTCATTTGCCCTGCAGAAGCTCTGCAACCTTATGCAATCCCATTTGTGCTGCCTCCTCCTTTTTATTCGCCTACCATCCCTTCCCTCCCACCTCCACAACTACACTCCCCCCCCACCTAAATTGTAAAGTTTGTTTTTCAACATAGTGTCTTGTACATCTCATTGTTACAATGGGTCAACCTGTATCCTTAGTAAAGTTTTAGTTTAGTTTGTTTTTTGCCTTCCCCTCCCCAAATTAGAGAAGTGTATATACAAGATGCAGGGCACTGATATGAAATACACTGGAAACAGGGCTCTTTGAGTACATTTTTGTGGTACAACATCTTGTTGCTTCCTAACCCCAGCCCTGAAATCAGGTTTTTCTTCACTAAACTTTAAAAATTTAACTCCTAAAGCACTGTGTAGTGTTTCAGTAACTATTTTTTGGCAATGCATTGTAACATCCCATGCAAAGTGTTGCAGAGCTATAAAGTGGTAAAGATGTCAGATTTCTGTATACTTCATATGGCTATGCTGGTTTGGAAGGAACTGCTGTGACTTGAGGAGTTGATCATTAAACCCATTGAATAATTTTGCATCCTTAAGATTTTAGAATGTGAGTATAGTGTAACGGGGGCGGGGGGAGTCAAAAAGGGATAATCCCAAATTCTGTTTGGAAGATAAAGATCAATCAATGAGGGCTTAGGTGACAACATACCAATGTAACTTACTCTGTGTTTCAGATCAGGTGTCAACAGTCCTCAAACTTTAGAAAAGGAAAGATTAAAAAGAAGACTTAAAAATATTGTAAAATTGTATCATGGCTTAAGAAGCTAATAAAGTCCAATTTGCATAATGTAAGATGGTTGCCTTTCAAAGTAGGAATTCTAGAAGGATTGAGAGTTATGGCAGCATCATTTCAATGAGTACTAAGTCTCCATCAATGGCTTCACTAAAAGTAAGTCACTTAAATGTTTTATTTACTGTTACTTTAAATATTCATTCATTCACCATTATTTTCTCACCATTCCTTTTACTTGATCAAAGTCAGCTAATATTGATTGATTAACAACTTCAGCTATGGGATAAGTCAGAGTATTTAGACTCAGTGTTTAGAAGAAGGAACAGCATGTGTGAAGGATTTGAGGTAGGAGAGATAATGGTATTTGAAAAGCCAAGAAAAGTAATGTTAGGAGAAGATGCAATTATCAGGGAGTTTTCACAATTAGAGAATCACCACAGGCCTTTAATAAGAAGTAACACCTCCAGATCAATGTCTTAGAAATCTCCCTCTACTCAAGAGGTAGAGAATTGGGTAATAGATTGAAGGGGGCAAGAAAAGAAAGACGTGTCTGATTTCCTAGTTCAGGCAAGCAGACAACTCAGAGTAGTAGAGATGGTAAGAGGGGGATAAAAGTTGTCTTTCAACATAACTTCTTGTACGTCTCATTGTTGCAATAGGTCCACCTTCCCCTCCACAAATTATACCAACAACAAATACAGTGAAAACAGGGGTTATACCATGGGGGAGGGACTTGCAAAACAACAAAGAAATACCTTATAAATATGTTAGAAACAATAGCAAGAAAGAAAAAACCATTTGAGTCCTTATCTTGGGGTTCATTTCACCTAACATCAACTTATCTGATCTTTTCTGCTTGTCTCAGACCTATACTAGTTATTGCAAATAAGGCAAACCATGGGGCCTATGTTTCTTTGCACCTGGCTTACTTCACTTAATATAATTTTTTCCAAGTCTACAAGACGTTATATCGAAAAACAAACTTTACAACTTTGGCGCGGGGTGGCGGGGGGGGGGGGGGGGGGAAGAGGGGGGGGATGGGAAGGGATGGGAAAAGGAAACAAAGGAGGAGGCAACAATTCTTGATAAGAAATGTACTCATTACCTTGCTCATGTAATTGTAACCCCTCTGTATGGTATTTTCACAATTATACATATATATATATATATATATATATATATATATATATATATATATATATATATATATATATAAAGCTAAAACTCTTTTGTAGGAAACGGGGTTGAGATAGTGAGAGATTTGCTGGAGGTGGTGAGGAGAGGGAGGGGTCCAAGCAGAGATAACTCAAACTGGGCACCAGTGCTATGTCAGGGAATGCCTGGGAAGCTGTTGGGCCATAGGACAATTGTGCACTCCCAGGGGGCTAGTGGGAGCATTAATTAGTTCATATTTGTCTGCATATTCTCAGATAAAAGAAGCTTTATAATCCTCCAGCGAAGCATGAAATTTTGAGCTGAAAGAGGCCATGTAGTGCAAATGAAGATGGGAATGGAGGGGTTGGGTGGACCAGGGTCATTAGTCAATTATGAGGAGCTTGAACACAGCCGGTCAGTGTCTCTCAGACAGTGGGGTACATCTGGTGGTCACGGAGGGGTTTTAATGACCAACCTTGCACTCCTGCTGTGCTGGGGACTTTTATTTCAACCTGACAATAAGGGCCCTTTCTGGGAACATAGTACCTGCCATCAGGTTAGTATCTTAAAAAAGGAAGGAAGAACAAAAGGGAAAGATGGAAGGGGGGCTTTCAGACTTATTAAAACTTCATGTAAACCTGAAGCAGCCTCAACATTATTCAGAGATGTACTTGTGACGATGTGTGGATTTGAGAACAACATGGAAGGAAGACTTAGGATGTGGTAAGGGTAGGGATGTCAGGGAATTTTCTCACGAAACAATTTCAGTGGACTAAAGATTACATGGAGGTTGCATCTCTTGGATATTTGATGCTTGCCTGTCTCTTTTATCTGAATACTTTTACCAGGTTGCTCAGATTAAAGCGTCAAAAATTATATTAAAATGCTAGTTAGGAAACATCACCCCCTACACTCCTGTTCATCAAAATATTAGTGCTCTCTCCAGGGGCACTACGTTCAGTTTGTCAACAAGCTGTAGCCATTGAGCTGGGGTTCTGTGAGACCCAGGAGCATGGTTTAATTAATATCCTACCCATAATACCTTGCTAGGTTTATGCAAACAAAGCCCTGTCACTCCTCACCTTAGCATTTACCCTCTCCTTGAAGCAGGCATTTATTTACCCACAGTTTGACCTCATGCCAGTGTTCAGCAGATGTGAATCTTACTTATTTGCATTGTTTGGTGACAGTTGCAAAATTCATTAATGGCTTAGGGAGAAACCCTCTGTGGACAGTCCCAATGATGGGGGAAGCGTGAGGGTTCATGGTAATTAATCTTCCTCTTCAGTGCTTCTGAATATTACTGATAATAAAGTGTCCATTTGAAAAAAATACCTGCAGGAAGTTGGAATTTAGGGTGTGTGAGTGACAGAAACTGACTTGTACACTTTGGATGAAAGGGGATGTTATGAGGTAATACAGAAAGCATAGAAAAATAATGTAAAGGGAAGGCAGAAACTAGGCAGGAACATAGCTGGGCAGCAGGCACTGTAACAATTGTGATAGGACACCACTCCTTGACAAATGAATGTCCTCTGAGCCTGCTGTCTTTTTGTCTGTGTCTACTTTGCTCAATGTTCAGGGCCCTCCCTGAAGGTTAGGTCATGTGAGTACCTTTTACTGGATCAAGACAGTAGACAGCACTCTGGTCTCTACGGGCATGAGACAGGCCCCTCAGTTATACACCTACCCACCCATATAACTCTACCTGAGAGAAGGCACTTCCCAATGTGCAGTGGATGGCCTAATAGAAAAGGGAAGACGTGCATGGGACTAACATGTGTTAAATCCCAGCATGCTAGAGATTGCCTCAAAATTTCGCCACAAAATGTCTTATATCAAGGGAATTGAGATTGTCCCACTTAGCAAAGACTTGGGTTGGCAATAGGTAGGTGGGAGTATGGAGAAAGAGAGAGTTACAGAATTATTCTGATTAAAATATAATGTGGTGTGTGTGTGTGTGTGTGTGTGTATGTGTGTGTGTGTAAACCCCTTGGTACAATTAATGCACACTAAGAAAGGAATGACAGGAAAATAAAACAGGCTTTGTCAGGGGAGGGCTTTCATTAGTGGGGGAGGGAGAATGGAGAGAGTAAATGGCAGCGAATATGGTCAAAACATGTTATATATTTATATATGTTTGAAAAGAAAACAATGAAGCCAGATGAAATTGTTTTAAGAAGGGAGGATAAGATATCATGATAGAGGAGGTGAGGTTGATGGAATCTGTTGTATGAATGTATAGAAATGTCACAAAGAAACCTCTCTTTTACAACTAATGAATGCTAATTTTCTTTAAAAAAAAAAAAACAACCCTAGAATATGCTGGGTGCTTCTAGTTCATGCCTGGAGGCTTCTAGTTCTTCTCAGGAGGCTGAGATCTGTGGATTGAGATTCAAAGCCAGCCCAGGCCAGAAAGTTCATGAGCTGCTCATCTCCAATTAACCACCAAAAAGCTAGAGGTTGAGCTGTGGCTCAAGTGAAAGAGCACTAGTTGTGAGAAAAAACAAAGCTCAGGGACAGTGCTCAGGCCCTGAGTTCAAGCCCAGCACACGCACACACACACACACACACAGAAAATCTAAAATAAAATAAAATATACAAACAAAAAAGAAGAAGATTTGAGTTGGCCTATTGGTGTCTAAGTATAACATCTCTTTGTAAAGGCCAAATTACTCAGAGCAACTTAGTTGCAAGGCATGTAGAATACCATCCTTATTGACCCAGATGAGAAAGATGGGCTCCCCTCCCTTGGTTTTCATTCTGTAGCTCTAAGTCTCTATGAAGTACTTTTACTTGACTGGAGAATGACATCTATGCTGAAATGTGAGATTGAACTGCTGGGCTCTGTGACAGACACATTGACTGGCTAGCCAAATAATAAAATGACCTCATGCAGTCAACACACTCGCACCACATATCTATCATGTGCACACTAATATTAGAAAGTAGTATGTGTGTTCTGGAGATAGGCAGGCAGAAAGGTGCCTATAGTCCCAGACTACACTGGGCCAGATACCCCTTCCTCCTCTCTCTCTCACTCACACACACACACACACACACACACACACACACACACACACACACAGAGAGAGCGAGAGAGAGCGAGCGAGCGAGCGAGAGAGAGAGAGAGAGAGAGAGAGAGAGAGAGAGACTTTCCTGGAAGAGTAGTAAGCCACAATAATAATTAGAAAATCTCCTCAGACAAGGGCATTTAGGTTAAATGGGACTATATGGTGGAACCAGAAAGTTCCCTAAAATCAATGTATTAAAGGCTTGGTTCCCAGCCTGTGGCACTATTGGCAGGTAATGGCTAGTTGGAAAATCTTAGGTTTTCAGTGTGTGTACTCAAAGTAATTGTGGGAGTCTGTTTTTGTTTTTACTTTCTCTGTTTCCTGGCCACCATCAAGTTAGTAAATTACTTTTATCACACGCTCCTACTATAATGTGCTACCCTGCTACAGGCCTAAAGCAATGGAATCAAGTGACAACCTCCAAAACTGTTCTTCTTCATAAGCTGATTTTTTTGGGTATTTGTTATAGAAATGGAAAGCTGACTAACACAAAGGTCAAGGGTACAGATGAGGAGAGTAAGTAGAAGGAACTTAAAGTTATGAAATTCAGCTTTTCACCCAAGAAGACTTACTGGAAGAGTGGTTGAAATGTTTTTCCAAAGTACTGGGAACATAGGAATAAGAAAAATGGCAAGTGGCCCACAGAAAAGGAAACAGTTTCTTCAGCTTCTTTGTCAATTCTCAGAGCTTCCAATCCCCTTTTACCTGCCAGTAACATACAGATGTTTCTCTCCTGGCCTTATCAACCTTTTGATTCTACAAATGTGTATAAACAGTTAAAAAATCCACTTATCACAACTGAGGTCTGGAATTTTATTCCCAAAATCTGCAACTATTTTTTCCCCACGGTACTGGGTATTAAATCAGGGCCTTATACTTGCTGGGCAAAGTTCTCTGCCACATGCTTCCAATTCTTTTTCTCTTTTAGTTTGTTTCTGGGACAAGGTCTCATGCTTTTGCTAAGGTCTATCCTTGAACTGTGATTTTCCTGCTTCCACCTCCCAAGTAGCTGGGATTACAGGCATGCATCACTACATTGGACAAATCTAAGGCTTTTCTATCAGTATTTAACATACCAGAACATGGTATGATAAATGGTATGATGCCTCTGTTACCATCCCTCTACTTTCCCCTAAGTTCTACCTCATCAGTATATAATGCCTATTTTCCTTCTACCAACATCCAGTATATCTAGAATCTGCCCCCTACTCCCTATTCCCCTGATCACTGTATTAGAACAAGTCCCTCATCTCTCCCCTTCCCACGCTGAATTTTCTCATCACTGGTGTTCTGTTCTGATGTCTTCCAACCCTCAAAGCAGTTGGAATGAATTTTTTAAACCTCTCAACATCATTTCAATACACTCAGGATCCAATCCTAGATCCTTCCAAGTAGCATATGGTAGTGTAACCCATGCACTTTTTCCAGCTACTGTTCCTTCCCCCTCTGGGTTTCAGGCTGATCAGTGAGCCTCCTATGCTCCAGTTCTTGTAATGATTATTACCAGCTCTCTTCCTGCCTTGAGGCCTATGGAGAGGTGGCTTCTTTGGGAAGATCTCATTGCAGATCTGAAAGTGTTTGTTAGCCCAGCAAGAGTGCCAAGCAATGAATATCCATCAGAGGGGCCTGGTACTGGGAAGAAATGGCTGGCCTTGAGTACTATGGCCTTGTTCAGCCATTGGCCAGAGACCAACACAAGGGGAACATGACATTAGTTCGAAACCTAGGTCTTGCTGAAAGCAATAGCTAGAGGCTGTCAGCTGAGTGATCTCCACTTTCAAGATCATTTGTGTCCAAGATGGTGACTGTGGCTCTCATTATCACATTTATATTCCAAGCTGTGGGAAAGATAAAGAAAGACACTTTTTGGAAACTGCATGCATTGTTTTTACTTTAAGGCCATTGTCTCAAACTTAGTGATCATGGCTAGTGGCAAGGAAAACTGGGAAATCCGGTTATTATCCAGGGTGGCCATGTGGCCACTTACAATGTGGGGACTTGGCAATGTAATGGTGTGGGCTGACTTATTAACAGTAGGACCTTGGCTAAACTTTATGACCTACCTGTGCCTCAATGTTCTAATTTGTATAATGGGAATAGGAAAATCTGCCTAGAATGGTTGTACAGAGAAAGCAGTACATCTCCTAGCTGATTGCCTGGTAGGACTGTGCATTCCAGAGACAGCATCTTTCATGGCAGATGTTATTGCTTAGGCACATGGCCTGAGCTGAATGAGCTGATGGGGATTATGAAATAGTCCAGGACACCCAGGAACCACTTCACTGTCAACTCTTGAGTCTTTTCCCTGTCTTGTCATTGGCCTTTGCTTTGAGCTCATGTAATGTCATGACCATATTTTATGCAGAGACAAGCATGTCTTTTGGCTGTCAGATAGCTAAATGGATGGTAGCCAAGCAAGTAAGAACCCAGGATCCAGAGGCTCTACCTAATTCCTTTGAGCAAGACATTTCTGGTCAATGCCATAGGGAAGCCATTATCCTCATTTTGCAGATAAGAAAACTGAGGCCTGAAACTCAAAGTATGAAACATTGATTGCCCGCAGAGACAAGAAGAGACTAGATCTACTGCCTTTCTTGTCTACTACACTGCATCCCAAGCCCTCAGGAAAATGATGTAATCCAATCCAAGAGCTTCCCTCTGGAGGTTCCTCCGCCTGTCTATCTGAGGATAAAAACAACCACAAATTCAGTTTATATCTTCTTCTTTTCTCTCCAGTCTGTTTGAGCCAGAGCTGAATGGTGCCAATTTGCCTATGGTGGTTTTTATGATGTGGGCTGGGTTCACTGGGGACTGTTCTGAAACCATCAAATTCATTTCAATTAGAAGCGTAACTTAATGTCGAATTTTCAAACCAGATTCCCTGGGTAAAAGAAGGCCATTTCTGCTTGCCTAGTTGTCTCAATCTGATGAATAGTGTTTGTGGACACCAATTTCTCCCAGTCTCACACATCCTGGCTGAGATGTAGTGTTCAAGTTCCACAGGGTGCAAGTCCATCAAAAGAAGGGGTGGGAGAAGGAAGCAGCATAAAAAAATAGGGAGATGTGTGAAATTTGAACTAATGTAGATCAATTCCAGAACACCACCAAGGGATTCCTAAAAAAAAAAAAGAACCAGGGGAAAAATAAATATATCTCATCCTTATTAATCCTCCAAACCCTTAAATGAGTCCCAATGTTAATCCCTAAGAGACGCCCAAATGCCTACTTCAAATTACTCCCTCACTTGTCCTATAAAATAACTTGTACTTCTTTTTATTCTCTCCATGTTCAAAAATAAAGGAAATTCTTTTTTTTGCAGTCCAGGGCCAAGGAACAGCCCTGGCCTGGCTTTGATTACTGAGAGCTGGAGAATTTTGAGTGAACGCTGCAGCCGGCTGCCAGCCTTGTTATTAGCAATAAGCATCAGGCTGTTCTCCGGAGAGCGGGAGCCTTTAGAGAATGTCAGACCGCAGCCTGCGCCTCCCTCTGACAGCGCCTGCAGTCGCTGCTGGAGGTGCGAGCCTGTCCAGAACTCTATTTCCCCTTGGCTGAATCAACAGTGTAATCAACAGAGAAATAACCACTTCTATTTATATAATATCTACCTACAAGCTGCCCAAATTGCCAATGCTTCTGTTTAAGATTCTACAATGGCTCCCTATTGTCCCCCAGACCAAGTCCAAATTCATGACTTTATTATTCCAGGTCTGGTGACAACAGACTCTACCTTGGTTAAATGGGAACTTTTTTCTTTTGCTTTTCTTCACTTTCTTTTGCGTATTTATTTTATTTTGTTTATGTTTTTCCCTTTGCACCAATTCTAGAGCTTGAACTCAGGGCCTTGTACTTTTGCTCAGCTTTCTTGCTTATGGCTGAGTGCTCTACCACTTGAGCCATACCTCTAAACTCAGCTTTTTGCAAGATTTCGCCTAAATCTGCATTGTTGGGGGCCAACGGTTTGTCTCCATGTGGCCCCCATCATTCCAAGTTAGACAGATGGAGGGATTTGTTCCCCTCTTTCCTCTTCACACCTTTTTGTCCGCCCCAGGACTGATCACTTGGTTCTCCCTCCACACTGTGGCTCAAATTGATTAGTGTCTATTTATATGCCTACCAGCCCTGCCCTACATCGTCCTTTGGCACCTTGCCAAGGTTATTAGCATAGCCATGAAACTTCCCCTTGCTTCTCTCTTAACCTCCATCCTGTACACTGCAACATTTTCCATCTACTGAGTACTGCTGAACAGGATTTTCCCTGTGAGAACTTTTTCAGCACTTCCCTTTTCTTGCAGAATAACACTAGATTGCCTGTTTCATATTCTTTTACCTATTTCATTTTCTTAAAAATTTTTGTGTGCCTGGACCAGGCCTGAATTCAGGCCCTTGTCCTTTTACTTGCCTTTTTTTTTTTTTTTGCTCATGGCTGGTGCTCTACCCACTTGAACCATTCCTCCAGCCCAGCTTTTTATTGGTTAATTGGAGGAGTCTCTTGGATTTTTTTTCCTGACTGACTTTGAACCGTGATCCTCCAAGTCTCAGCCTCCTGAGTAGCTAAGATCACATATCTGAGCCACTGGCACCTGGCTATTTATGGTTATTTATTTAATTTTTTAGCTAAAATTAACAGGTCACTACTATTAGAAAATGCCCTTACCCTTTCTTGCCAAATCTCTCCCCTTCCCTATAGAATGCCACTGCCCCATTCCATTGATGGTTCTGCTCATCTGTGAAAGTCCTACCCTGAAGGCTTTACCCATTTGTGTCTCCAATCAGCTTAAATGTACCTACCTCCCCTTTCTTCCCTTCCGTCCTTCTACTATAGCATTTACCTGACATGATGTTGCCATCTATTATTGAGGCATGTGGACCTGGCCTTAAGAAAGGTCTTGTGAGCCTGTAACATGACAGAAACAGGTATTCATTGTTACCATGTGCTCAATGTGTGCCTAGCACTGATGTCATCCTCTTCTTCAGTAGCAGCCTGCTGAGTGTTGCAAAGGTACTGAAAAGGAGTATGATAATCTTATTTTGCAGATAATGAAACTGAGACTCAGAGGGGTGGGGCTATAGATTGCAGTTTTCCCTTGGTCTATCAGACTGTGAGACTCACTTCTGCCAGAACACATGTGCTTGTAGAAAGCCTTTGCTGACTGTAAGCAGGTAGCTACCAGGCCTGCAATGGAGTGGAGAGGGAGATGATGAATGGATGGTGTGGTGACCATGGTGACATGGCTGATAGGACACTGGCCTGAGAACTTCCAGTCACAAATCCATCCCAAGTATTCAAATTCTCTTTTTGTTTGCCATTCCTGGGGCTTGAACTCTGGACCTGGGCATTGTCCCTGAGCATCTTTTTCCAAAGCTAGTACTCTGCCACTTGAGTCACAGTGCCACTTTCAGCTTTTTCTATCTATGTGGTACCAAGCAATCAAACCCAGGGCTTCATGTGCGCTAGGCAAACACTCTACCACTAAGCCACATTCAAAAAATTTTATTTAATTTTAATTTTTTACTGGTTGGCATTTTTAATTGACAGCTAATACTTGTGACATCTTCCTGGCATACAGTGTGATGTTTTGGTACATTAATACTTTGCAAAATGATCAACTTGGGATATTTATGTTATCCATCCTCTCAAGCATTTATCACTTCTTTGTGATGAGAACACTTCTAGCAGTTTTGAATGATACACAGCAATATTGTAGACTGAAAAAACAGTGTTCTGAAAAAACAGACTGTATTCCTGCTCTTGAACTGTGACTCTGCATCCACTAACCAATTTCTCCCCATCTTCCTTCCCTTCTCCTCCAAGGAGAATTCTGCAGTCCAAGAAAGTTAAGGATGATTACCTCAATCAGTTAATTTCAAGTATATTTTCCTTTCCACAAGAGTGCTATATCACCCAAATCTGTCTAAATACATTTAAAAGTGCTCTTTTAAGTATACAATAAAAATTCCAAGAGGTATAAAAGCACTATGCTATCATTAAATAGTGGCAATTGTTTTCAGATTGGTACATAAAATATTGGTAGATTTAGTCACTGATGGGTCTCAAACTCAATAAATCTCCTCTTCTACCAAGGCCAACATCTAAGGTGTATGAGGATAGGGAGAGGCTCCTGGACATATCTTGAGCATCAAGGGGCCTTCTTGGAGAAAATGGCATCAAGTGGATATCCACGTGAGGAAAGGACACTGGCAAAGGGCCCTTCGATCTTTGTAGAAAGAAAGGAAGGCAAAGTCTCCATTTCATCCCTAGGATTCTTCTCACGAGATTTCCCCACCAGAGAAATCCTTAGCCTTAGGTAATTCAAAGTCAATGCTGCATTTAGGGACAGCCTTGCCTGTTTACCTGAGAATCAATGACATTGACTGGGGTAAGAATAACTCTGTTTTTTTTTTTTTGTTTAGTGGGGGAGGAGCGGCAGGCAGAAAAGCCGATGACCTATATCTCCAGCTGATGGTTACTGCCAACTCTAGACCAGCTTCTGACATTGACTTCTCAGATCTTAAGCCTTAGTTTGGTTTGAGATTCCATTTCTGTATGCTCAACACTCAGAAAGGTATCAGCAGAAAAGTTTTTAAAACACTGCCCTGGACAAGGCAAAGGGATTGCTGATCTTGGATATACTCAAAAGGGGGTCAACAAGAGCCCAGGGATGTTTGCAAGTATACGTGAAGCCAGGAAGTATATGAAAGTAAAAGAAATAAAAAAAATGGTATCTTCATAACAAATATAGGACAACAGGCTAACCAGATATGGTGGAGATGGAGACCCTCCTTTGTACTTCCAGAAGATATGGCTAATTGTTCATGAGACTTGGTCCTTCCCTTCCAGGATCATTCTCATCACAGGGGCTGGGAAGCCCTTATCAATCAGTTTTGTAACTGATGTCATTCCTGGGGCAAGGAGCACTGGACTCTGCCAGGGGACCTGGCCAGTAGGTCTAGCTCCACTTACAGCCAGCCACATGACCACAAATAAGGAACTGGATATCTCTGAACCTCAGCCATGGCTTCTTGAAAAGGAGTTGTTTCCTTTGTCCAAATTTCTCTTCTCATTTCTATATTTTAATACTCTAAAACAAATGGAAGTGCCATTGCAAATCCACCTGGTCTTAGAATCACATTGGTATTTTCAAAGTTTACTTGTGAACTATCTGTGCCTCCAAGTACTGTGTGTAAATGGGAATATAATGCAATGTAAATATAAACAGAAATGTAAATGGGAACACATGAGATCCAATAGCCAGATCTTCAAGATGACACTTACATATATGAGACCTTAAGGAAAATGAGAAAGGCTGGTATAGAGAGGACAAGTGGGAATTCAAAGAGGGAAAGTTCAACTTGGACTTGATAGAGTTGTTATCTGTCTGCTACTGCTGCAATCATGCTGTATAACAAAACCTCCACAAAATCAATGAAACAATAAGCACCTATTCCTCTTGCAGATCTGCAAACTTTAGCTGCTAAGGGCTGGACACAGTGGATCTCAGCTGGGTTTGTTCTTGCATCTGCTGTGGGGCAGCCAGCTGATGTGGCTAACCTTGGGAAGGTTAATTCCTATCTGAAGGTCTACTTATTACCAACTGCTCCGGAATGGCTCCACCCAGTGTGACTAGGATGCCCTGGCTCTGCTCCTTCCACCATTCTTCCTCTAGGTGATTTGCTCAGGCATGCTCTTGTAACAGTAGATTTGGTGTAAGAGCACAGGGGGAAACACAGGAGCTTACTCCAGATTTGCATGAGTCCCTCTGCTAACTTTCCTAGAGGAAAGCAGCCATCTGTAGAGTGGGCTTTGATGACTTAGAAGCTGTGTCAGCCTCAGGCTTAGGGACTATTTTCTTTACACCCAAACTTGTGAGAATATAGTTCAGCAAGAGATTGCAGAGCCATGTCCATACATGGCAACCAATCTGCACAGGTGGTTAAGCTGCTGAACTCCAGAACTTTCCAGCATCACCAGCTAGTTTAGGAAGTCAGTAGAAGAGGAAAGTTGATGCTTTAGGCTCTGATGCTGTATAGTATAACCATTTTAATTTTTTTCTCAACTGGTGCTCACTAACCATCCCATACCAAGTTTAAGCATCATCCCCATGTAGCTGGGTTTCATATACTTCTAAGCCTCCTGGGCCATTAATAATGGCTATTGAGAGTGTCTTCAGTGACTATTCTGGCCACTGCAGCTATGAAGTGTGATTATGGTAGCATCATTGGACTTCTGCCTATTTTCCTCCTATTCACTGCAATGTGACTCACACCTGGTCTAGTCTGGAAGGTGCTGACTTTGCTAGAGGCTACTAGAAGAGGCCACGCACCACACCACAGCCTGAATGTTATCACACCTCCTGGATGAGCCAAGACAAGAAAGAGACAAATGGAAGAGACTGGCATTAGGTTCCCTCCCTAATCAGATGGCCCCAAGTGCAAGGTTCACTGCTGGGTTCTTGAAGCCATCCACTGTGATTGAGTTGTCTATGGTGCCTCTCCTCCTTTTATCTCCCTGCCTTCCCTGCCTCCCTTCTCTCTTCCCCTTATTCCTACTGACTGAGATGGCCTCCTTTCTAAAGTGCCAGCAAGTGAGCTGACCTCAGCAGAGGGTCTTCCCAGACCCAAGCTGGTGCACTGCAGATGGAGTGGTGGCTTCTTAATTATTCCATCAGGTCTCCTTGGATAATTGAGGAGATCTTAAGATCCTTAACCTCATCATAGCTGCAAAGTCCCTTTTTCCATGGATGGTAACATAGTCACAGGTTCTAGGGATCAGGATGCAGCCTATCACAAAACTTGCTCTCTCTTGTCTAATAAAGCTACTCTGTACCATCATCTGATTGTCAGCCTGAGGCCCTTAGATTCTGGAGCTTGTTTTACCCATGCACATGGGCTGGAAGAGAGGGTTGGGGAATTGATATTCCAACCTCAGAAGAGGCCTTGATAGATCCCTGACAGGATCTGGTAGAAGAACTCTCTCCAGTTCTCTTGATCCTTGGTTGGGATAATTGAGGCATGCCCTATACTGCTCCCTGCCCCAGAGTTCATCAGAGGTATTACTGTTAGGATGGTGATCACACCCTTCCTTGATTGGTTGATCTGCCCTTCCCTCACTTGGCTACTGGTGTTTTCTAGAATTATATCCCTAATAAACTACATGCACTCAAATATTTACTTCTAAATTAGTACATGCATCTTTTTTTTTTTAAATTTTATTTTATTTTATTTGAGAACATACTGTACAGAGGGGTTACAATTACATGGGCAGGATAATGCATACATTTCTTACCAAGCATTGCAGCCTCCTCCTTTGTTTACCCTTCACCTCCCTTCCCAGCCTCCCCCCTCCCCCCCACCCAATCATCCCCTCCTCCCCCCCCCCCACACCGACATTGTAAAGCTGGTTTTGACATGACATTTTGTACTTCTCATTGTTGCAACAGGTCCACCTGAATCCTTAAACGACTTGTTTGTCCCCATCTCCTCCACATGTTATACTGACGTCAAATATAGTGAAAGCGGGGGTTACACTGTGGGGGAGGGACATACAAAGCAACAAAGAAATAATCTTATAAATGCGTTAGAAACACATGCATGAAAGAAACAAAAACATTAAAATACATATTTGAGGGTTCGTTTTCCTAACATCACATTATCTGACTTTTTCCGCTTGACTCATACCTATACTAGATATTGCAAATAAGGGAAACCATGGGACCTATGTTTCTTTGGGCCTGGCTTACTTCACTTAATATAATTTTTTCCAAGCCTTTCCATTTCCTAACAAATGGGGAAATGTCATTCTTTCTGATGGAGGCATAGAATTCCATTGTGTATATATACCACATTTTCTTGATCCATTCATCTACTGAGGGGCATCTGGGTTGGTTCCATATCTTAGCTATGGTAAATAATGCTGCAATAAACATAGTTGTGCTGGTAGCTTTAGTGTGGTCTTTTTTGTAAACATTAGGGTAAATGCCCCAAAGTGGGATTGCTGGGTCATAGGGGAGTTCTATGTGAAGTCTTTTGAGGAACCTCCATACTGCTTTCCAAAGTGGTTGAACAAGTTTACATTCCCACCAACAATGAAGCAAGGTTCCTTTCTGTCCACATCCCCTCCAGCATCTGTTGTTGTTAGAGTTCTTGATTTTTGCTGTTCTAACTGGAGTGAGGTGATATCTCAATGTTGTTTTGATTTGCATTTCTTTTATGGCTAGGGATGTTGAACATTTCTTCATGTGTCTATTGGCCATCCTTCTTTCTTCTTCAGAGAAGCTTCTCTTTAAGTCTTTCGCCCACTTACTTATTGGGCAGTTGTTTCTTTGAGGATTTGTTGTTGGGTGGTTTAATTTTTTGAGTTCCAAGTATATTTTAGATATGAGACCCTTGTCCGTTGTATGGCTAGTAAAGATCTTCTCCCAAACCGTGGGCTTTCTATTGATCTTGCTAGCTATGTCATTTGCCCTGCAGAAGCTCTGCAACCTTATGCAATCCCATTTGTCCAACCTTTCTTTGATTTGTTGTGTTTCCGGGTGTCTATTCAGAAAATTTCGGCCTGAGTCAAGGAGATCCAGGGTTTCTCCTATTCCATCCTGTAATGTTTTCAGAGTGTCTGCTTTGAGTTCAAGGTCTTTGATCCATTTGGAGTTGATTCTGGTGCAGGGTGATATATAAGGATCTAGCTTTAGTTTTCTTCATGTAGTTAACCAGTTTTGCCAGCACCATTTACTGAAGAGGCTGTCTTTCTTCCATTCTATTGTTTTAGCTCCCTTATCGAAGATTAGATGGCTATAGGTCTGTAGGTTCATTTCTGGGTTTTCAATTCTATTCCATTGGTCCTGAGGTCTATTCTTATGCCAATACCAAGCTGTTTTGATTACTATGGCTTTATAGTAGAGTTTGAAATTTGGTATTGATATTCCTCCAGCAGTGTTCTTTCCATTGAGGAGCATTTTTGCTATTCGGGGTCTTTTATTGTTCCATATGAATTTTTGGATTGCCTCTTCTATTTCCCTGAAGAATGAGGGTGGAATTTTGATAGGTATTACGTTGAATTTGTAGATAGCCTTGGGAAGTATTGCCATTTTCACGATGTTAATCTTTCCAATCCAGGAGCATGGGAGGTTTTGCCATTTTTTAAGTTCTGTGTTGATTTCCTTTTTCAAGATTTTAAAGTTTTCATCATAGAGGTCTTTCACTTCTTTAGTTAAGTTAATTCCTAGGTATTTTATTTTTTGTGGGGCTATTACAAATGGAGTTGCTTTCCTAATTTCAGCCACACTTTTCTCATTGTTGGCATACAGAAAAGCCATTGATTTTTGGGTGTTAATTTTATAACCTGCTACTTTGCCAAAGTTTTGAATCAGCTTGAGTAATTTGGGAGTGGAGTCTATGGGATTCTTTAAATACAAGATCATGTCATCTGCAAAGAGGGAGAGTTTTATTTCTTCTTTCCCTATTTAAGACATGCATCTTAATCAAAGTTCTTCCAAGCCTTGTTCATGCCTGAAGTCTACCTTTTACCCATGCTTACTCACTCATGTTTCCAAGCTCCTCCTCTTCTTTAGTCTTTAAAAGCATTCCCAAGCATTTTTGTGCCTATCAGTCTCTCCTTTTCCTGCCCATACCAAGAGATTCCAATAGGTTGTTATCTGTATCAAATAATCAGGAGAGAGTGTGACCTAAAGGTTATGATCACAGTTCTGAAGGCACATTAGGTGGGCTGCAACCAAAGACTCTCCTTTACTTACCAGGTGAATAATGGTAAGCAAGTCACTCAACCTCTCTAAGCCTTAACTTGAGAATGGTACCAGAATTGCCCTTCCAGGATCACTGCGAGAAACAGACACTAGCATAGATCTATCTTCTTACAACAGTGTTCAACCATGGCCAGTCCTTGCTAAATAGTAGCTGTTAGTCATCCCTTTAACAAGTTAGTATGCAGTGCACTGATTGCATGGCATGTCCCTCATTTACATACTTATCAAACTTGACAGAGACAATTGATTTTGGTGAGAATTTAACAGCATTTTCTCCTCAAGAATGTAAGCTCTTTGAGAGCAGGGATTACAGTTACATGAGTAAGGTAATGAATACATTTCCTATCAAGCATTGTTACTTCCTCTTTTGATTCTCCCCTACTATCCTTTCCTTCCCCTCTTCCCCAAGTCTTCCCTCCCTCCCCAAAGTTGTAAAGTTCCTTTTCAGCATAGTGTCTTCTACGTCTCGTTACAATAGGTCAACCTGTATTCTTGTTTCAGCATTTTGTTATTTCCCTTCCCCTCCCAAATTAGAAAAATGTATATACAAGATTCAGGGCACCAGAATCAAATATAGTAATAATAAGGTTATACCATAGGGGGAAGAACATACAAAAGAAATAAAAAAATCATATAGTACATTAAAAACACCAGCAACAAAGAAAAAACCTCTTGTGTCCATATCGTGGGGTTCATTTCACTTGGCATCATCTTTATGATCATATGTACATAGCTTTTGACCTTTTCTGCTTGTCTGGTAAGATTATCCTAGACTTATACTAGTTATTGCAAATAAGGGAAACCATGGGATCTATGTTTCTTTGGGCCTGGCTTACTTCACTTAATATAATTTTTTCCAAGTCTTTGCATATCCTAACAAATGGGGCAGTGTCATTCTTTCTGATGTAGGCATAGAATTCCATTGTGTATATATTTACAACACATTTTCTTGATCCATTCATCTACTGAGGGACATCTAGGTTGGTTCCATATCTTAGCTATGGTGTATAATGCTGCGATAAACATAGTTGTGCTGGTAGCTTTAGTATGGCCTTGTTTGTGATCATTTGGGTAAATGCCCAGAATGGGATTGCTGGGTCATAGGGGAACTCTATGTGGAGTCTTTTGAGGAATCTTTATATGCTTTCCAGAGTGGTTGAACAAGTTTACACTCCCACTAACAATGTAGTAGGGTTTCTTTTTGGCCACATCCCCTCCAGCATCTATTGTTACTAGATTTCTTGATTATAGCAATTCTAACTGAGGTGAGGTGGAATCTCAATGTTTTGATTGGCATTTCTTTTATGGATAGAGAAGTTGAGCATTTCTTCATGTGTCTATTGGCAATTCTTATTCCCTCTTCAGAGAAGTCTCTCTTTAAGTGTTTAGCCCACTTATTAATTGGGTGGTTGTTTCTTTGAGGATTTGTTGTTGGGGGATTTCATTTTTTGAGTTCTAAGTATATTTTAGATATGAAACCCTTGTCCATTTAATGGCTAGTGTAGATCTTCTCCCAATCTGTGGGCTTTCTATTGCTCTTGCTAGCTATGTCCTTTGCCATGCAGAAGCTCTGCAGTTTCATGCAATCACATATGTCCAACCTTTCTTTGATTTGTTGTGTTTCTGGGTCTTTATTAAGAAAGTTTTGCCCTGTGCCAAGGAGCCCTAGAGTTTCTCCTATTCCTTTCTGTAATGTTTTCAGTGTGTCTGCTTTGACTTCGAGGTCTTTGATCCATTTAGAGTTGATTTTGGTGTAGGGTGATATATAAGGATCTAGCTTTAGTTTTCTGTAGGTGTTTATCCAATTTTGCCAGCACCATTTACTGTCTTTCTTCCATTCTGTTTTTTTAGCTCCCTTATCAAAGATTAGATGGCTATAGGTCTGTAGGTTCATTTCTGGGTTTTCAGTCCTATTCCATTGGCCCTCAGATCTGTTCTTGTGGCAGTACCAATCTGTTTCGATTACTATGGCTTTGTAGTAGAGTTTGAAATTTGGCATTGATATTCCTCCAGCACTGTTCTTTCTGCTAAGAATTGTTTTTGCTATTTGAGGTCTTTTATTGTTCCATATGAATTTTTGGATTGCTTCTTCTATTTCATTGAAGAATGAGGTTGGGATATTGATAAGTAATGCATTGAATTTGTAGATAGCCTTTGGCAGAATTGCCATTTTCATTTCCTCCTAACCCAGGAGCATGGGAGGTTTTCCCACTTCCTTAGTTCTGCTTTAATTTCTTTTTTCAGGTTTTTAAAGTTTTCATTGTGGAGGTCCTTCACTTCTTTAGTTAACTCCTAGGCATTTTTTTTGTGTGGGGCTATTACAAAAGGAGTTGCTTTCTTTATTTCAGCCACACTTTTCTCATTGTTGGCATACAGAAAAGCCTTTGATTTTTGAGGGTTAATTTTATACCCTGCTACTTTGCCAAAGTTTCTGATCAGCTCAGGTAACTTGGGACTGGAGTCCATGGGGTTCTTTAAATACAAGATCTTGTCATCTGCAAAGAGGGAGAGTTTTACTTCATCTCTCCCTATTTGTATCCCCTTTATGTTAGCATCTTTTCTTATTGCTCCAGCTAGGCATTCTAAAGGAAGGCATGCCCAGCTGCAAAAAGCATGACATGCAGTGTCTAACTGTCTGCTCCTACCAGGGAAGTACCACAGCTTCTGAGAGCTTTTAAGTCCCTGGTTACACCTTCCTGCAGCTGAACAGTGCATGCATCTGAGGTGGGTGGGGGAAAGGTCCAGCCATTTCTGTCCAACTGGAGGCTTTCAGTAGGCATTCCTTATTTAGAACTCCTTGCAGGGTTGGCTAAGTCCTAGGTATGTGCAGCTCCTGGAATACACCCTCTACTCAAGCCTCCACTTCCAACCCCCATTTTTGTTCATTGTAGCTTTCTGTCCTTCTTTCCATAGCTTTGAATCCCTAACCATCACCTCTGAAGCCTACAAAGGCTGTTCTTTTTCCTGTTCCTTAGGACAGGAACAAAGATTTGTCCTCTGTCCAAGGTTAAGTTATGTTGGAGGCTCTCTTTAGAAATTCAGGGACCCAGAACCACCTTTTTTTCCAGTTCTGGGGCTTGAACTCAGAGCCTGGATGCTGTCTCTGAGCCAATTAGTGCTCAAGGTTAGCACTCTATCACCTGAGTCACAACACCACTCTGGTTTTATGCTGGTTAATTGGAGATCAGAGTCTCACAGACTTTCCTGCCCAGGCTAACTTTGAATCGCAATCCTCAGATCTCAGCCTCCTGAGTAGCTAGGATTGCAGGCATGAGCCACTGGTGCCCAGCAACCTTCTATGTTTCCTTTCTGTGAGTTGAAGTTGTCAGGGGTGTTAAGTATCCTGACTGAAGCCTGGGAATGTTCTGAGCTCACTGTCCTGTGGCCCAGACAAACAGGGCTGTTTATCTTTCAACTCCGCTTAGAATAGTAAATAAAAACCTCATTAATTTAGACTGTTCTTATTTGGAATTTGTGATTATCCTGAGAGAGGCCTCAACCGGTATTTGTTTACTTTTACACTATCAGAGAAGAGAGAAACTCACCAAGCAAATGAAGAAAGTAAGCAAGATCATAAAGGAGTCATTTCTACAACTTTGAAGAGGGGAAGACAATTTTTTAAATCACTTCAAAAGCACTAGTTTACAGCAACCCCCAAAATTAATGTGACATTCTCATCAGGTTATACCTTCTTTTGTATATGTGCTGGTAGTAGAGCTTGGACTCAGGTCCTGGGCACTGTTCTTAGCTTTTTCATTCAAGACTGGTGTTCTGCTACTTGAGCCACAGCTTCACTTCCAGCTTTGTGGTGGCCAATTAGAGTTAAGAGTCTCACGGACTTTCCTGTTTGGCCTGTCTTTGAACTGTGAGCCTCAAATCTCAGCATCCTGAGTAGCTAAGATTACAAATGTAAGCCATTGGCACTCATCTTCAACCCATTGAAAGCCACCAATTTGTGGTCAAGTTGGCAACACTCCTTGAATTTCTATGAAATGTTTACTGAGCTCCTGTATGCTGTAGTGCATGATGGAATCCAGTGAGGTTCTGCCAAGAAAGAGGAAATGCAATCTTCACCCACTGTAAGTTTACAACATACTAGATACTCTAAATACATTTTTGAAATGTCTTTGCATTTCTTTTTAAGTGCTTAAACATGTGTCCTAGATATCTATCCCTTGCCAGAAGCCTAGCATACACAAGTTAGATAGTAAGTTCTTATTGAATTGATGGACAATGGAGTTGGCTTGACTTCTGGTCACTCATCCCATAAGATTGGTTCCACTGGGTCCCTGGATTTCTCAGTAGCATGGATATGCACAACATGGTCCTATGTGATGTCCTAAATAGCATGCTCACTCTCCTGAGCTGTATACATCACAGAAGAAGCTCTCACCAACACCAATTGCTGTAATATCTAACTTTGTGGAATAAAAGGCCCTGTTTAATATGGCAGCCATGACCTTGGCTCAGTGTGCTTCCTAGGGACAGAACTGGCTGGGTTTCTGGCCTGAGGCTCAGCCTGCAGGCATCCAGAACTTCCAGACAATTACCATTCCCCTGGAATTGCCCTCACTCCTGATTGCTATTGGTTAATTACAGAAATCTAGGCTCCAGACTCTATTACCCACCCAAATGTCACATCCGATGTAACTAACGAGTTCTCAGCTGCTCAGGGTTGGGGGTGTGTGTGGCAATGTTAAATTTGATGCACTTCCACTGCCAGCCTATTTCTTGCCATAGAGAGGGGTTCCCTTTCTCCCCAGTGACTTTTCAGTCACTGTGCAAAGCTTGAACTCTGCCAGCTGTAATTCTGTGAATTTCCTAGTGTCACCTGTGAGGGTTTTACCTTAGTGATGTCGCCTCTACATTTTTTGCACTTAGTAACTCATTCTCATCCAAAGAGTCTCAAACACCTCATAAAATTGTTATGATTCATCAGTCTAGGGAGATAATCTTTCTCCACTTCTACCAAAGCCAGCTATGAAAATAGCCAGTTTAAGGAGGCTCATCTAGTCAGAATTAAATTTATTCTGTTTAATTCAATTCCACAAGAGTCTGGCACCAATGTAGGTGCTTGGGGGATAGTAAACAGAGATTGGGTCCCTGCACTCAAGGGATAAATAAAACCAGATTCTGATAGATTTGCAGGAGAAAATACTTTCAATCATTTATATTACAGGTATTTACAAAGGATTATATAAGTTAGGGTAAAGGCTAAGCCACTGTAATAAAAAGACCATCAGTCCGTTGCCTGATAAAACAGAAGACTTCATTTGTCTTTCATGAAATAGTCTTAAGGTTACTGGTCCAGTTTTGTAGGGGAATTTAGCTCTTCATGGTTCTTCAGGAATTTAGAATCCTGAATTTTGTGTATATCATCTGTGAGGATATTGGTTTTATCCGTAAGGTAAAAGCCAGATGGAGGGCACATTTATGTCCTAGGTTGTGGTAAAGTGAAAGGGGCAAGCAATTTTAGAGAAAGCAATTTCTAAAGTAAGTAAGGCAAAGTTATCCATATATGTTCTATTTCCTGTTCATTTCACTTAAGGAAAACTTAATGGCATGGCCACCTCTAGCTGCAAGGGAGTCTGGAAATGACATTTCTACCTGTCTCCAAGAGGAAAGAACTAATGGATTTGGAGGAGCAATCATTGGTCTCCCACATGTGTACTGTACGCCAGACTTCCATATTATGCTAGGGATTGGGAAAATGTGGATGCTGATCTCAGTGAGGGACAACACTTAATTAGATGATTACTTTTATAATGTGAAAAAAGATGGCATCTAGAGCTGAACCCAGTGCCTGTGCTCCTCAGTACTGTGCTAAGGAATCTTGAACTTCAAAGCTATGGATTTTCAAGATCTCTTATGTTTAATGTCGGTCAATCACTTCTATCATCAGGACACAATTTCTAAATTTTGTTGGCACCGTCCATGAACCTTGTATAAACATTGGGGCCTCAAAGAATGTCAAGCAAGGCATATGTGTGGAGCTAGAAGATTTGAGCGTCCTACAACCTCTGACCCTCATCAGTTACATGGGCAAGTCCCTTCCAGACTCTGAACTTCACCTTCCCCCACTTATAAATTAAGGTTGTTACTGAGACAGATGATACCAAAGATGCAAGAGAACATCCTTGGTATCTTAACATGAGAATGAATTCAAAATTTGTCCCACTTCTAAAAGTGAAACCATTCACTAATATGAATGCTTAGCAATGCTAAGGATGTTTCAGAGACTGCATGTCTTGAGCCCCAAGCCTATGGAAGTGGCAGGCAGCTCAGCTCTGCCCTGCTTGGCCTTGGCCCCTCTTTTCCTCCTCTGATGACTCTGGTCAAGACTTCGCTTTTCCTTCTTATCTAGCATTCATCCTGCCCCTCAGCTCATTCTCTACTGGCGGATACTGTCCTCCTCCTGTCCTACATTTCTTTGATCAGGCCCATGTCAGTGTTGCTAATTATTATTCAGTCCAAACACCTCTGTCATTCTGGCATTTTCATTGATTCAAATTAAGAGTCAGACTAATAATTAATGCAAACTGTCCCCTTGTCCTCACCCTCTGACTGATGGATTTTCAGTGTCAAAACATTAACCTTTAGGTTTGGGACCTTGATGCATTCAAACCCCGTAAGCACCTGATAAGCAAGCAAACTATGGACCCTTTCCCCTAAATCAGCTCTTTGTAGCTCACCAACCTTTATTTGTCTATGCAAAAAGATGCTTATCTTGGAAAAGAAAATAAATGTATATTCACAGAGATGCATACACAGAGATCCAAACTGGTCATTATTGTTACAAAAGTGGAAACACTGAAAGCTATTAAGGTAGTTCTTCCACACCAAAATAAGATTGAAGGCACTCAGTTGACACCCTAAAAGAAATGCCATGAGGCAGTTTGGAGAGCTCTGATTATTAATGAGGTGTCCAGGTTATCTATTGTTTCATAATCAACCTTCCTCAACATTTGTGGCTTAAAACAACCACTTATTTGCACCTGATTCTGCAATTTAAGTGGAACTTGTTGCAGAAAGCTTGTCTCTGCTCTGTTCTGCTCTTGCTGGGATGGCTTGACAGTGGATGGAAGGTCCACTTCCAAGAGGGTAGCCTCATGTACTTGCAAGTTGATAATGGCTTTTAGCTAGGACCTTAGCCAAAGTTGTGTGGCTTGGGCTTCCAGCATTAGCAGTTAGGTCTCATGAGGATGGCATACATCAAGAGTGAATCTATAAAAGGACATGCAGCAATGTATGAGCTTTTACTAAGCCTAAGCTTGCATCATGCTTGTTAGTGTCCAATTGGTTATACAGTTAGTAACACAGCCAGTGATAAAGTCAGATGAGAGAAACTCCATAAATAAACACGATCGAGTGTGGTTCAGTGGGAAAGGGGTTTGCACATAACATTCCTCCACAGATGGTAACTAAGGATGACATGCTACCATAAACGTTCTTTAAGTACAACTATACATCTCATAATTCAGATGATCTTTATCAACTGCTGTTCAATCCCCTCCTCCTCTCTCTTTAGTATCAGAATTTGAACTCAAGGCCTTGTGTTGGTTTAGCTTATTTGCTCACACCTGGCACTTGACTACTTGAACCCCTTCCTCCAGTCCAGCACTTTTCCTTTTTTAATTTTTTAAATTGTTTATTTATTTATTTATTTTTATTTTTTTGATTGTGAAAATGCTGTACAGAGGGGCTACAATTACATGGGCAAGATAATGAGTACATTTCTTATCAAGCATTGTAGCTTCCTCCTTTGTTTCCCATTCCCATTCCTTCCCATCCTCCACCCCTCCTCGCCCCCTCACCCAATTCTCCCCCTCCCTCCACCAAAGCTGTAAAGTTCGTTCTTCCACATAACGACTTGTACATTTTCATTGTTGCAATGGGTCCACCTGTATCCCTATTTAAACGACTTGTTTTTTCCCTTCCCCTCCACCTATACCAACATCAAATACAGTGAAAGCAGGGGTTAAACCATAGGGGAGGGACATACAAAGCAACAAAGAAATCATCTTATAAATGTGTTAGAAACAATCACCTGAAAGAAAAAAAATATTTGAATACATATCTTAGGGTTCATTTCCCTAACATCAACTTATCTGACCTTTTCTGCTTGACTCAGACATATACTAGTTATTGCAAATAAGGGAAACCATGGGACCTAAGTTTCTTTGGTCCTGGCTTACTTCACTTATTATAATTTTTCCAAGTCTTTCTATTTCCTAACAAATGGGGCAATGTCATTCTTTCTGATGGAGGCATAGAATTCCATTGTGTATATATACCACATTTTCTTGATCCATTCATCTACTGAGGGGCATCTGGGTTGGTTCCATATCTTAGCTATGGTAAATAATGCTGCAATAAACATAGTCATCCAATACTTTTTTCTAGTTAATTGGGAGTCTCACAAGCTCTTTTGTATGAGCTGGCTTTGAACCATGATCCTTCATGTCTCAGCCTTTTGAGTAGCTAAGGTTATAGTTGTGAATCATTGGCACCCAGTTTCCACCCAATAATTCTTCATTTAGTCAAACTTTCATAAATAAAACCCAGTCTCTTTTAAAGAAGTAAAAAAGGTAAGACCACATCAGTTGCCTCTACTTGCCTTATTTATCGCACTAAGGAATTTGGCGGTTCCAGAGATGCTAAGTTCTCTTTTGATTAAAATATACCATGACTCCTTAACTCAGTGACTCCATTCTTCTCTATCAAATTTCTAGTTAGCTTTTACCCCAGGCTATCTTTCTCATGCCACAGATATGAAGGTCATTTAACTTGTTGGGTGTTTGAATTTCAAAAACCTCTTAATGTGTGGATTCAGTGAGCTGGAAGGGAGCCAGGCCATCATCTGGCCCACTCCCACCATCTAAGAGGTAGCCCAGAGTCCTGACTAGCTTAAAACAGCTAAAGATTGAATGAGACACCCCCTTCTCACACACACAGGGACCAAACATTCTCAAGAGCCTATTGTACAGCCATCATCTAGAGTCCCCTATAAAGTCAAGGACAGTATACAAAAATCAAAGAAAGCCAATGCAGCATCATCACAATTAGGAATAAAAAAGCTAAAATAGCGAGCTTGGCAAATAGTCAAGGTCATCTTGAGTCCTCATTTCAAGGCCACATTTGTGTTCTGAGTGACTATGAGTACCATTATCTGTGAGGCTCTGGGAACAAATTCATTCTCCTTAGTAGGTCCAGTTAGCTAATCATTAAACCTATATCTAAATGACACTTTTTTAGCTTCTGGAAAGAGTTAATACATGCCCCTCAAAGGGACAGAGTTCAAAATAGGCTTGTATCCTTAACCATTAGCTACAAAATGCAGGCTCATATTAGGAGTAATGACCCTGAAAGACATGGTCTTCGGGGTTTTGTAGGCTAAAGAATGGTTTTCTTCTACCACTGGGTGTTTTCTTAATAGCTAGCAGAAAGCTTAGCTAGAAAGTGTCCTTTTCTAGTGGGCAATAGAAACGTCTGCCTCATGTATGCAGTGGTTGTCTCATGATTTGCTATTGCACACGGTGGCCTGAGCAACCACAGTTCTTGCTCTACAATAGAGTTTGGGAGAACTAGGGAGAACTGGGGAGGACTGAGACCCTCTCATTTTCACTGGGCTGAAAGAACTGGATCTTGGACCATGATTCATTAAAATAACTGAATAGACTGTTCACTCTTTGCTGAAACCTCAGGCTTTCTGTAGTCCTTATCCCCTCCCATCAATGAGCTGTTTATCAGCAGCTTTTCAAGTGTCATTCTTTTCAACCTGAAGAGCACTGATACCTTGAGGAAGTAGTTGGATGCTTCATCGCGGATCTGGAGTAGACAGCCACATCTTGTATGACTTGTTCCATCCATCTGTCTGTCCATTGATCCATCCATCCATCCATCACTCATCTATCCATCCATTCATCTATTCATCCCCTCATCCATCCATCCATTAGACTTGTGTTCAATAGGCAACAGTTAAAAAGATGAGTTTATAATCCATTTGAGAATAGCAGAAGAGGTGAAAATTTACATTGTTTTAAAAAATACAGTGTATAGCAGTCACAATAAGATCAATTGCCAAGGAAAGTGATTTAGCTAATAAGAGCTGGTGTTTAATAAAAGGGGAAGACAGAAGGGGTCAAACATGAGTCATGGACTTAGCCAGATTACCTGCATCTTCTTTGAATTCTCTTTCACAATCTGGCAACATTTTTTATCTGCACTTTACAAATAACACACCTGGAAGCCAGAAATTTAAATGACTTTAAACAAGGCCAAGTAGTTTGTACATAGTGGAAGAAGAATTAGAGACCAAATCTGCTTGGATCCAAAGGTACATTTGAACACCAAATTCAACTCCTCTCAGCTACTACTTATACCAGTCCTTATGGATCTATGATAAAGAGACAGGTGTTCAGGAAGGAAACCTGTTGTTCCCAGATGAACTGTAGTGTATTAGGCTCTTGCTACTCAGTGTGTGGTTCTTGCTATTTTAAGTGTGGTCCATGGACCATTAGGATGTCACCTAGGAACTAGTTAGGAATTTGAATTTTCACATCCTTTCCAGACATTCTGAAGGAACATCAGTATTGTAACAAGATTGCTGTCTGTCTCTTATACATATTAAAATAGGAGAATCATTGATTCTTGAAGACATATGTTAACTTTATGTTAACTGTTTATGTTAACATAAAGGTATAGGTATATATTAACTTTAATAAGTTTAATGTAATACATCAAGATATATCTAAAAACCAAAGACAGTTAAGTATTGTGTTAAATACAGGGTATTGAAAATCTGATACAATATGTAACTTCTCTAGAATGTAACTTGTGTTACATGCTACTTAGGCAGAGGTGTTTATACATTGGGAGAGCTTAAACTGATGACAGATGAAACAGGCTCCCAAAAGGGAGAAGGATGTTGATAATCTATGCCAAAGATATTCGGAACCTTAGATGGAAAGAGAATGTTGGTGTGCTTGTGGATAGTGTAACACCAATCCTTGTGTATTGAGGAGCTTCCTTTTTTCCATGCTTTGTTTGCCACAAGCCCCTGGACACAGTTGTCCCTTCAATAATAGGCCACCATCTTTAGCATCTTGCCCAGGCAGGTAACGGCTACACAGAGCCCCTTACTTCCAAGAAGACTCTCTCAGAGAAAAGTCAAGTATGAATGAGCTTGGGGACACACAGCACCTCTATTTATTGCCAGCTGCTGGGCCTTATTTGATCCAGATCAGCTTGGTTACACAGAATAGCAGACTTTTCTGTTTTTCTTCCTTTTGGAGTCAGAGCTTAATCAGAATGTCATGAGCACAGTGGTACTGCATTTAGAAGTGGCATTTTTTCCATATGTGAGCTTCCTGCCATGCTCTCTAGGCCTCCAGGCCTTTTCATAGGCATCTTCTCTTGGTCTGGCTTCATGGTATCTCTCTAACTTGACTTCTCTTGGTCTGCTGGCATTCTTTCTCCATTTCATTGTTGTGCTAAGTTCTCATTAGTCCCTTTAGTCCACTCATGGGATCAGTTCTTGCCTCATTTATCAGGGATCACTGATTAGGGGTCCAATTCAGCTCTGTTCCTGAGCTTGCCCTGCTGGCTGCAGACAGCCTTCACTGGCTTACAGACTCAGCAGCCCACTCAACTTGTTCTGCAAATGGCTTCCATATCTGAGTAAGCATGTGTAGTAAGGAATGCTGGGAGGAAAATTCAGCCCTGTTCTGTCAATGGGACCAATGATATCTGGCTTTTCAAGGAAGCCCAGCCGGGGTGGTCTCCTTCACTCTCCAAAGTTTACCTCTCTCTGTCCTGATAGCCTGCATGACAGTGGGTATCTACTCTCCTAGAATGAAATAAATAAGATCAGTTTCTGGGTTCTGATCATTAAAAAGGCAATTTCTAAAGAGATGTTTGGATTTGAACAAGAGTTCTTATAATCCTTAGATCTTCTTTAGCATCATTGAACCCCATTAGTGTCTTGCCCTTGCAAGCTCAATCAGTTGTCACTGGCAACCTCTCCTCTTGTGTTTTTCTCTCCCTTCAGGTCTGTTCCTGTCTATCTCCCTATTTATCTTCTTCATTCTCTGTCTTCCTGTTCTCGGTCTCTCTGTCTTTGCTTACTTTGTGTTTGTCTGTTTGTTCTTAGTCTTATTCCATCTACTTTTCTCTTTTTTGTGTCTTTTTTGTATGTTCTGTTTATCTGTCTTTCTCTCTGTGTGTCTCTTTCTGTGTCAATGTTTGTTCTCTCTATACACCTTTGTCTCTCTTTTATTCCACGTGACTCATTTGATTTTGTTCTCTTTCTCCATGTAGATCTCTCTCTCTCTCTCTCTCTCTCTCTCTCTCTCTCTCTCTCTCTCTCTGTGTGTGTGTGTGTGTGTCTTGTCTGTCTTTCTTACTGTCTTATCTCTGTCTGTACAGAGTTGCATAGTCCAAAATTTCAGGTCCCTGAATCTATACCTATACCTTTTACACAGGGTCTTTCCCTGCCAGTTGTCACTGTGTGGCTCTGGGTTCTGTCTGGTGGTGGCCCTGAAGGCAGGCTTGTTGCTCACATCTGCTGGGCTGTACAAATTCTTTCACTAGCAGCAGCAGTAAAGCTAAAGGGCCAATGTCAGTGTAGGAGTCCACTACTAGCTGAGAGGGCAGTAATCACACATGAATAACTACACACACTTAGACACAAACATGCATGCACACATGCATTTTGGCAGGCACATTGACAAATCATGAAGATCTTCCATCCAGGCTGATGAGTACAGTAGCACTATACTCAGAAGACAGTGGTTCACCCCTTCCTGGGGCTGCCCATGTCAAAGGGCTGATTTACACAGATTATAAGGCTTCACCATCTCCACTCATCTTTGAAAGAACATTCTAGCTGCCCAGTTCCCCATGGCATTGGTCAAATCCATTAAGCCTTCTTCCCAGGAGCTACTCAGCTATGTCTGCCTGCCTACTTCTGCTTCTAACCATCCTTTCCCCAGATATTGGTTTCAAGTCCTCTCCTTAATCAACGGCTTGAGCATTAAACTCAGTTTCAAAGTTGGCTTCCTGAGAAACTTATATGGTGATGCCTCTCTCTCTCCTCTCTCTTTTCCTCTCCCTTTCCTTCTCCATCTCCTCCCTCTTTCACTGAATCTTTTCAGCTCTCTCTACTTTCTCCATGCATATGCTGTACTCAATTTTCCTCTTGCCTTCATTCTGCAAGCCTACATTCTCCTTGAAATCTCCTTTGTAATATACTGAAGGCTTTAGCCCTGGCAGGTCCTCATACTTATGTTTCTTGCCCCCACAGACCCCAGCAGCCTATTTTAGGCCTTGTAACGTTCTCACAAGTTGTACTAGAATCTTTGGCAGTTCCTTGCGCAGTACTTTCTGAATCAACATAGTGAAAAGAATACAGATTTAGGAAGGACAAGGTTTCATCACTAACCAGCTGGGAGCCCTTGTGCAAACCATTCTCCCACCGATCTGCATATCTCAGTTTCCTGGTCTGTGAAAGGAATTCTCATAAGTCTACCTTAAAGCAAAAGAGATGACATTTCTTTCGTACCATGATATATCACATAATTTTCAACTCTATAAAACATATCAGGTGGTTGTGTCATGTGACAACTTTCCCCTTTATTCTCTTTCTTAGTCTTTTGGTTCCTCTGATTCTTCAAATGACCATAAAACAAAACAGCAACTCTACTATACTTTTTCATTATTTATGGAACGCCTACCATAACTTTGTTATTGAATACCACATTTTGTTCCCACAGCCATGCCATGGATTGCCCCCTTACACTCTCCTGCAATCAGAAATCCAACAGGTCACACATCAAGTGAATGCTGGTACAAGATCCATACCTGATCCACATCTAGGTCTGGTTTTCTCCACAGCCCTCACTGCACAAGAGGAAACCAAATGCCTCCAAGATGCCATGGCTGGCACTATGTATGTGATTAATCTATAGGCCTGGCTTCTGAAAATCTGGGGAAAGGGCTGATAATTTTATTCCTTTCCTGGGAACTTGGTTCTGGTCTATTTGCTACCTAACAGCCAGGAACAAGCACCAAAGGAATTGAGGTTAGGAATTCCGAGATCTAATCCAAGTTCTGCCTTAACTGATAGAGGGATTTGAAAAAAAAATCCCTTAAATATAGTGAATTTCTATTTCATGATAAGATAAATCAGTGTGATTGCTGAGGTTCTCTCTCTCTCTATGCAATGCCTGTTAAAGGATGCATTATGAACAGTTTGCTGTTGGGGGCACCTGCAACAGTCTCAATGGGTCTGTCAGGGAATGCTGCAGAGCACATCTTAACATTGTCCCATCCATGAAAAGAGCAAGTTGGAAACATTTATGTGCTGTTTTAATCTGTTTTCTGTTGCTACAACAAAGTGCCCGAGATTTGACAATTTATAAAGGAGCGAAGTTTATATGGGCTCACAAATCTGGAGACTGCATGCTGTCGCTGTCAGCATTAGATTGGCTTCTGGTGAGGGCCTTGGGCTCCATTATATTGTGGCAGAGGGGCAGAAAGTAGAAGTGGGTGTGTTCACATGGAGCATGCATAACAGAGGGATGGGACAAAGCTACCTGGTTTTATTACCGCCTGTTCTCATGAGGATGTATCCATCCACCGGAAACCTAGCTCACTCTTACAAGAAGGTATTGATGCCTCTTAAAGGACCCACCCCAACATTGCTCCACTGAGGACAAACCATATTCAAACTTAGCACATACCAATTTACTGTCTGAGCTCCCTTGAAGGCTCCTTCTCCTCTCCTCTCCCCTCCCCTCCCCTCCCCTCCTCTCCTCTCCTCTTCTTTTTAGGATGTACTAGAGTTTGAACTCAGGGCCCACGTTTGTTAGGCAGATGCTTCACAGCTCCAATCCCTTTTTGGAGCTAGTTGTTTTGAAAACAGGTTTCACTTTCCATCTGGATGTGTACTGGACTGCACGCTACATATCTGAGGCTTCCTCAATGATAGGCACATATGTCACCATATTCAACTTCTTTCTGTTAAGATGGAATCTCTCAACTTTTTGTTTTCTTTTTGTCTTTTCTTTTTTGATACTGGGGATCGAACCCAGGACGTTGCCCTTGCTAGGCAAGCACTTTGCCACTGAGCTACATCCCAGCCCTTGTCTTTTTGTTTTCTATCTCAGATGATCTGGAGCTGTGATCCTCTCCATCTCAGTTGTGAGCCACTGTACCCAGATATGGGACGAGAAGAGGTCTTAGATGTATGTCCAGGCTGTCCTCAAACCCCTATCTTCTAGACCTCAGCCTTCTAAGTAGCTAGGATTACCACTATGAGCACCTAACACCAGGCTCCCATTGTGTACATTTCTTATGTGGAAAGTGCAGAAAATAATAAGACCTAGCTTGTGCAGTATTTTAACTATTGCATTAATCAATGGAAGTGAAACATTTGAAACAGTGTCAGACATACAGTATTAGCTTAAGATAACCTTATAATATTATATGTAAGGCAAGTAGAGAATATGATTCCTCTTTGAGAGCTAGGGGAAACGAAGGTACAGGGAAGCTTATACATACTTATCTGTCAGCTATCTGTTGCTTCGTTTAACCCCACTCTTTTTTCCTCCACAAATCTCAGTCTCAGCCTGGTCTGAGCTGGTGCTTGCTGCCTTTGGGAGCTTGCATGTTTCTGGCTCTGGCACAGCTGGTAACAGCAGCCTATGCATGTGTGCTCTGCACCCTGTGGTTCTGAATGGCAGGCACTCAAGGAGAAAAAGGTAGTGCTTCAGCACGAATGCACACAGCCAGCCCAAGCAGCTGCCTTCTGGGAGCTCTGGACTGTGGGCAGCCCAGAAGCAGGAGCTATTAGGTTCTGGATGGCACGATCCACATGTTCCACTCCCTGCATGGTATTTAATGAGTGTCCCAGTTCATGCACTCTGCCCTACACGCAGCTGGCAGCTCTCTCAATACACAAACACCATTCCTCTCTCTCTTGTCATGGTGTCTAGATACTTGGGAGACACACAGACAATATAGTCCTTATTGTAGCTGGTCGCATTTTACTGCCCTTGGTTTCTTATTCTTCAAAGAATGTTGTAGAAGATAAGAGAGTTCCAATTATATATGTATATATAATATACATATTGTAATATAAAATATACTAATGCATAACATATTATACAATATATAATATTATATTTATGTAGAGAAAAATCTGATGTGGTTTTCATATATAGATACCAGTCCTGTAGGACTGCTTCTAAGCCCTGGCTTTAGATCAGGAGAGTTTGGCCCTCCTCTTTCTAATCTGTGTATGCACTTTTATGTCTTTCCCCTTTATTCTTTTGTCAAATGTACTCTGTCTCCCACTCCCTTACTGAGATATCAATAGGACACACTCAGAAAACTTTGGCTTGTGCTTCCTTCTGTACTAATAACACTAATGTTTTTACTCCATACTTACATGGAGTAAGATCCATTCGGGAAAACCATAATGACTGAGGGTCTCTGTCAAAAGAGACAATGATTATTTTGGAAATGGCCCTAGCCATAAGGACATTATCAATGAAAAGGCAACTGTGAGAATTGGAGTATATTCCCAAAGTGGGTGGTATCCATCAGTCAGCATGGTGGCTCTTTTTTTGTGTGCTAATCTTGGGGCTTGAATACGGGGCCTGGGCATGGTTCCTGAGCTTTTATGCTCAAGGCTAGTGTTCTATCACTTGAGCCACAGCTCTACTTCTGGCTTTTTTTCTTGTTTCCATTTTCTGGAGTTCATTTCAATCAATACTACTTTATATGATCAGATGCACATAGGCATTGTGCCTCTGTGATCTTCCTCTAAGAGTATTCTCCTTTGGTCTCACTGTGTGTGAATGCCTGTACTTCTGGCTTTTTTAGTGGTTAATTGGAGATTAAAGTCTCACAGACTTTACTGCCTGAACTGTTGTTGATCTGAAATCCTCAGATCTCAGCCTCCTGAGTAGCTAGGAATACTGGTGTGAGCTATTGGCATCTGACCTAGTATAGTGGCTCTTCTGTCAGAAAGTAGTGGCTATCATTGTCTCTATTTCAGCACTGCATATGACCTGAGGAGAGTTTTATTCTCTGCTATGTTCTACCGATGGAGCAGTTACTGAGTCTCCTCTAAGAGACAGTCTTGTGGCCAGGCTCAGCCAGATAATCAGACTGCCAGTCCAGAATCCTGGACCTCCTCACAGCCTTCAGAGAACACAGCTCCAACACATGTTGGGTGACTTCAAGAACCCCACTGGAAAGGGCAGGAAACTTGGTGAAAACACTCAGCATCACCTAAGATGTCACCTTCTAGATACACAAAGCATTTGACATGCATTAAGAGATATCTGTGGGAAAAAGTCTCCCAACTTGGAGTTCTAGAGACCTCAAGAGTGCTGTTGATATTTTCCACAAGGATGTTCATGTGGAATGGACTGCTGCTGGATGTGACAATGGCAATGGCCACCTGGAAGTCAGAGTTTGGAACTGAGGCATCCAGGTTGTCCACTTGGGTAGAGGGAACATGGCCCACAGATTGGATAATCTGCGGCTATAGGAGAACCCTTAAACAGTTTTCTTCACAGCCACCTCTACAACACAGTATTTAAAATGCCAACATGAGAGAAATATTTATTCTTGGCTTTGAAAAGAATTTCTTTCATCTGCAGGTGAGTATTTATGCTAGATTGTTGCTGACATTAGCTTCTTTGGTACACAGGTTCTCTCTGAGCATCCCGTTTTGTAGTTAAGGGGATTCCTATGAGAAGACCACACAAGGCAGACATGCTAATGTTAATGTTAGCCATTCCATAGGCTTCTTTTTCAAAGGTTCAAAGGTACTGGAAGAGAGCATAGGGAAATTCTAGAACTGTAGCTCAAGGGCTGTCACTGGCCTTGAGCAGCACCATATCTGGACAGATAGGCCTTTAAGAGAGACTTACAGATGCTCAGTAGACTGACCACCATTGGCTCAGGATATACTAGGTAACAGAGCCTCTCTTGTGTTTTTACAGACATGACTCACTCATGGCCCACTAATGTTGAAAGAAAGCAGAGCCTTGGCTCGTGGCTATTACTTGTGTTTTGGGGGGGAAGGGGGAATAGTCTCATTTTCTTGTGTCAGGCTGTGGGTGGGGATGGTTATTTAAACAAAGGCTGTTTCTCTTTATTCCTTAGTAACAGAATCATACAATGTTTGTGTCTAGGCCCCAGGGATAAATCGTGCTTAGACCAGAGAAATTCTCTTTTCTTTCGCAATTGACTGGTACCTTGTGACTCAGTTCTGCCCAATGTGATGTAAGAAGATAATCACAAAGGGATGTGGGGTATTAGTAGCTCCTGTACCAGGTAGAGGCTCAAGAAAAACACAGCCTTTGACCCTTTCCTTGTTTCCTGTTTTAGGTGTTAACATGCACAGATAATTTCTGTGGTTGCAGCAACCATCTTGAAACCATGAGGTAGAAAACTCAGGGATCAAGCTATCAGGCTGAAGACTGTGCAATTGGAGGGTCTTTGCTGGCCTTGTTAAGCTGAATTAACCCTAAAATTGCCCACCTTCAGTCCACCTGTTAAGTCAGCAGCAGGCATATTAACGACACAGGCAGATATTTCTATTGCACTGAAATATGTCACCACTGCTATCCATACTGGTTGTGGATATAGGACACTAAAGTAGTTTAAAAGCTGAAAATGTATACTGTAAATTCTGTCAAGTGGAAAGGCAAATGGTTTTGTTGCATAGGTGGAGCACTGAACCTTATCAGCATTCAATCTATTTGTAGGTTGATTGATTTTAAAAATCACCCATTGGTTTTCAGTGTGAGTGAGCCCAGAAGAATCAAAAGATCCTTGGAATAATTTCTAGAGAGGCAAGTTTTGGTCTCAACTTTATAATTTTGATAGAGAAAACAGAAAGTATTGAATGAGAAAGAGTAACTTCTGACATTCAATTGCATATTGGTCCTTGCCAAATTTTAGATTGTATTTTGTTTTTGCCAGTCTTAGGGCTTGAACTCAGGGCTTGGACACTCTACCACTTCAGTCATGGCCCCACTTCCAGCTTTTGGGGGTAAAATGGAGGCAAGAGTCTCATGGGCTTTCCTTCCCCAGGCTATCTTCAAACCATGACCCTCTCATCTCAGCCTCCTGAATAGCTAGGATTACAGGAGTGAACCACTGTGCCTGGTCAAAACTGTAGTTTGTTTAACTTCTTTAAAATATTTAAAATTCATCTTTAAATAAAATGTCTTTGTTGTGAGTTAATGTTTTATGTTAGTGATCAAAGAGAAAGTTTAAACAGGGTTCCACTGTTGATTTAAAAATCAAGTAAACATATAGTACATATAAAATATTTTTAATTGCTCAATGGTAGAGAATTCAATAAGCTTCCTGCTTCTTAGTCAAGTGTGTGTTAAGAAGCGTGGAACCAACCTTGTGATTCTATGTAGAAAAATGTATTAGAATTCTTTGCCAACACAGAGAGCCAAATGGTGGCCTCAGCTAGTGGTGTTCTAGTTTCAAGGTGCTAGGGCAGAAGCACTCAGAACACGAATTGGGATGGTATTCCTGTTGCTTCCTATTTGTTGTTCAAGCCCACACTGACTTTCTGATTCAGGTAGTTATTCACCAATGCTGGGCTTCACACATAACTCTGAATGGAAATGGGAGCACATTGTTCTACAGTTCTACAACAGGAAGCTCCAGTTTAGGAATCCTGTCAGAGCCTGGCCTTTGGGAAGCCATTTCTCAAGCCCTTCTAATTCTTGTTTTAGTAGAACAAGATCAATGGGTGAGAGTCACATTGTGACATGATGGGAAACTGTTTACGGAGCTCAGCTAAAGGCTGTGTGTTGTGTGGATACATGACCTTTCTTTTCTAGAATGTCTCAATGTCCATAGTCTAGATAAGCTGATTTTACAAGGAGCCAAGTATTATTTTTTTCTGTACAAGAGGAAAGCCATCGATACTTACACAGGTACACAGATGCAATTACTTTCTTCTGTAGTGGGGTTGCTCTCTGATTTGATTAAATCAGACATGATTAGCCCATCTCAATGACCATGGTGGCTTCTGCTTTTCAGGTTAGCTTCAGAGAACCTCTTAGACCAAATTGTTTTGACATAAAACCACAGCCAAGGGCTGGGAAGGTGGCTCAGTGGTAGAGTGCTTGCCTTGCATGCCTGAGGCCCTGGGTTCGATTCCTCAGCACCACATAAGCAAAAAGAAAAAAGCCAAAAGTGGCACTGTGGCTCAAGTGGTAGAGCGCTAGCCTTGAGCTGAAGAGCTGAGGGACAACACCCAGGCCCAGAGTTCAGGCCCCACGACTGGACACTCCCCCACCAAAAAAAACAAAACCAAAATTTGAAAACAGAGCCCAATATCCCCAGTGTATTCACTTGACAGCCTAAGCATGTCTTTTGTCCAGAAAAACCAAGAATTCAACACATGATGATTTTCCTTCAAAGAACCTTCTGGAGCCAACAAGTCTGGAATCCCTGTGAAGGAACTGTGTTCCATATCCCATGACAGCTGGAGAGAAGATGTGCTGCCAGTTCTCTTGTGTGTTGGTTCACACAGGTTTATGTGCTGGAAGCTTGGTCTTCAGTGTAACAGTATTGAGGTGGTGAGGATTTTATGAGATGATTAGGTCACAGGGACAGATTAATGTAGTAATGATTAATGCGGTTCTTAAAAGACTAGTTTCCACCAAAGTGGATTGTTATAGAAAGAATGGACCTGGTCCCTTCCTGAACTCCGGTTTCACTGCTTCCACACACTCCTCTTCTGCATGTACCCATTTCCCTTTATATATCTCTTTTATGTGGTGACACAGCCAAGGGAGCCCTGACCAAACATCTGCCATGCTGTTAGGACATTTCAGCCACCATAATCACAAGTCAAATAAACTTTTGTTTTACAGTACCCAGAATCAAGTATTTTGTTATAGCAGCACAACAATACATTGTTGCACAACATTGTTCTGTGACAATGGATGTCTGAAGAGGGAAAGGAAACCAAATAAAAAAAAGAACTAGTCTGAAAGAACATTGTAGATAATAGAAGCTAACATATAGTCCTTCCACATGAACAAAGTCTCATTGATAATGCAGCTCAAGAGGGAGAAAAGGAGACATTGTGATTTTGAACTCCTAGGTACAAGCAAAGCTTTATATCTATGGGATTTTTTTTTTAAATCAAAAGATCAATTTGGCCATCTACCCACCCTTCCTTCAATCAGTCCTCCTTTTCTTCCCTCCTTCCTACTATTATGTTTATTCATCCATTTACCTATTCAATAAATGCTCATTGGACTATATTTTTATGTGACAGATCAGACAATGTTTTGAGTTCTTGAGATGAAAAATGTAACTTTAGTATGCGAGCTTCACGAAGCTTTGAGAGCAACTGAAGTGCACTAGAATTTATACCTGAATTATTCAAAATTCTCCAGGAACTAGAGCCAAATAGGATGTGTATATACAGATATGTAAATATACATGAGTATAGATAGATAAATAGATAGATAGAGTGAGGGATAAGAAGAGTAGGGGAAAATAGGGAGAGATAAAAGATAGAAAAATGGACATAGAGATGCAGGAAAACATGAGAAAGGGAAAGAATTTGAAGGAATTGGCTTACCCGATTATGGAGGCTGAAAAATCCCAAATCTGTAGGGTTATATTCTGGCAAAATTCTGTGCTTGGTGGAGATTAGTGTCTTATTCAGGACTTCACCTGACTGGAAGAGGCCCATCCCTGTTAAAGAAGACCATCTGCTGTCCTCAGAGTGCATACATTTAAATATAAATGTTACCTGGAAACACCCTCAGAGACACACTTAGAACAATGTTGCACCAAAGCTCTGTACGTAGTGATTCAGTCAAGTAGTACTAGTGTACTATTCCACCAACAAGGTTATAGGATCATTTCTTCCTGTTGTTTCTGGCAATGCTTGGAGAAAGCCTTGACTCTGGATGGGAATAAGTCCGCTTAGATTGTGACTTTGGCATTTTAGTTGGAAAGTCACTGCTACCAACTACTGGGTCAGGGAGATGACCCCTGTTATAGTGCCTCCCAGAAGACATGGCTCCCCTGAGGGCCATAGTCACACTCACACTACCACCACGTAGCAGTTATTTCTTGGCAGTGCCCACTTTGGACTCCTAAGGAACCAAACTTACATTGTGATCCTCAATGAAAGAAGATGGCGAAGGTTTAATCTCTCCAAACTTGGCTGGTTCTTCATTCCTTGGTCCCTACAAAGCTCTACCTGTCATCCTACATACTCTAATTATGAAATTAGTTTTTTCACATGGCTCTTTACGCAAATGGACTGATCAGTTTCAATTGAAACATATGATCACAAACCTCAAAAAGGCCCTGTAACTACATGGGCAGTCTTCCTTATTATTTGACCTCTGGAAAAAAAAAACGATTACACATTGAATGCCAGTGGCTCATGCCTATAATCCTAATTACTCAGGAGGGTGAGATCTGAGAACCATATTTTGATGCTAATTCAGGCAGACAAATTCAAGAAAGACTTGTATTCCCCCTAAAACTAGCAAAAAGGCAGTGATGGAGATGTGACTCCGTTGGTAGAGTACTAGCCATGACATCATGAGGCTGCGAATTCAAGATCCAGTAACAGCACCACCACCTCCACAAAACTCTTTCACATTCTCTTTTCTTTCTTTAAAGCTACATTTCCTCCAATCACTTAGAAGTGTATGCTTTCACCTCCTTCCTTATTGAGAAAGTAGAAGCAAAACCATGGGATTGCCATAATTTCAGTGAGAACAATACCTAGACTTGCTCTGATTTTCCTCTTTGCAAGTTACATTCCCCAGGCCTCATATTGCTGATTATTTTAGGAACACTTGACACAGTCGACCCCTTTCTGCTTTGTAAAATTATTTCCATGTGTTAGCTTACCTGGCCAAAATGTCACCCTTTGTCCTCTATTCAACATTTATGAGGAAAACTCCAGGGTTTCATCTCACATGGTCTTCTTTACTTATACTCACACTCCTTAGATGATTATATACAGACTCATGACCTTATATAATGAACCATCTACAATCCAGACCCACATCTCTAGTCTGTCTGTCTCTGTCTCTGTCTGTCTCTCCCTCTCTGAGGTCCAGGCTCATTTATCTACCTGCCTAGTAGTGTTTATTCGGCTCTTCCAAGAAGTAGACTATATTATATGTGAAAGAGATTTCCTGGGGGTATATACCTGCAAAGTGAAATGTGTAGGGAGGAAGCTGGAGAGGTTGGATGAGTCTTCATATGGCAATGTGGGCCTGATATCATGGAAGGAAGAGAGAAAGAAGGAAATTTGGTGGTTAAGAAGACTGTCAAACTCCAGCACAGTTCCCGAAAATGTTCAGCTATTTGCTCAAGAATCCTTGAGTCAATATTGCCTGCACATCTTGTAGCCATGAGCCTGCCTTCATAGCCCTGTTGTACTCAGCCAGGCTGGGAGCAGACTATGAGTCAGGTGGCCTCAGTGTGAAGGGTAGAAGCTAAAACCATCAATTGACTTTGCTTCCTGAAGCTAGAAACATAAGTGGTACATTTTCCTGGCCCTGGTGTTTGTCAACATCTCTTATTCAACTTCTAATTAGGTATCTCAAACTTAACAGAACTTCAGATTGTAGACATTCATCTTAAGGTTTTGCTATCTTAGTAAGAGCCTAAATCCCAACACTTAGAGCTCATCTTTGATTTTTCTCCCCATTCCTTACATCCAACCCACAGGTAGGTTTTATTGAACTTACCTCCAAATTCTCAAATCCATTTGCTTTTCTCCATGTCCATAGTGACCACCTCATTCCAAGTCTTTATTCTGTGCCCCACTGAAATATAATGTCTGTGACCTTCTAGCCAATTCTTTACAACAGCCCAAGTGAATCTTTACAAAGTTATTTAGAACACCTTTGTTTTAGTGGCCTTTCATTCTACCCATACTAAAGTCAAGCACATCTCCTTGCTCCACAATGTCCTGTGCTATCGAGCCCCACCTACTTCTCCATGCTCCTTGGGATTCAGGTTTGTATTCTTCCTGTCTTTTCTTCAAACATTCTCACACCCTCTCCAGCATTGTTGTTTCCCCTCCCTATCATCCTCACATGACTCCCTTCTTTCTAAAACAGTCTTTCTCTGACCAGGTTTTGAAAAAACACACATTATACATTAGCGAAGAATAATGATCACTCCCTTTTTAGCCAGTATCACACTCACTCTGAAAATACCATTTCTATTCATCTCATGGGATTTTAAGCTCTGTGAGGACAGGGATTTTTTTTTCCGTTTTGCTGAATGCAATTTTCCCATTTCCTAACACAGACTTAGACATAATAGTAGGAGCATGTTGAATATTTATTGACTGATAAGTGAATGAATCTCTTTTTCACAAGACTTCAAAACTGTCCTCCAAGTGCCATTGGTGGTACTGTTGCCATTATGCAGAAGTACATTTTACTACATGTAACACGATGGCTTAGCCACATTGTGATTTGTTTTTATTTTTCATATACCAAGAAACTCAGTCAGTCTAGGAATACACCATGGTCCCACACCAAAGTCACAGCATAGAACAGAGGCTCCTTTGTGCTTTCACTTAGCTTTCCTGATAGAGTGACTTTCCTCCTTAAGCTTTTGGTTTCCTGGTCACAAGATGGCTGCTTAAACATCTGTATGACTAACATCTGTGTGCCAGGTAGGAAAAAAGAAGGAGGCCAAAGGCTAAAAGTTTAAATTGAAAGAGTCTTCTCTCAAGTGCTGTTATAGGTTGGGTTCCCAAGAAGGACTCAGACTCTCAGAAGATCAATGTGTACAAGGTTTACTGGGGGGAGAACATTAAGAATACACATCTATGGAAGGGGGAGAAAGGAAGCATTAGCAGCATGATGCCATCCTAGTGAAGTTCTTAGCCAATCCTATTGGAAGGAGCTTGGATGGTTCTTCAGAGTTGACTCAATTTGAAAAAGGGGCCAGCTATTTCTTCCCCTGTTTTATACATTATTGGAGGCCAACTGGAAGGAGATTTTTATAGCTTAGCCAATCCAGGTAGGTGCTCTTAGCAATTAAGCTGACACGTTCTTCATTCCTGAGGGCGATTGAGAATGCCCCACAGAGTCTACCACACAAGCTTTTCTGGAAACCCCACGTATTAATTTCTATTTGTATCTCAATGATCAGAGCTGTGCCATGTAGCTATCTTTAGCTGTAAGATAGCAGAGAAATGTGGAGTTTTGCTGGGCATATTGCCACCCAGAACAAAGGAAAGGTTCTGTTAATAAGAAAAAAAGGGTAGAATATTTAGGGTATTTAGTTAAGCCACCAGCAAGCAGCCCCTGGCATGGTGCCTCTTCTCTTCTCTTCTCTTTACTCTCCTGGTGCTTTAGCACTAAAATAAGCTAAACAAGCAAACAAAGCAAATACATAAACAAAACAAACAAACATGAATAAATCTTCTTCCTTCATTAGCCAATAAACAAATGCTTATAAAAATCTCATTACAAAAGCACATAAAACTTCATGCATATAGATCTTGTAAGAAAGGTGATTGCCACCATGCTAAACATATTTTGATCTTCATGGGGGCCAGGAGAACCAAGATGGAGAAATGTAGACTCCACTCTCAGGAAACTCACAATTATAATGAAGAAATAGCCTAGTAAGATCATTTGATATGACAGTGTCCTAAGTGAGAAAAGAAGAAAGCTTTAAATACAAAGTAGACTGCAAAGATGAATGGGTGGCTCATCCTTGCCTATGTCAAAGAGTCAGGAAAGGTTCTTGAAATAAAGAGATACTGGAGACATCATGTTAAGCAGAAAAGATTAGATATAAATATTGTCCATTTTTTTTGTCGGTTGTGGGGTTTGAACACTGGGCGTGGGCGCTGACCCTGAGCTCTTCTGCTCAAGGTGAATGCTCTACCACCTGAGCCACAGAGTCATTTCTTGTTTTCTAGTGGTTAACTGGAGATAAGAGTCTCACAGACTTTCCTGCCCAGCTGGCTTTGAACCCTGATCCTCAGATCTCAGCCTCCTGATTAGCCAGGATTACAGGCATGAGTCACCAGTGCCCAGCTTAGATATAAATATTTTCTAGGGGTCAGATGGACAAGGAGCTGATGACATATTCAATTAATACCAAGCTAGGCACTGGGCAACTAGAATAGAAGAATGGGGGAAGGAGCTTATGGGCCTGGGCCAGGTAATTACAATGAAAATAGTGCAGCCAAGAAGCCACAGCCTATTCCTCTGACTGCTTAGGCCCAGATGCAGAGATGCTCCTTCTGAGCAGGTCTCCAGAAGGCAACTGTGGCCTCTGACAGGATTGTTGGAAAGAGGAAGGATGGAGACCTGTATGTAGTGGCAGTGGGTAATGCCTATAAGTGAGTTAATTTCCATAAAATCCCTTTCACATTTGTCTAGATAGGAAGTAGAGAAGGGATGTTGGTGGAAAATGCTAATTGCTCCCCCACCCTCAGCTGCTACCCAGAGTAACAAGAACATAGTAACAGTTGCAACCATGGTTGAGAATGGAAAATTCTGAGTTGGAATTACAGTTGGAGCACGGACTAAATGCATGCTCATAAGCCTCTGTAAGCCTCATTTCCCCCTATTTTTCATATGAGCTATAATGAACCATGTTGCCTATTTACTCAGTAACTACTTACCCTCTCCATCCTTTTTCCCAAACCTCCATAACACTTAGGACTCTCCTTTGCTCAGGTATTTAGGATTCTTCCCCTGCAAAGGACCTCACAAGATAGAGAAGCCAGAATCCTTCTGAGTGTAACATGATGACCCCACTCCCTTCAGTAGTTATTGGTTCGATGTGAGTGTATGATTTACTTCTGGCCAATTCTATGAGTGGAGAGGTCTTGGAAGACTTCTGGGAAAGATTTGGATGATAAAGAGAGATGCATGAAGATAAAAATCTCACTTCTTCTATGCTCTCTGTAAATGAAATTCAAAACTACAGCCTCTGTCTTGCCAAGAACAAGATAATGCACCACGAATGCACAGAGGTTAGATGAAAAGAACATGAGAGACCTAGATGACAGAGATGGACCACCAAATTACCAACCCAGGAACGTCCCCACTTGAGATCTCCTTATTACATGAGAAAATAAATCATTATTGTTAAAACAAATCATATAAAGATGTTTCTGTTACCTGCAGCTATAATCAGTAAAACTAATACACAGTAATTCCACCACTGTAACTATGATACAGAGTGACATATGAAAACACCAACACAAGGTCAATACAGAAGGCCTATTTTACACACACACACTCACACACACACACCTATATTTGAATATAATTTTATTTTTCCAAAAATTCCTAACTATGCATGAAAAATTTATCGTTGAGAATTACCAAGATTTATTTCTTAACATTTTAATTCTTTATTATTTTTCATTCTCTTAAATTTTTTTTATTATATTTACAATGGGGATTCAGTTCGACATGTCAGTTTATGAGGATAATATATCTTGATCATTGTCATCTCTTCCAGTGTTCTCCCCCACTTCTCCCAATCCTTCGCATCCTTACAAGTTGCTAATTCCATTTTCACATATGTACATTGAATTATGACTGTATTCACCTACTGTTCCTCTCTCCATTTGTCTGCCTTCCCTCCCTCTACGTTCCCCCTCCCTACAACACATGTTCCAGCTTCCTGGTATTCAGTTTGTTAGACCGTATGTTAGTTGGTCATAGACGTTACACCACTGAACTTTTATTTTAAAATTTCCATGGCTTTGGCTCAATCTGGGCCTTGGTTCAACCAATTCAGTATTTGACCTGCTTCCCAACCACTTCCAACTGTTGGTCCAGAAGTGCTTCCTGGCACCTATCACCAGCCGACATTCACAGCATGAGCTTGGGCATAAACACAGAGCCTTTGATTTTGGCCTAAGAATTATTCTTCCATGAAAGAATCAGGACATCTTAAAAGGCAGTACAGTGTACATTCTCAGAAGATAGGACTTAGGAAAATTGAAATTTACTTTGTTTGGAAATCGATTGCAGATTTATGCTAGGTATCTCTAAATGGAGCTCTGAATTTATAATTTCAGGATTCTTGTAGTGCTGGTCCAATTTGGGAATTAGTGCATAGACTCCAGATGAAACAATTGGACAGCACAAAAGCAATGTACAATATAAATATTCTTACTTCCTAACTACTTGTCAGCTATTCCCAGTGAGTAAATATTTACACACTCTCCTCTCCCCCTGCGGAAAACAGTACTCACATATATGAACATAAATATTTTGGTGTATGTAAATATTTACTTACACGAGCAATATATTTCTTTTTTCCAGTCTCCTTCGTAAGTTCTTTAATAACAGAACAATTCCTGCTTACAAATAAGTTCTGATCTTGCAATTTTCCTGTAATATTCCATAAATGAAGGGCATTTAATGGTAGTGGTTGATTGCTGGCTAGCCCAAACAGCTGCGCTTGAAACAGAACTTGACCCCTACTAACTGTATGACTTTGAGCCCTGACTTTCCTCATCCACAACAGGAGAACAACGGTAGTGTCTTCCTCATAGGATTGGTGCAAGAATTTAATAATCAAATGCATATAAATTGTTTCAGAGAGAATATGACACATTGTAAACCTTAGTAAATAATGCTAAAATATTTTATCTCGATAGCCACTGAAAATAACTATGCCACTGTTTTCTGTATAGTATTATAGAGTTATCTTAATTATATCTAAGTGTCTCTTTTTATCATTCAAAGAATTTTCAAATGCTTTCAATAGATTCCACCTGAATGAATGGCCCCAGATTGGCTTTTGACAATTTCCCACAGCCCACTGGGTTAGAGGCCATCCTTTTTAAACATTTAATTTTTGTCAGCCATTCAGCTATGTGCCTCAAACAGCAATGCTGCATTTAATTACAGCCGCCTTACAAGGGAGAAAATATTAGGGTCTCCATTTTCAAACTAAGGAATAGAGTATCAGTGAGGCTAAATTAAATAACTGGAAAGTGGAGGAGTTGAGAATCAAATGCATATCTTCTGGATGTGAAAAGTTCTGCTCCAAACCACTGTAACATCTTTCAGGCATGTGGTTCCTTTTTCCAGGAAGACATCCTCCGAGAATACTCAGTTATCCTCTGAATGGATTTTGTTTGGAGTCTTCTCTTGCTCTTGACCACCAGGCCTCTCACTGGACCAAAGCCAATGATATTCTCCAGTGCCTCTGGCCCTTGTAGCACTTTCTTAATATAATTATGGCCCAGATGTATTTGATTCTCACTGTCTCTTCAACCAGATACAACCATAAAACTGATGACGACTAGAAAGTAGGTGGTGCAGTCCAGTTGCTGCCCACAGTCATGTGACTACAGCCTACTTGGCCATCTGAACTGTTTTAGAAATATGACCTTTAGCTCTCTTCCATCTCACAAATATCTCAGGATTGCATCAAATTGGCAGAGCCCTTGCTCTAAAGGGGGTCTTCAAAATATACTTTCTTGTTTTCCTACATATCCAAATAGAAACAGGTGCAGCTGGAGTTTCGGGAAAGCAGTTTGTATCTGCTTGGAATTTTATTTTATGGTGTGTGTGTGTGTGTGTGTGTATGTGTGTGTGTGTGTATGTGTGTGTGTGTGTGTGTGATGGACCTACCTTTTTATTGTAAAGATGATATACAGAGGGGTTACAGTTGTGTAAGTCAGGTAATTAGTACATTTCTTTTTGAAAAATGTCACTCACCTCTTCCATTGTTTTCTTCCATTTTTTTTCCCTCCAGACCTCCATCTCCCACAAGTTGTATAGCTCCCTGCAACATAGTGTCTAGTGAGTATCACTGCTGCATTTGTTCACCCTTTGTCCCTCCATTTCTGTGCTCCCCCCTACTTTCCCCAAACAGATAAACTTACATACAAGACCAAAGGTACAGAAATAAAAAACAGTGACAAAGGGGAGAAAAAAACCAAAATAACAAAAAAAACTCTTGTTTCCATTTCATGGTATTCATTTCAATAAACATCATTTTTTAAATGTTTTTTATTGTGAAAAAACTGTACAGAGGGGTTACAATTACATGAGCAAGGTAATGAGTACATTTCCTATCAAACATTGTTGCCTCCTCCTTTGCTTTTCCCCTACCCTCCTTTCCCTCCCATCTCTACAACTACACTCCCCCCCCACCTCCCCATGCCTAAATTGTAAAGTTAGTTTTTCGACATAGCGTCTTGTATGATCATATGTACATAGCTATTGAACCTTTGTTATCCTCCCTTAAGTATATCTTCCTTTGGTCTCACTGTGTGAATGTTTAGAGTACTGTATAATTTATCCATGCCCACGTGTAATTTTTTGCTTTCACCATCCAGAGAACACACCTTCTTATTCCCTTGACTCTCTCCTTAGGATGCTGTCCAGATTCCAGTTTGTGAACAACAATGACTTCTTACTTAAGAAGCACTTACTTACTTAAGTATGCTCACTATATTTCAGACATGGTATTCAGCACAGAAAATGCAGACAGAAATAAGATTTAGTTTGTTTTCAAAAAATGTACAGCCCTTAAAGGTAAAGGGACATAGAGGTAAATGACAGGCTCTGAGAAATAGAGAAATAAACGTGTGTTTAGGATTCAGTGGGAATGAAGAAAAACACAAGGAAAGAAGTTCTCTAATCATAGCAGGAAAGAGATGAGAGAGAAAGTAGAGGGAAGAATATGGTTATGGAATAGCAGAGGCTGGCTTGAAACTTGAAAGACATTGCTTCAAGTTTTTCCTGCTGTTTAACAAACCCTCCCCAAACCATATTTCCATGAAACATTTTGTGTTTGCTTGTGTGCTATTACTATTGGGGCTTGAACTCAGGCCTATGTAATATTGCCTAGCTTTTTCACTTACAGTTGAGGTTCTACCCCTTGAGCCACCCCTCCACTTCTGGTTTTTGCTAGTTAACTGGACATAACAGTCTGGAAATTTTGTCTGATTGGGTTGGCTTTGAACTTTTGATTCCCAGATCTTAGCCTTCTGAATAGCTAAGATTACAGGCATGAGCTACTGATTTAAAACAATGCTTTATTTGTTTGTGGTTCTCTAATCAAGGACGGATCCATTGCATGATTCTTCTGCTGGCCTTGCTGGTAATCCCTGTTGTGGCTGAATTCAGCTGACATTTTGACTGGAAGCTTTTCTCTGTCTCTGAGTAATCTTAAGAGTTTTTTTTTCCCTCTCTCTCCACATCGTTGTCTCACGTGTTCTTTCTAACAAGGCAGCCAGTCTTTCTTAAATGGTGACTCAGGCTCCCAAGAATACAGGCTCCCAAGAATATACATACAGAGCTGTCAGGTTTTAAGCCTGGAGCTTTCCAAGTATGTATTACCATGCTTCCATTGTCATGTATAGGCTGGTTCCATAAGCCACAAAACCAGCCTAGATTAGAGGAGAAAGGAACACATAAGGGCAGGAATACCAGGAGGCAGGGTTCAATCAGGGCAGAGACACACAGTTGAGTAGATGAAGTTAGGAGCAGCTCCAGGCAAGAGAAGAAACATGAGCAGACATGGGGTTCTATAGCTTTATAAGGGAAGTTATGCACATCAGGGTGGGTAAAGGGGTATGTAAGCAGCAATAAGTAAGATCCAATGTTGGCTTTCATGCTGGGACCATAGTCTTTGTATGGTCCTGCCCCCTATGTGATCCTCATCCCTTGGTTCCTCTGATTTTTCTGGATTCAACTTGCTTCTTGGCAATGCCTCCGGTCTTTTGAATATTTCATCTGACTTAAGTCCTTCTTGATGTGTCAGTGAGCTTTCTACCACTGTGATAAAGCACCTGAGACAAACAATATGAAACAAGGTAAGATTTATTTTGATTCATGGTTTTAGAGGTTCCAGTCCATGGTTGCTTAGCCCTGTTGCTTTGGGCTTTTGATGAGGTACATCACCATGATTGGAAGGAGTGTAGAGAGAAGCAGAGCTACATCCTGGCAGCTGGCAGCTAGAGCTGGGGGGGGGGGGAGGGAGAGCAAGTGAGAGAGAGAGACAGAGAGAGAGAGAGAGACAGAGAGAGAGAGAGAGAGAGAGGAGGGAAGAAGAGGAAGGGAGGGAAAGGGAGAGGGAAAGGGAGATAGAGAAAGAGAGAGGGGAAGGCTGGGCGCCAGTGGCTCATGCCTGTAATCCTGGCTACTCAGGAGGCTGAGATCTGAGGATCTCCGTTCAAAGCCAGCCTGGGCAGGAAACTCTGTGGGACTCTTATCTCCAATAAACCACTAGAAAACCAGAAGTGGCACTGTGGCTCAAGTGGTAGAGCGCTCACCTTGAGCTGAAGAGCTGAGGGTCAGTGCCCAAGCCCAGAGTTAAGCCCCACGACTGACAAAAAAAAAAGAAAAGAGAAAGAGAGAGGAGAGAGAGAGAGAGAGAGAGAGAAAGAGAGAGAGAGAGAGAGAGAGAGAGAGAGAGAGAGAGAGAGAGAAAGACTGGTGTTCTAGAATCTCCATGAAGGGTATGTTTCTAATGACCTAACTTCCTCCTATTAGGCCTCATCTCCTAAAGGTTTCAACACTTTCAAATTGGACCTTAGTCTAGGACTCAATCCATTAGCATATGAACCTTTGGGAGACATTGAAGATCCAAACCATAATACTTGGTCATCTGAGTATGAATTTTATGTCACCAAATGAATTTTATGATCACCAAAGCCATTTTCTCTCAACTAGATCATCAGTACCAATTCTTTTTGCAGCTGAGCCAAATGGGACATGGGTCAAAATGGAATACTGAAAACCTGCTGCTTGATTGGCCATGTTCTTGCTCTTCTACATTGGTTGGAAATACCAACAACCATCAAGGCAACTTTGGAGCCTTGTATTGAATATGGGAAAGCCATAGGATGAGAGGCACCTGGATTCACCCATGCTGTCCTGTGAATAAGAACAACATATGCTGTGAGATGCTGAGTTACAGCTAGCATTGCCATAGTGAACAGAATGGTAAACCCAGAAGGCAGAGAAGTTATTAGCACCACTCTGAGGAATTGAGGAACTTGTGAGGAAGAAGGTTACACAAAGGGAAGGGCAATAATTCAGGCTTAAGCAGAGCCAGCCAATTTCTGGGAAGAATCGTTGAATGAGATAATGATAATCTTCCTTTCCACAGGTCATATTTATATAGAGAAACCTTTGGAACCCACTGTATGTTGACTCATTGGCACATTATTATTTGGAACTGGATTTTACCTACAATCTCGTCAGTCTTTGACAACTTGCATCCTTAGAAACACTCCATATGTAACTGACTGACAGGTAAGCAACATAGCTTTCTTGGACAAGTTACATAAAGGATCAGGATTTCATATGAACATAAAATGATTTATATTTTATTTTCTGTTGTAATTTGGTTCCCACAATAATTCCTCAAAATTGGATGGGCAGAATCTACATTTTTTGGATGGGGAAGTTGAGGCTAATGAGGTGTTGATTGGAAAGATCTCACAGTTAGGAAGAAGAAGCATAGGATCCACATCTTCTAGATCTAGATCATTTATAAGGAAAATAGGCAGATCCTGCTGAGGCCCACTGATAAGCTATAGACCCATCTGCAGTACAGTAAGTACATTTACTTTTCCCCTCCTAGGGCCTGCAACACTGTATGCCCAAGTTTTGATCCAATACCCTGGGAGCTCACTTACTGGAGCACAGGCATAACTTGAAAAGCTGAGGGTTTTGATGGCTTAAGGGTCAAGCTTCAGACCCCAGATCACATTCTCTGAAATATACTCCCTATGGATCGTCTCAGAGGTTCCCAACAAGATAGATTCCTGATCCCCAGTAAATATCCATAGGCTGTTAGCATTCACTCAGTTGGTTTTCCTCCTTTTCCTGACATGGTCTCCCAGCTTACAATCTTCTGCTTTGTAGAATCACCTCCCAAATCAACTGGCTCCATTTAAGTTGGCCTTACAGTTAGTCCCAGGGGAGTACACTCCAGCAATGTACTTGTGCCCAAGGAAAAGTCAAAAGCACTGGCTGAGGGTATTTTGTTTTTTTCTCTTGCCATCTCTAAACTGTCCTCATATGACCTGCTCTGACAGTAGAGGAATAAAGGCCATGTGATCTTATCATATATATCTTATACTCTCCCCCATGTCCTAGGCAGTTTGTGATACCTGTCAGTCTACACTCTCCTATGCATTGATGGTTTTGCTCTGCTGCTTCACGAGCACCAAGCAATGAATGAGCAGCCTTGGTCCCAGACCTCAGCAGACGCTGCCAATCCACCAATTCCTGCCAGTAAACTGAGAATGAGATTGGGCAGGAGAGTTCGATCACTTGCTCTGATTGCCACAGTTTCCACTCTCTCCTGGATCCTCTAGTCACGAGGGAGGCCCGGGTGATAGAGATGTCAGCTCAGTGGTGACTGCTTATTGAGACAAGCTTAGTGTGGCATGGTGCCATTGGGGAGCTGCAGAGGGGTCTCTGCCAGATGCCAAAAGACCCCTAGGCCTGGTCTGACACAGTGAACCGTGGCAGCCCAGTTGTTCACAGATGCCATCTGTGGGTGCTCTCCCAGAATAGCTATGCCCATGCATTCAGGCATTTATTCATCCACTCATACCATTTTCTGATGTCCTGCCTGTGCTTGGTATTGTGGCATGAAGTGCATACAAGGAACAAGAAACTGACAACACTGAATGGAGGTTGATAATGGTCAATCAAACACCTGGAATTACATGGTAGCATGGGGCTTTCTTTCCCCATTTCCCCTACTCAGTCTGTTTGGAGCCCAAGTCCCTCTCATGATTGTTTTCAAGGCAGAGAAAAGAGTCCTTTAGCATGATAAAAAACTCTGGGGTTAAGCCAGGAGGCAAGAAGCCCCTCATTCATTGGCAAGAGGAGAAAACATGAAGAAATGTTGTTGACCATTCTAATTATGTCCTTTATTCCTTCTCTTCAGGCAAGAGCACACTGGACAGTCAGGATAGCTCCTGGAGAGGGTGATTGGAGCATTCATTACACCTCCTTCATACAACGAGGGGTAAATGGCTATCATAGCTCACAGGTGTCTCCTCTCCTTCAAGCCAACCCCACCTTACATACTAGTACTTATTAGCAAAAGCATGAAGGGCCCCATACATAAGACTTTCCTCTCTGGAAGAAGAGAGGCAGGTGGAGTGTGGGGTCTACTTTGGACTTCTCTCTCTCTCTCTCTCTCTCTCTCTCTCTCTCTCTCTCTCTTTTTGCCTTTCTGGATGCTGTCCCTGAGTTTCTTTTTCTCAAAGCTAGTGCTCTACCACTTGAGCCACAGCACCACTTCTGGCTTTTTCTGAGTAGTTTATTGGAGATAGGAGTCTTACAAACCTTCCTGCCTGGGCTAGTTTTGAATTGCCATCCTCAGATCTCAGCCTCCTGAGTAAATAGGATTATAGGCATGAGCCACTGGTGCCTTGCTACTTTGTACTTCTTGACCAGGATGGCCTGGATCTGGGGTGCCAGGCTGTGGCTTGGGCTTCCTACTTGTCTAGAAAAGAGCCAGATACCAGGTCTAGTCATTGCTGCTCTTCAGGACTGGTTCTCACAGATGCTATTTGGAGCAGCTCCCAAGCCATTAAAGCCTTCCTCCTGGGGAACTCCACCACTGTCGGAGAAGATAGAAAAGAGGGGGTGGAACAGCCAGTTCAGATTCACTTCAAACTAGAAGTGGAACAATCTCTGTTACATTATTAATCCCTGGAGCCACGTAAAGTTTCATCTGTTTTCTCTCAACCATTTTTTTACAAGCTATGTTTTCCAAAAGCTGCAAGACTTACAACCCAATGGCATTTTTCACATGTGAGCAGAAAATCTTGGGATAACTCCTAGAGGGCTGAGAACAGGGGTATGGGTTCTAATTTTGTTTTTGACACAGCTAGCTATATGTCAATGAGGGAGCCACTTTTCTACTTGGGCCTTAATATTTGTATTGGTTAGTCACCATCTGTAAAAATACCCACAGTCTCAGATTATATAACAATGATAATGACCCGATTTGGAGGAGGGGGTAGTGGGGATGTGGCTATGGCATCTGGGCTCAGCTCGGTTGAAATGTTTGCTTCCAATAACAGGACTTAAGTTTCAGATCAGGAGTGGGGTTTGGTTGGCCCTACTTGATGCTACCTGGCTCTCCTCTTTCCCAGATCAATGGGCTACCTATGTGTCAAAGTGTAATGTTTGTGTGTCTCCTCCAGATGCTGATGGCTCACATCTGTCTTTAATTCTAAGTGCTTAAGAGGCTGAGATCTGAGGATCACAGTTTAAAGCCAGCCTGAGCAGTAAAGTCTATGAGACTCTTATCTCCAAGTAACCACTGGAGAAAATAGAAGTGGAGTTGATCCTCCTAATGGTAGATAGCTAGCCTTGAGCAAAATAGCTCAGGGACCATACCCAGTCCCTGAGTTCTAGCCCCAAAATGGACAAAAAAAAGGTTGTGTCCCTTCCTAAATTATGTGCTGTAAATTCCATCTCTAGTTCAGTAGTGCTAGATTGTTGAGGCCCTGTGCAAGATGTTTAGTTCAAGAGGGTTCCATTCTCATGAATGGATCAATGCTGGTCTTGATGGGGCTTGCAGCAGTTGGTTTGTTTTTTCTGCTTTTTCTGTAACTTGAGAACATGTGACATGTGTCTCTCTTGCCCTTCTGCCTTCTGCCATGTAAGAAAACCCACACCAGAGCTCAGAGCCTTGAGCCTGGATTTCCTCCAGAGTTGTGAGAAAATTAGAACTATGCTCTTCATAAATTACCCTGCCTCATGCATTCTGTTATAGTAGCACAAACAGACTAAGATAATAGTCTTATTTGATAACAGAAAACTCCATGAAGAAGTGGAAATATATAAGGTATGTTAAAGCCTAGGCTAAAACTAGCTGATGCTTCATTCCACTGATCAAAGAAAATCACTTGACCATGCCTCAAGTCAAAGGTAGGGAAGTATATTTCACCCAATAGTTTGCTATGACTGCAGTGTGGGGGTGATATATCTGGAACAACCATTAAATCAATCACTTTCTCCTTACCTGTAACACGTGGAGATCACTGATCACAAGTTCTCTCCGTCCATCATGGCTTAAATTTCTGTAAGATAAATAATGATCTAGAAGCAGAACAGTGGAAAAGGAGGCCAATGAAGGAAAGCAAGCAAGAAATCAGTCTGGTCTCTCTTAATGAAACTTTTCTGGACATAGGAGCAAATTACAACCAAGTACAGTGATGCAATTCTCAAAATTTACCCACCTCACCAAATGAGGCAAATGATTTCCACCAGTTCAGCATACGTGACCAGTAGATAACAATGCAGGAGAGTCCTATTCCAAAATCCCACGCTGGTCCTTCACTCCCTCATGCCTTCAAGGTGAGGGGATCTGGAACAGAGTTGAGGGCTGAGCATCTCCCTCTGTGGACCTGTTTTCTGCTTTGGAGGCAAAAGAAGCAGCTTCCTGCTAGAGAATATGCAATTAAAAAAAACAAATTATATCAGCAGGACTCTCTTTGCTGGAAGTGTGAACTTGATAGAAATCAGAAATGCAAATGTTATTCAAGTGCAGTTAAAACTTCCGCTTTCCAAAAGGGGGAAAATTAATTGCTTTTATACTTACCGTAGTGATAAGCCGGAGGCACATGCTACACACAAGGAATAGAATCCAGAAACCTTCTAAAAAGAGGAGGGAAGAGAGACAAGAAATATCCCCAGAAAACCTCCTGTTCCTCTCTGCTGATGTGGATGGCCTGTAATTTTTTTTTCACCTGTGCAGTTCAAGGATCTGCCAAGAGTTTCAGCTTCAACTGATAATTGACTTCCATGAAGAAGTTTCAAATGGCTGGTCACCGGTGGCTCATGCCTGTAATCCTAGCTACTCAGGAGGCTGAGATCTAAGGATCGAGGCTCAAACCCAGCCCCGGCAGGAAAGACCGTGAGACTCTTATCTCCAATAAACCACTCAGAAAACCAGAAGTGGAACTGTGGCTCAAGTGGTAGAGCGCTAGCCTTGAGCTGAAGAGCTGAGGGACAGAACCCAGGCCCAGAGTTCAAGCCCCATGACCAACCCCCCCCCCCCCAAAAAAAAAGAAGTTTCAAGAAGATGTTTGGAAAAAATACTCAGAAATGATAAAAAGAAGAGTTTAAGCAGGAGTAGTGTACAGAACTCCTTATTTTCTGGAGGAAAAGATGTTAGTTTATGCATTTTTATGTTAAGGTGACATATAAGTTTTAGGGAATACATATGCTTGCAAAAAAATGACACCAACCCCAAATCAGTCCTGTGTTTCTCAAAGAGTGTACCTTGCTGGGAGTGTACAAGTGTTATGAACTAGAAGGTTCACCATGAGTGGAGAGTGTGGTTCTGTTTGTTTGAGACAGTCCCAGTTTCATTCTGATGCTCTGATACCTTACCTAGTTATGCATTCACTCTGAAAAATGTCTCAGTGGCATAGTAACTTTGAAAACCTGTTTGCAAGTATCCACTAAAGCTGCAAATATATTCCTAGGTCTCTATCTAACAGAAATGCATACCTAGCTTCACTAAAAGTATGCATATAAAAATAGTTGCAATGGTAAAAATCTGGAAGCAATTCAAATGTCTATCGGCAGAAGATAAAAGAAATAAAACACATCCTATTCTACAGCATTGGGAATGGACAAACTAGATGCAATGGTGTGGGTGACTCTCATGAAAAATATTGAATGAAAGTAGTCAGACATGAAAGAGTCTACACAATTCCATTGATACAGAGTTCAAAAACAGATAAAATTAACCTATGCTGTTAGAAGTCTATATATAAGTCACTATTGGGCATAAGCAGTAAAAGAGAGAATCCAAGAGGGTTTCTAGGATGCTTTTTCTTGGTCTAGGTCTGGTGGCACAAATATGAAGAGTGTGTAAAATTTCATGAAGCTATATATACATCTATGATTTGTGCACTTGTTGGTATGTCTGCTTCAATCTGGTAAGAAGATAAAATGTTGTGGCTACAAGCCTGTGACGAACACACCACCCTTCCACGTCTCCAGCCTTGTTTTCCTTCCAGCTCCTTTTTTGAGAACTGCACCACTGTTCCGGGTAGACAAGAGTCTTAGTATCCTATCACCTTGCTGTAGTCCTAGGCACTCCGTTGGACTACATTTCCCAGCAGCCCCTGGGGTTAAATATGGCTATTATGACTGACTTCTGTCCTAGACTATCCTCCTTTGCAGTTTCGGATAGTGCTCCCCCAATCTTCCCAGTCTGGACTTAGTGGAAATATGACATTCAGTCTGTTTGTCACTGTTCTTTACTTGCTGCCATGGACTAAATGTTAGTGTCCCCTTCAAATTCATTTGTTGAGGCTGTAATCCCCAATGTGATGACATTTAGATGTAGGGCCTTAGGGAAGTAATTAGCTTTAGCTGGAGTCAGGAGGGTACAGCCTTCATGATAGGATGATTGCCTTATAAGAAGAGAAAGAAATCAGAGCTCCATCCCTGTCTCTCTTCCCTCCCTCCTGTCATAGGAGGATACAGCAAAAGACAATCATTCATAAACTACAAAAAGAGCCCTCATCAAGCACCCTGATCTTGGAATGAAGTCTCTAGAAGCATGAGAAGTGTTTACTGTTTAACACTCCAGCCTATGGTAGTTTGTTATAGCAGTCCAAACTGACTGAGAAACTTACTTGCCCAATTAAAGATGATCCAACTTTCAAATTAGTCCTTGTGGAACTTTCCAGATATTTACTTCTGGATCTCTTCTAGTTCCAACAAACCTACTCTGAGACATAAAAAGCAAAGGACAAGTATGCTCCAGTCAGTTCATAACTTTGATTCACTCTTTGTATGGATAAGGCTTTTTGAATGACTTTACTTCCCAGAGATGAACGTCTTGCTACTCTGAGTCTTTTAAAAACTTAGCAGTGCTTTACATATCAAATGGGGACAGGCTATTACTCTATTCCCTCACTTTCCCTAGACCCTTAGGTGTTTCTCTCTCTCTCCCTCTCTCTTTCTCTCTCTCCCTCCTCCTCTCTCCCCCTTCCTCTCTCTCTCTCTCTCTCTCTCTCTCTCTCTCTCTCTCTCTCTCTCTCTCTCTCTCTCTCTCCCTCTCTTCTTCTCTTGTTAATAGTAGTCATGAAACATCAGGTTGTGTGTTGGGTCCATTCAGCTGTTCAGTTGGCATTTCACCACAAGGTCTGTGCACACATTTGGTTTTCCCACTAAAACCTATGAACTCCTAAAGGCAAGAGGTGGGCCTCACTCATTTTTGAAGCTCTATCCGTTCCCCTCCTCCTCCTTCTAGTTGTTTCTTTTCCTCTCCCCAGAGTTCTTTTCTACCATGCATGGTGTTGCTTCTCCTGCCATGTCCTAGGGGACTCATCTCCTCCAGTCTTCATCATGACCCCTCAAATAGCCATTTGTTTTATGGGTATATCCCTGGCTCAGCTTAGGGATGAATGAGCATCATACCGTTCACAATCTCCCAGTAAGACAATCTCAACAGAGGGTCATGCTACTGACTCACTCTGTGGCTTCTAGAACTTATTCTTTCCCTCAGGCTCCACATCTTATTTGTTAACAAGACAGACATATGTGGGATTGTAAAAAGTCAATCTCATAGAAACAGAAAGGAGGAGAATGATTACCAAAGGCTGGGGGAAGGGAGGGGTGGGGAACGATGTCAGTCAAAGGGTACAAAAATCCATCTAAACTGTGGGACAGGTTTCAGTGCACTGCTGCACTGCATGGTGACAACAGTTAATAAAAACATTGCTTCTTTCAAAATTGTTAAAAGAGAAATCTGACATTTTCATTACAAAAATGATAAATTGGTGAGATGTTAGATGTGCTAATTAGCATGATTGAATCTTTTATAAGGTATACATAGATCAAAACATCACGTTGTATTCCATAAATGTGCACGATTATTATTTGTCAAGTAACAATAAATAATAAAAAAAGTAAAATGCTTTTCATAAGTTTAAGAACATATTTTAAAAATAGTAACTCTTGGATGTCCAGAAACTGACTAAATGTCCATCAAACATTTTGCTTAAGTCCTGGGTGCTGTGGACTACATTTCCCGGCTGCCCATGGGGTAAAGGGTGTCTACATGATTGACTCTGGCTAATTAGACTCAGACAGATGTGATGTATATTACATCCAAGCTTGGACCATAAATACTTCCCATAAGGTCCTTTGCTACATTTCTTCCACTGCCTGTACCTGGTGTTTTGGATGCTAATACCTGGGGTAATATTAGAAGACAAGAGATTCTCAGCCCTTGCTGCCCACTAGTGATACCAAGGGAGCTAAAATCCTGTGCCTAAGTTCCACCCATCTTGGGCCAGAGCTCCTGTTGACTATAAAACAGAGTCCCTGTTTCTACTACAAGCTGGACTTTTCCTGAAAAAAGATGAATTTCCATTGTGTTCTGCTAGTGCTAGCTATACCTGAACAAGACCACTGGATTGCTACTATGATTTGCCAGTTGTGTTCTATTAAGTTCCTGGTCCTCAGAAACAGCTAGTATAAAAGAAGTAAAGAGATTCACATTGGGGGAAAGGGTCTGGGCATCTAAGAAATGCTTGAGAGCCTAGAACTAGGAAAAAGAGCTACTAAATGGTGATGGTGGTGGTGAGAACAGAAAGACTGAGAGGAGACAAGACAACCACAGCTCTAGTTCTAGTTATATGGTCTGAGAGAAGGTGTGTGTGTATGATGAGCACCTTTGTAAGTTGACATCCACCAGACAAAATCTGGAATCCTTTAACTTTGGAAATGCATTGTCTTTCAACTGGATGATAAAATGTCCTTGGAATTAGGGTGCCCTGCTCCTCCATGTAGAGATAAGCCTTCTAGATGAATACAATTTGGACCTCACATTTCTTGGGTTGACCCTGTACCACGTGTGATCCATCCTTTTAGCTCAGCTTTTTGCTGGTCATTTTAGAGATGAAGTTTTACAGATTTTTCTCCGTAGACTGGCTTGGAAATTTGATCTGCCATCTGTCAGCCTCCTGAATAGCTAGGATTATCGGTGAGAGCCCAGCCCCTGGCTAAGGAGTTTGTATTAAGTGAGTTTACAAGACACCTCTTAGAGAAGCCCATGAACTGCATTTTCTTTGATTAGTTAATGACCTTTCTAGGCTCTTCACAATAACCTCCTCTTCATCCTTTTCCTCTTCTTCTACCTCCTCCTCTTTTCTTCCTTTGTTTCACCAGCCTCTCCTTTGGGGCCTATTTTTGTCCCCTACATTTCCTCTTACTTTCTCTTCTTGTCTCTTTCCTCCCCTAATCTTCCTTTCTATACACCTCTTCTCCATCTTCTGTCTCTCCTCTTCCTCTACCCCTTCCCTGCACTGCCCTTCTTACCAAGTTCTTCAACTAAGAGGTAGCTTTCCACTCTAGTCCTACTTCTCCTAGAAATCTTGAGCAGCCAGGCTATGAGGATCATTGTGAATCTGCTCATCTTTCATATACTCATTCAGACATGTGTTAGTAGAAAAGCATCCAATCAGCAAATTGTGGTCTAAACATTTTGCAGATGGCAGGATGAACTAATACAGTAAAACTTGCCTGACAACATAATGGGGGAGGAGACTATAAGGAATGAGGAAGTGGGCTGGATTTAGCTCAATGGCAAAGTACTTGTCTAACAACTGCAACGTTCTAGGTTCTATCCCCAATACCAAAAAAGAAAAAAAAAAAAAACAGACAAAAAGAGTGAGGAAGTAAAGCGGATGAAAGAATGAGGAAATAAGGGTTGTACACTAAATCTTTGGATTCATAACCTTATAAGATGCGAAGGGATGGGAAGGGGAAACAAAGGAGGAGGCAACAATGCTTGATAAGAAATGTACTCATTACCTTGCCCATGTAATTGTAACCTCTCTGTACGGTATTTTCACAATAAAAAATCTTTTTAAAAAAGAAACAAAAAGGAGACCAACCAATCAGAAAGTCATCCAATTCACACTATTTAACCCAAGGCCAAGATCTGTAATGAGAAAGATGGCCAAGATGGTAGAGATGGGTTGAAGTGCTAGCTTCCCCTTGACAATGGTTACATGTTTGCTTCTGTGACTTGAATCAGCTGTTTGGGTTATAATTCAACCAACTTTGTTAGGATGGGTCTCACCAAAGTAAAGTACTCTAGTCTGGGTGGAGATCTAGAAACTAATGAGATGATCTCTGCTGCAGAAATACTATTAGCCTTGTGAAGGGCAGTGGTGGAAAGTCAGGAGGCTGAGACACAAATCTTGAAGACTTGCAGGTGTTTTACATCCAGAGGAGGGGACCTACAGTTCCCAGGGAGAAGATAGCTTAGTTTTAATCTTCTATCTCTGAAGCTTGCAGCTGTTCTTTAGGTTATGAGGAAGTCTCATCCCTGAAGCTCAGGCAGAAGGATTTCCCACATTCTCTAGAGAGAAGTGTGGCTGAATTTACAGTGGGATATTGTAGGAAGAAAAGGATTGGACATTTAACCCCTTTCATCTGTGTAGTTAGGGTGGTTCAAGGTCATTTTTGATAGACTGGGGGATATGATGAGAGCCAGCTGTCCAGCAAGGAATCCAGTGTTTATGTACAATGAGAAAAGGAGAGGTAATGGCCCTGACCTAGCCTCTAAAACATCAGGTGTTGTCTTGGAAAATTGCCCATCGATGTGAACATTTAGTAAAACCACCACTTTAAAAACACTGAAGTCCAGAGCTGGGTGTGGTAGTGTACTCTTGTAATCCCAAGCATTCAGGAGGCTGAGACAAGAGGATCATGAGATTATGAATCCCGGGCCAAGCTGGGCTACGTGGCAAATTTGAGGTTATGACCCTGCCTCAGGAGGAAAAATAGTGACTTTGGGAACTCAGGCCTACTGTGGTCTTAGGACTGCCACAGTCAAGTGAAATTCTTGAGTCATGTGACTGCTCTCTACCACCAGTTTCCTTTTTCTCTGGGTGATGTCACTTTCTTTCAACATGAAAGAAAACAAACATGCCGGAAAGTACACAATCCATTGCCAGAAAGCAAGTAGTATCCAGCTCAAGACTCAGCACTTCCAAGACTCAGTCCTCTTCTACTCACGACCCATTCCCTAACTCCTAACTAGATTAGCCTACATTAGTAGGCTAATGTAGACTCTTACACTTGGCTTCTTATGTTCAACATTAGGTTTATGAGATTCATGGATTTGGGAAGTGAAGGTGAAGGTTGAGCAAAAAATGCCAAGTGAAAACTGAGGCCTGGAGTTCAGGAAAAATTTTAAAATAATATTAAAAAATGTTTATGGATTTGCTGCATGTTATAGCTCCTTTTTCTTTCTATACAGTACTTATTCCCTGAATTTTCTTTTTTTTAATTCCCTGAATTTTCTATCTAGTGTCTTCTTGAAGTCTATAGGCTACTTCTACTTTGGGTTGTTCTAAATTAAGCTGCTATGAATATTCTGGAGCATTTTTCCCCCTTGGACTGGTACTGGGGCTTGAATTTAGGGCCTGCATGCTGTTTCTCAGCTTTTTTTGCTCCAGGCTGGCACTCTACCACTTGGGCCACACCTGCACTTCCAGTTTTTTACTGGTTAATTGGAGATAAGAGTATCTCAGCCTTTTCTGACTTAGCTGACTTCAAACTGAGATCTCAGCTTCTGGAGTAGCTAGGATTACAGGCATGAGCCACTGGCTGCTAGCAGCCGGGTGTTTCTGGATGCACAGTAGGACTGTTTCTTGGTGACAAGAAGGGGACCATGACTGGACACCAAAAGATGCCAGTGTCTGACCTCAGATGCTACTTTGATTTATTATGGGATGCAGACAGGGGGAAGGTCACCAGCTAGTGTAAGAGGCATTGTAAGACAGAAGGTTAAATAGTAAAAAGACATACCTCAGACTGATGAATCCAGATAAACTAGTTTGCCAATTGTTGTATTATTCAGCCCCCAATGTTAAAAGCTCAATAAGAAAAGGCCCCCGTAAAGCAACTGTGTAGTCATTGCATCAGGTCCCTTCAGAAAAATAGCTGGAACTCTGGCTTACAGGTTGCCTTGAATGAACCTTTTCCGGCCCCCACCTTCATGACTCCTGTTCAGACTTGTAGACATGTCCTCTAGCCTCTCATCCCTTATGACCTACTGGTTCATCTCAGTTTGGTTTGCCTTCTCTCCAGAGTCAGTGCCTTGCCTTCCTTCAGAAGTCAATTATCATTCTTCACAGAGTAGCACCCTCACTGTGCTGTATTTCCAATGTCTTCTGCAAGTCTTCACATCTTCAGAGCAGAACTGGAACCTATTTTCCCTGTAAAAGCCTCTGCCAGAGAACCTAAGAGGAGGATCCCCATCCATTCCTTCACCCTACTCTGGGACCAATCCCAATTGCCAACCCTCACTCTCCAGTGTAGGTCAGATGTAGTGAACTCACACTAGTTGGCTGGGCTACTGGCAGGCCTGCCTCTGTGATTGTAGGTAGCCCAGCTTTTACCCTTTGTCCTCCAATGGAAGAGGAAACATTTGCTGCTTGCTTCAGAAGGCAAAGGAATGTTCTACTCTCTTCTCCGAGGTTCTAGCATTGCCCTAGAAGCTCAACATGGTTAAGCTTAAACCAATGGAGACCTAGCCCAGGATCTGACACAGGATAGGTTGCCCCAGAGCCTGGCTCAGTAGATAAAAGTGTGTGCTCTTTAAGGCCCACAGAAGGCAGATGAATGCAAATGTTTCCTGAGAATGACTTACAGAGCCTGTTCCTAGGTTGTGCAGGAGGAGCAGAGAGGAGAGATGGAAGATAGCTTTCCTTTCTTCTCTGTATGTCTATCTCCTAGGCTGGCCAGCTCTGATTCAGCCTTTTTCTAGGAAGCCTTCCAAATGTCCCTATGTATCAGGTCCAGGCATTGGTCCTCAGGCTCCCAGAAAACCCTAGCCCCCTGTCATGGCCCAGCCCTAATGGTCTGTACTGTCACCTGTGCAAAAGGCAACCACATGGCTGAAAGAAAGAAAGAGATGTTGCTAGTAGAGTAAAAATTTCAATTTAGAATAGACAGACTGGGTTCTGACTGTGACTGTATCACCACCAGAATGATCTTGGCTATCACAAATTACCACAGACTGAAAACCAACCAAAAGGATTCACATGTTTTTTTCTTGCGATTGTTTCCAACATATTTATAAGATGATTTCTTTGTTGCTTTGTATGTCCCTCCCCCACGGTATAACCCCTGCTTTCACTGTATTTGATGTTGATATAATTTGTGGAGGGGAAGGGAAAAAACGAACTGTTTAAATAGAGTTACAGGTGGACCCATTGCAACAATGAGATGTACAAAACGTTATGTCGAAAAATGAACTTTACAACTTTGGTGGGGTGGGGGGTGGTGGTGGTGATGGGGGGTACGGGGGTTGGGGGGTGGAGAGGGGAAGGGATGGTATGGGGAAACAATGGAGGAGGCAACAATGCTTGATCAGAAATGCACTCACTATCTTGCCCATGTAATTGTAACCCCTCTCTGCGGTATTTTCACAATAATAACATTTTTAAAAAAAACAGTTCTGGAGGCTAGAACTCCAAAATGGGTCTCACTGGACTAAAATCAAGGTATTGGCTAAACGTATTCCTCCTGGAGGTTTCAAGAAGACTGTTTCCTCACCAGTTCAGCTTCTAGAGGCTGCCTATGTTCCATGGCTCCTGATCTCCATCTTCAGTGCCAGGAGCAGAAAACATATTTATGGTTTCAAATATTAGTACATGGGCGACTTCAGAAAACACGGTGCCATCCATCACACTTCTGTGAATAAAACAAGGAAATGTTGGCAAAGAGTCTCACACATGGCCTAGCATATAATACAATAGGCATTTGAGTTGCAGCATCTCCTGTGACTTTTACAATCTTCTCTGTGACGCCTGAATAGAATAGGCCTTGAACTTGAAGGATCACTGATGAGTTACAATGAAAGTAGGGTCAAAAGACAGCAGATGTAATAGCTTCCCTGCCAAGGAAACACTACCTGGCTTGGGCCACTGTCTGCCTTTACCTTTGCACCAGCTTTTACTTTAGAAGGTGACTCTGCCCTCCTGGCTGAGTGGGATTGTGCATACCAGCTGAGGTTTCTTTGAGTACAGACCTTCCTCTAAGAGGCTCTGAGGGAGGGAGAGGCAAGACATAGTCATGTAGGCTCCCCTCGGTCAGGCAGGCATCAGGTTTGGGTCATTATTGTGTCAGTCACTTCCCATCATTACATCTTTACCTCTCACCACTGAGCTAGCGAGCTCTCCAGGAACAAGAGGTGTGAGCTGAGCATGGACAGTTTACCAAACTTGGAATTGAAAACGTGTCAGAACTGGGGGGAGAGGACATCTCACTATCCTTTCTCTGTGACCCCGCCTGTTACTTTTCTGTGTGCCCTTGTCAATTCTCTCATCCTCACACCTAGATTCTTCTGGACAACTATTCAGGTTGTGCACTGTACAAGCCCTCCAGTTCCCAATCCCTGCCATGTTTTCGCTGCCATCCCTCCCTGATGCCTCTCACTGCACACATCCCTTCTTCTTACTTCATTTCCTGCAAGTTCCTCTTCCCTAACGGCCTCAAGAGAGATGAAACCTGGCCTCTGGAGGGCCTGACCCACATCCATCACCTTGGCAGGGTAGGGTAGGGCCAAGGCCAGGTGTCTACTACTCATGAGCGTCAAGGGGCCCCTCTTTCCCAGCAAGCTGCCCCAAAGAGCTCACAAAGTCCCAAATCTCTTGCTCATCACAGTTTTGTCTTGCCAGATGTAAACTGTTCTTGAGGTTCACCAAAAGGCCATACAGGCTGTTTCATAAATAAGCTGAGTGTCTACTTTTGCCTATTTCCTTTAACTTGGCAGGCTCTCCCCTCCCCCAGCACCATTTTGCTGGCACTCCATAAATACCTCCTTCTGGCGTCCTACACGACTCACAGCTTCAAGCAGGTTTTTTTTTTTTTTTTTCCTTTTTACAAAGCAAACTTCTTTGCTCTCCCATCATATACATAGTGACCAGTTCCCTGGAAAAGAAAACACAGCTTTGGGTAACATGCCTGTGGCAGAATATGATTGGAATTGAGACCTATGGATCCACAGGCCTGTGTCTGTAGGTCTTTGCTCCCACTGAGCCACCAACCCTGCTTCTCCCTTTCCTGTTGCCCATTAACTTTGCCCAAATATCCACTCCATCTGACATTGGCTGCTCTCTCTTACTCTTTCTCTCCCTCCCCCTCTCCCCCTCCCCCTTCTCTCTCCTTCTCCCTCCTCCCCCCTCTCTCTCTCTCTGAGCTGCCTTAGTCTAACATTGTCTGCCTCCATCTAACATTACTGCCTTGTTCTATCTGGATACCAGTCATTGAAAAATGTGAGTGTGCTCCATCTTCCTGTTGGGAGGATCCAAACACTACATCTTCCCTTTTCCTCCAGCCCCTGGCAGTACTCTCCATTAAGACTCTAGTACACAAGCCCCATCTCAAGCGTCTGCCCTCCTCCTACCCTTCCCCTCCCCCAGCCCTCAGGGACCAAGATGGGGAAATTGTCCTGTAATCACATTTTACATGCTCACGACGACACAGGCAATGCAAGCTCTTCTCTCATCTGGTTATCTTTGGAAGCACTGGGAGGGAAGGGGATATTAAAGAAATCCTCCTCTGCTTCCATCTTGGAAAAAAAAAAGGCAGTACATTTTGATTCACTACCTTATCTTTAAAGAAACCCGACATGGAAAAGGCAGGGAGATAAAATCTATGACTTCATCAGCTTGTTCTCTGAAGTTGTTTCAAGCTTCACCATCCCCCTGCCTTGACAGGCCCCTTCATTTCCTGTTTTCAATATCTAATGGCAGGGAATACACAGGCGCTTAGAGCTAAGTGAGCCTGGGGGTCAGCACAGGAAGCTGGCCAGAGAGGAAGCTTTTAAAATCCAAACTGGAATCTGGCCACAAGTCAGGAGCACATCTTTTAAATTCAGATCTTATTTTTACCTTCACTTTGTGGTCAGTGGGCTCTGGATGGCTTGTGGTCTCAGAACAGTTGCTGGTCTGAAATTCTTTAAATGCAATTTGAAAACTCCAAAGCGTTCAAATGAAAAAAAGCTGAACTTTCAGATTTCCTAACAGGAATTTTGACAACCTGTTTCTTTCCAGATGCTCCAAATACATCTCCAGGACATGACCGATTACATCACAACAGCTTTTGTCACCCCCCACAGTGGAGGCCAAGGAACTGGTGTCATGTGAATCATTTTATGGAGGGGAAAACAGAGACACCCACTTGTTCCTGCTTACCCAGCAAGTGGGCACAACATTGTGACAGGTGTTTTCCTAGGCCCAACTGGCTTAAAGTTGTGTGTGTGAGAGAGAGAAAGAAAGAGTGAGAGAGAGAGACAGACAGACAGACAGACAGAGAGAAAGAGAGAGAGATCGATCATAATACAATGTCTAGAGCATTAAAAACCAACTAACTTTGGCTCTGCACTGTGCCATAGAGGTAGACTTTCTGGATTCCTGGTCTTTGCTCCATTTCTTTCATCCCTAGAGGGATCCTTGGGTGGGCTCCTTTGGTTGCCATGGCAACACTACCAGCCACTCTCTTGTAAGTCAGGAAATGGCATCCTCTGCAGGGGGCATCATCTCCATCTGCCAGGAGCATTTGCTGAGGGACTGAGCACACGGTGCTTCTCAAAGCTGGGTCACATGGGGCAATGGGACAGGCAGTAAGCTCCAGCTCTCTCAGCTGCCTTCTCTTTTCCTAGTTCCTGGGCTATTTCCCAAAGCTAGAGGTGTAGACCTTGGGACAGACCATAGTCCTGCCACCTGCTGCTGAGGGGTAGCCCTCTCTTATGTGGCTTTGGAGTTCAATTTACGGGCCTCTTGCCTGCAAGGCTAATCTGGGACACGACTACATCTTTACTTTGAGGAATGTAAAAGATATCAGTATCCTGTCCAAATCCCCATGCCTTTCCCACTCTAGTGGATGCCAGTTGCTATAATATGGACAAGTGTCCCCTAAAGATCTACTGAGAGTCGTGGTATTAGGAGATATTGTGGATTTTTAAGAAGTGAAGCCTAATGGGAGAACTTTAGGTTATTAGGGGCATGCCCTCAATGGGTGTCCTGATCTCTCGGTCTCTGCTTCTCAACTCAGGATGTGAGTACTCACTCTGATGGGAGTTCCTGCCATGATGCGCCTGCCACCCTTACCATAGACCTAAACCAATAGGACCACTTGATCTTGAAGTTGAACATTCGTAACTGTAAGCCAAAAATAAATCTCTCTTTAGTCAGTGTCAGGCCTTTTGGGGTAGTACCATGAAGATGATGTGCTGGCTGTTTTAACTTCTAGCCACCAATCTCATTTTTTTCCACCTTAAGGCTTTCTTAAGACACAAATTGAACTTTTCTTGCTAGGTTATCATGCTCCTCACTTTAGAAAGAAATTTTTTGGTGGTGAGACTCAACCTCAGGAGTTCACTATAAATAGACATTGACACCAAGAAGAGAAGTGATCTTGGCAGTTTCCAATAATTCTGTTCTTTCCCTTAAAAACTCATCTTTCTACTTGAGACAGGGTCTGTAGTCTTTGGGACATTATGCTCTTGCATATCTCAATTTGTGGTAAATTAATGCAACCTTCATTTTCTCTTCTCTAATCTCCTGCTCTTATTATTCTAATTGACATAGAACTAAGGCAATAGAAATTTCAGTAATACTACCTCTGCATCTTACGTAGTTGGGTTAACAGGCATGAGCTACCACACCCAGCTTATTCTTGAGAGTGAGTCTTCAGAGATAAATGATAGATAGATAGATAGATAGATAGATAGATAGATAGATAGATAGGTTTATTGATTGATAGATCGCCCAGCTGAACTTTTGGGCTTTTGCTCTGAACTTCTTCATGATAACAAAGATGGGTGACAAAAGTAACATCCTTGGGGGGGGGTGGCTGCTAGTATGAATCATTTCATCTGTGCATGGGTACTGGTTTTTCCCTTAGTCCTAATATACATGTGAGTTAGTGCCTCCATGGCCCGTACATCTGAAGGACTACACTAAAGGCCAAGGATTTTCTTTTCTCAAGGCAGCAGGAATAGCCATGTGGACTGGGCTTGGGCTGTACCATGGCATGGCTGGGAGGGGGGGGGTGGCGTGACTTCTCTAGATCAAGGACAGAATATTTCCTTTTCCTTTTCCTTGGCCTAGAATGTTCTATCTTCTAGACAGCCTTGAAGCTCAGCTTCCTATCTGCTTCCTCATAGAGGCCTTTTGCCTATCCTACAGTGTTGCTACCCTGCGTTACTTTCCGTGTTAACATTTGTTTATGCTATTGGATGACATCTGGTTATTTCCCCCTCATCCCTGCACTAACACATGCACGCTTGTGTGGGCTTGTGTGTCCACTTCTCTATTTCAGCACCCATAACAGCCTTGGCAATTTTTTGGAAGCTCAATAGACATATATTGAATGAATTAAGGAAGGAGTGAATTCCTGGAATGCATCTCATGCTCAGATAGAACAGCTTAGATACCTGGGCCCAGTAAGCACATCCAGCTAAGTGGGGCAAAGGCAGGATGGAGCCCCAAGCCGGCTCCACTCCACGGCCTCTGGCCTGTTTTCTCTACTTCATGCTGGGCTCATTAAACCTCCCAGTAACATGGGACTTATAAAGCAGAAAACAAGGGGAAGAGAGATGGATTCTCAGTGGAGATAGGACATCATCTCACACCCCACACCCGCCCCCCCTGCTTCCTCCCTCCTGTCGCATCCCAAGGAGCTCCTTAAGACAGAAAGCCATCCCTGGCTCTCCCAGAAACTGCTCTCCGAACACTTGGATGCACAATCAACCAATTGTGAAGTCCTCGACAATACCTCATCAGCAAGCACAGCACTATAATTAAAAGTAAATCCAGCTCAAGCTCTTTAAAATAGGATCTAATTTAATTGGTGCGTTTAATCTATCACTGTCACTCCAAGCCAACCTGGGGAGAGTCTCATCGCAGTGGTAGGTGACAGGAAGACTTAAGCAGCCCCTCTGCAGGGTCTCCCCATCGCCCCAGGCCTTGTGAACAGCTGGGAAAGGACAGGCAGCACGGAGCCTGGGAAAGCGAGAGCTGCCGAAGCCAAGACCACATGGGTGCCCAATGGAAATGTGGTTGTGGCTGCCACAAGACTCTGTCTTGACTCCCAGACATACAGCCAGAACCAGCGACAGCAGAGATTATAGATAGGGTTTCTCCCTGCCACCCATATCTCCTCAAAAACAAATCTCAGGGGACCAGCTTTCAGAAGGCTGCCATCATGTGGAAACTCTCTAGCCAAGTTGCTGTGTGTGTCGCTGCTTAGTGTCAATATTAGCTTGGGATCCAACTCAGAAAAGAAATAAAAACAATTCTAGCTTTTAGAACAAGATAACACAAAACACCTATTAGTCGGGTAGTTGTAAAGTTTTGTGGTTAAGGAATACGGTCTTAAAATCATATAATAATAGATTCAGATCTGGGATAAGCCATTTAACTAATTTAGAAATTTTAGGATGTTCTTTAGCTCCCTCAAAGGGGCTTAGTTTTCTTCTCTGAAAGAGAGGATAATAATACCTATTTCATAGTCTTTGTTTTCAGATTCCCCCCCCCCCATTACTGAAGATTGAACTCAGGGCTTCAAGCTTGAGATACATCTCTAGCCCCTTTTTGCACTGGTTATCTTTTTTTGGGATCCAGTGGTGGGGCCTGAACTTTGGGCCTGGGCATTGTCCCTCAGCTCTTCAGCTCAAGGCTAGCATTCTACCACTTGAGCCACAGTGCCACTTCCGGCTTTTTTTTCTGCTTATGTGGTGCTGAGGAATCGAACCCAGGGCCTCAGGCATGCAAGACAAGCGCTCTACCACTGAGCCACCTTCCCAGCCCCTGCACTGGCTATTTTTGAAGTAGAGTCTCCCTTTATACCTGCACCAGCCTGGGCTGTGATCCCTCTACTTTTGCTTCCCCATGTTACTGGGGATAATAGATATGAACACTGTACCCAGTCATTGATTGTGAAGGAATCTCTCAAACTTTTATGCCCAGGTTGTCCTCAAATAGTGACTACCCCCCACCCCAGTCTCTGTATTCTAAGTGGCTAGGATTATGAGCTTGAGGCACTGCTTTTGGCCTAATTCATAGTTTTATGGCAAGGTTCTGTTGCCACAACTGGGGCTAGTAGGAACTCTGGGTGTTCTGCTATCATCTTTGTGGCCATCCTGTAAGCTAACTGCAGTCAGCTTACAGCAATAGGCAACTTTCTGCATCCATCTATTGCATTCTCTTTTTGGCCTTGGAGTCACCGTTCCCCAAGAGAGGCAAGAGTTAGTGGATGAAAGCCCAGCTTCTACACTGATGTATGTTCTGTGCTCCAGAGACTTTGCATGAGACTGAGGCCTAGTAGTCCACTAAGGTGCCTTCCACTGCCTTTTCTCACTCTCTTCTCGGCCTTCCAGTGTCTCTTGAACCACTCTCCAAACTAATTGTGGCATTCAAATCTTCCTCTTGAGCTCTGCTGAGGAGAATTTCAACCCAGTCACTGGTGTAATGTCTTCCTTCCATCATGTGGCCTGATATATACACCATGTCACCACTGCAGCTTCTAAATGTATAAAGTTCAGTGGCAAATCTCTGAGCCTGATAATTGCATGTGTTTAAAAAATCCTTGAGGTCCTTCAGGACCTAAGGGCTTGTGTTTTGTCTGTACTCTGCAGCTTTAGGGAGGACTCCAGAGCTAACATGCCCAAACTATGAGGCTACCTGTAAAATGGTTTGTCTAAGGAAGACTATGCCATATCAACTCCATGTATGTGATAAAGGAGCATTTCAGATCAAATAGTGCCTCCCTTAAAATTATATCCTAGTTCTTAAATTCTCAGAATGTCATTTTATTTGAAAACAAAAGTGTTTTTAGAAGATCAAGTTAAGATGAGGTCATGAGTGTGGGCCATAATCCAATATGATTAGTGCCCTTGTGAAAGGGAGAGAGATTCACACACAGGTCAGACATATGTGGGGATAATGTGTAAGTGCTGGAGTGATGCTATTGTTTTCTTCTGTGGAATTCTGCAGATTCTTGGGTAAGATCAGGCCTTGATACTGGCAGCCCCAGCTGCTTTTTCATTTCCTTCTTCTTTTATCCCCATACTTGTGCTGTGTCCCTTCCTGACCCTATGGCCCTGTGGCTAACAAACTTCCAACATGGCTCCATGGTAACCCCTGGGGCTCCCTCTCCACAATGTTCTTTTTCTCAAAGATCCATTTGCACTTTGTCCCTGTTTCCATCAATCCCTCATCCAACATTGACATTAAATACAGATGATGATAGGCAAAACCTGGGTTGATTATGTTTTCCCCTTGGAAGCTTATACTGAAATTTAATTCCCAATACAAAGGTGTTGGGAGGTGGGACCATTTGGAAATAACTGACTCATTAAGAGGCATTAATGCCATTTTGGTGGAGTGGGTTAGTTACTACAAGAGCAAGATGTCATAAAGCATGTCTTCCTGGTTTGTCCCTTTGGCACACACCTGATTGTCCTGTACTTCTTCACCGTGCAATGACACAGCGTGAGATCTTTGCTGGATGCAGTTTTTCAATCTGGGACATCTAGCCTGCACAACTGTGAACCAACTAATTTTTTTTCCTTTTTAAAAATAAATTACTCAATCTTAGGTGTTATGTTACAATCAGTCACAGAAAACAGAATAAAACATCCCCTACAGGAGGATGTGCTCACCAGAAGCATTTTTGAGCCCAAGAAGTTATCATCCAGTGGCCTAAGTTTCAGCCTGGTCTCCTCAAATCACTCTCTACCTTCATCAGAGAGTGCCTCAAACTCTTCAAAGCCCATGATCTCAATGCTGACTTGACTTCTTTTTCACCTGTGGCTTTGCCAACTGCAGAGTCCCTCATGGGTTGCACATTCTGTTTAGCCCTCTAGAGCTGGCCTTTGTGCCACTCTGCCCTGCTCTGAGTTCCACAAAAGCTGATCTTTGTGGCATGAATCAATTGGGCAGTTCTGCCATCTGGCTCCTGGGTGGACTTGACCAATGAGAGTTTCTGGCAAGAGCTTAGAGGGCAGGAAGGCAAAAAAGATTGTTGCTTCTTTCCCCTACAGGTTGTGGTTGGTCCTGGCTGCTTTCCTCTACCGAAGGCTCAGCTCCTGTTGAGTGGACCTCTTCTGTAGCCATGGGACTCTCTAATGTCTGGGAACTCTTCCACTCCTTTTGAGAGTGCCATCTGTTTCCTGCCCAGAGACTGACTGGCACACCTCCTAATCCTGATCCTTGGGCTCCAATTTCACCTGTCAGTGTCTTACCCACCCTGCAAGCTGCTCTCTGAGTGAGCTTTCTAAAGCTCAGAACATGTCACTATTTAAACACAGATGGGCCTGTGGCCTCCTGGGGCTGGAATGCAAATGCTTTCTTCCGACAGAATCACGTTCCTGTGCAATCTGGCCCCACCTCACTTTCTGGCCAATCTCCCAGGCTCCTTATAAAAGCATCAATGCTTTGGCCACACCAGGCAATCTGGGCTTCACTGCGCATGTGTTGCATACTCAGGGCTTACCACCTGTGCTCCCTTAAGTTCACTGCTTCTCCTTCTGTGTCCAAAGAATGCATATTCTTCAAGGATTGTCCCAGAAGATATCCTCCCAGAAGATGTCACTCATCTTTCACCTCTCCTAGCCCAGTCCACGTTACCTGTCCCATACAAATTGTATATGCCTTTGAACCAGGACTTACCTTACCACCCGATGGTGAGATTGTTGGCCTGTTTGTCTTTCTTATGAGGTAATGAGTTCTCTGAGGACAGAGGGACCATGATCAATTCATGTCCCTGTAGCTGCTCTATTCTGTGTCACCTCAGCCTATAACACCTTCATCCACCTGAGGTACCTGTAGCCACAGTCAGTGGTTCAAAGTGCACTATCAACTTGCCAAATCAACTTGCTGCCAACTCTAGCTTCTGTGCCTCAGTGTATCGCCAGCACCTTAGGAGTTTGCCTTATTGCAAGTGGGCATAATCTTAAAGTATAGTGAAATGAGTGCCTATGGGACCAAAGGCATTAATAGCCCTAAGGAAGAGGGTTGGTGGATTGATGCCCTAGGTTTTCCATCTCCTGTTGAGTGAATTCCCAGCAGGTTCTGCATGTGCATCCATGTATCTTCAAGGAGATAGTGCCCCAGGTGCCCATAGAAGTAATCGCATGCTTATTAAAGCAGTCATCATTGGCTTTTCTTCTTGACCAACCTCACTTTCCCCAGTCTCTCATTTGGGCTTCCTAGGGATACTCTTGAATCAACTATCTGAAACTTACACTTTGTCCTAAGATCTACTTTTGGGGGTACTCCAATTAAGATAGCATCTGACACATAGTAAGTGCGCAACAAATGAAACTAGAATGAATGATGAAGCACACAAAACCTACAGGCCTAATATGGCCATATGAGGGCCTTGCTAGCATTCAGGAACTGTGTTGTTTCACACGGTTAGATTCCCTCTATATTGAGAACATGCTACCTACACCTAAGAGGGGGTGGGCAGCCTGAGCCTTTTCTCAAGTGAGCCACCTCCTGAGGAGACTAGCTCAGACAGGCAGTTCTGATTATGCATGCAAATTCAGGTCTGGCCCTGAAGCTTATTGGAGAGCCACACAGCTCAGCTAAGCCACCCTGGAGAAAGAATCTTACAAAGAATACTAAAGAGCATCCAAGTGTGAAGAATGAAACACACGTGAGGTTGCTTTTTTAAAAAATGGAAATCAAATTGTATTTTCATCTTGGCTTTCTCACAAGTCAGCAGCCTCCAAATAAGCCCTAAAAAGACTTCATCCCGATTTTTGACCTGGATATAGACCAACAACCACATTCATTAGAGTGAACGTCTTATAATATTATGGGTCTACTCCTGAAGATGAGTCTCATGAGAAATAGAAATGGGTAGATTGAAGTCTAGTTTTCATCAGTACCTTCTTGGGATGCACACAAAGTCTTGGCATGGGCCAGTGTAGCCACAAAGATGGACACAATCAAAACCTTGGAAATGAGAAATATAGGGACCAGGGATCATATTACAGGCAGTAAGAAATGTGTATGTGAAGTCATGGTGGAGTCGAAGGAATGACAGCTCACTCAGCTACTGTGCTGAATGTGTGAGATGAAAGGAAAAGGAAAAGGAGGAATGGAGACGCTGGTGGAATAACTCGAGTGGTAGCATGTTTACCTAGGAAGTGTGAGGCTCTGAATTTAAACTTCAGACCACCAAAAAATACATTTTGCTGGGCACTGATGGCTCACATCTGTAACTCTAGCTGCTTACAAGCTGAGATCAGATCATGGTTGAAAGTCAGCCTGAGAAGAAAGATCTGCAAGGTATTATCTCCAAACTACCCAGCAAATGTTGGGCTAGAGGCATGGCTCAGGTGGTACAGCACCAGCTGTGAGCATACAAGATAAACAAGCAAAGGCCCTGAGTTTAAACCCTGGTACTTCCGAAGGAAGGAAGGAAAGAAGGAAAAAGGAAGGAAGGAAGGAAGGAAGGAAGGAAGGAAGGAAGGAAGGAAGGAATAATGAGAGATAAACAATAGCTCAAATCACAGCCTATGACAGAAAAACCATTAGGGAGCCCACAATGTGGACCTAGCCAGTTTCAAGACTGTGCAATAGTGTGTTTAAGTGCTGAAACAGAAGAAGTGATTTCTGGATGCAATCAGCAGAGACAGATTTAAGACAGTGAGGTTTGAAGGAGTGAAAATGGAAAGGACTGAGTAGAGGCAGTGTGGGCCAGATGGAAAATGAGGCCCTTCAGTGAGTCATTGCCTCCCAGGGAGAGAAACAAAATAGGCTATTTTGATGGTAGTGGTGATGGGATAGGCTGCTGAGCTGATTTCCAGTCTGATGGGTTCAAAGCACAGGTGAGAACCTCCAAATGGAGATGTCCTGTGGACAGTTAGATGGCTGGTCTCAGGGGAGATGTGGACCTTGCCATCATTGGTGTGGTCATTGAAGCTATGTAGCAGATGAGCTCATCCAGGGAATGTGCACAGAGGGAGAAACAAAAGAGGTTGATGGGGGTATGGGAGGGGGCGGGAATCCAGGGAAAGCACAAGGAGTGGAGCCAAGGAAGTCTGTAGAGGAATTGTAGAGGAGTTCTGAGGACAGCAGGGGAGGTTATAAGGGAAGTCAAGGGAAAAGAGAGGATCTGTAAGCTCTCCCAAAGTGTCAAATAATGCAGAGAACTCTAGAAAAAGTAAAGACTGAAAGCTGTTTTCTGGGTCCTCCTACGATCTCAGGGAGTTCTGGACTTGGTGCTTCTAGCTCCAGATGCCTCTTCCAACTGTTGGGGGAGGAGGGTTTATTGGCCAATTTATGGGCTACCCAGACCCTGTGTCTGTTCTCTTTTGAGTCATTTCACAGTTTATCAGCCCTTCAACCAAAAGCTAGACAAGGAAAATAAACTTTCCCAGTCAATTTTATGACATAATCTATCAGTTCTTGGGAAAGATTTAGCAGAGGAATAATTTAAAAGGATTAGTTGGTTTCTGTGTTGCTGTTGGCTTGTCTATGAATTTCATCGTTCACATTAAGGCTGGTGGTCATCTTTCATGCTAGCCACCCTTTCCACTACATATGTAAAATAAGTATTACCTGGCTTAAAGAGAGACTTCACGAAAAAACAAAATAGTCTACTAGAAAAACCAGAAGGATATACAAGTTTATATTTAGTAAGTCTTGGGGAAGAATAAATTTTGACATGTTGAAATGACAGAAGACACTAGAAAAGAAATAGAGCAACCAGTTTAACTTCATAGTAACTCACAGTTAAAAAATTATTTGTTGATATATAATTGAGATGACCATGGTAGTTATAAAATCCTTGCAACAAATTTCTTTCTTATATGGAAATCAGAAAATGGAGCGAAAACACGAACATCCAGTTGCTGATATTTCAATAAGCCAGGAGCAGAAGCTGATAATTCACCAAAGGGAAAAAAAGCACAACTATTTCACAAACATTTAGAAGAATGTCATGCCTCATTAGTAAGAAAATAATTGCAAATTAAAATAATGAGGTGCCATTTTCCCCCAATAAAATTGCCTAAAAACCTTACCTAGTGCTGCCGAGGGTGTGGTAAAATTATTGCTTACAACGATGTCAATTAATACAACTATGTTGGAAAGGCATTTGGTAAATACAAATTAAGATCCATAAAAAATGTTCCTATGACTAGACTCAGCAATTTCACATCTATCCAAAGGAATCCATTCTAAAGACATGACCATAAATCTGCGAAACACTGGCTGCCTGGCAATGTTAACAACAGCTGCATCACAAATACCAAATTCTAAACTTTGAGCTGTAAGGGACTGAGAGACTAGATTGTGGAATATTTACTAGATGAAACATTATGAATCTATTCAAAGTGATGGCTAGGAATACTGGATCACTCTATGGGGAAAAGGAACATTGTATAATGTTAACTGGAAAGGAGAGAAACATTTGTTCAGAGCAGTATGTGATAATTACATAGATTCATACCCACAAATACACACAAATTAAAACATGAAAAGAGGCAAAATTAATATATATACCTCAGAACTATATATACATATATGTATGTATTTACACACATATATATACCTCAGCAATGCATATATATATATATATCAGCATATGTATGTATGTATGTATATCAGCTCTATGGTGATTCTTTTTCTTTTCTAAATATCTCACATAGTATAGTGATTATACACACAGATTTGTGGGGGATAAAATAACCTTGGGTTCAAGTTTTCTTTACATCATTTACTCTGTGATTTTATTTAAGCCTCAAGTTTTCTTCTCTGAAAATGAGGAAAAGACTTATCTCACAGGAGATTTATGAGGATAAAATGGGAGAATGGGAGAAGACTGCTTGCCACTGGACTAAGAATGCAGTAAGATCTCAATAAATGAGAAATTTCATTATTGTTGTTACAACTTACATAATGCAAGGAATTCTCTAATTTCAGATGGTCACAGAACCCTGTTGAGGAGGAAGTATGCTTTGAATCCAAACAATACTGTCTTTTATTCTGTTCCCTCTTCTTCACAGTCAACTACCAAGAAAGATTGTCAGAGTTAATTTTAGCAGGGGAGGGGGGTGGCCATTAGCTTCATAATCTTCTTTTTAACATCCTGGGTCTTCTCACCAGAGCACCAGATCTTTGTTTTCCTTTCCTTCCTTGCTACCAGTTACTTGGTTAGGAAACATCTTATAACTGTGTCTGGGTTAGGCAGGCTTGTAATAAGATCTCTGTTTGCTTTGCTTAATGAATGTGAATGTCCTTATTTTTTTTCTGGTTTATTTTTCTTTCAAGTTGTTTTTGTACCAACAGCACCCAGGAAGATGTGCCAGGTGACAAGAGTGTGGGAAACTTTATATTGTAAATAATTCTCCCCATTTCACACACTGAGATGTCAGATCCTAGGGCTACCAACAAGCAGAAGACTCAACCTACCCAACATTTCTTCGTACCTTAGCCTTGGGTGACTTTTATTGGCTTCCACAATCTTGAGCCTTTCTTTCACCTGCTGAGCATTAGCAGCTACAAAGGATTTGGTGGGGCATCCTAACCAGTAACTCTGGCAACACAGGGATCAGAGGGCCTTAGTGAGGCTGAGCATGCTCATGCATGTTGGGTGAATGAAGAGCTTCATGAAAAAGGCCAGCTGTGAAGTAGGTGAAGGTAGAACTCTAGGGGTAGTCAAATGCTACCAATACTCTTCTGCCAGGATCTGTGCCCACCTTAGAGTTATAAACTCAGAAATATTCTTTCCTGATAGCTTTTTACCTCTCCTATTAGTCACTCAGTTCTCTTATTGAACCCTCCAGCATCTACAAGCCACCTCTCCCCCACTTTACACTCTCCCATTCCTCAGCAAATTATTCTCTCGTCTCTTTACTTACACAGACTTGGAGCCCACCACCATTAGCTTCATAGACTTCTTTTTAACATCCTCAGTATTCTCCCCGTTGGGTTGTCTCACCAGAGCACCAGATCTTTGTTTTCCTTTCCTTCCTTGATAGCAGTTACCTAGTTAGGAAACATCTTATAATTGTGTTTGGGGTAGGCAGGTTTGTAAGAAGATCTCTGTGACAAAATATCTGAGCAAAACAACTTAAGGGTATTACCCTTCATGGCAGAGAGGACATGGCAGAACAGAGCAGCTCATATCATGGTGACTTCAATGAGGGTAAGTAGGCTTTCTCTTTATTCTCTTTATTCTATTGTGCCCTCAGCTGATGTGGCAGTGCTGCCCACAGAAGGCAGGTTTTTTATTCTTACTTATTTCTCTCTGGAAATGTCCTCAAAAACATACCTAGAGGGATACTTAACTAATCTCCTAAGCCTTCTCAATCCATTAGAGTCCTAGAAGGAGATTATCAAATACTTCTGTTTTACCTCTTCAGGACTTCAGGATGATTACCAATGGTGATCATCTCAAACTCAGACTGGGATTCACCCTGATCCTAGACCACACATTTTACTCCTACCACTTTCTATTTCTTTCTTTCTTTTTCTTTTTTTTTTTTTGTCGGTCGTGGGGCTTGAACTCTGGGCCTGGGTGCTGTCCCTCAGCTCATTAACTCAAGGCTAGCACTCTACCACTTGAACCACAGCGCCACTTCCAGTTTTCTGGTGGTTTATTGGAGATAAGAGTCTCATGGACTGGTTTTGAACATGATCCTCAGATCTCAGCCTCCTGAGTAGATAGGGTTACAGGTATGAGCCACCAGCGTCCGGCGCTCTCTCGCTCTCTCTCTCTCTTTCTTTCTTTCTCTCTCTCTCTCTCTCTTTCTTTCTTTCTTTCTTTTTTATTGTGAAAATACCGTACAGAGGGGTCACAATTACATGGGCAAGACAATGAGTACATTTCTTATCAAGCATTGTTGCCTCCTCCTTTGTTTCCACTTCCCATCCCTTTTCATCTCCCCCCATGCCCCCTTACCCCACCTCCCGCCAAAGTTGTAAAGTTCGTTTTTCAACAATGGGTCCACCTGTATCCCTATTTAAACGATTTGTTTTTTCCCTTCCCCTCCACAAACTATACCAACATCAAATAAAGTGAAAGCAGGGGTTATACCTTGGGGGAGGGACATACAAAGCAACAAAGAAGTAATCTTATAAATATGTTAGAAACAATTGCATGAAAGAAAAAAAACATTTGAGTACTTATTGTGGTTGATTTCACCTAACGTCAACTTATCTGACCTTTTCTGCTTGTCTCAGACATATACTAGTTATTGGAAATAAGGGAAACCATGGGACCTATGTTTCTTTGGGCCTGGCTTACTTCACTTAATATAATTTTTTCCAAGTCTTTGCATTTCCTAACAAATGGGGCAGTGTCATTCTTTCTGATGTAGGCATAGAATTCCATTGTATATATATTTACAACACATTTTCTTGATCCATTCATCTACTGAGGGGCATCTGGGTTGGTTCCATATCTTAGTTATGGTAAATAATGCTACAGTAAACATAGTTGTGCTGGTAGCTTTAGTATGGTCTTGTCTCACTTTCTATTTCTTAAGAAAACTACTCCTAAACTTTTCTTTTCGCTCCACATTTGCAATCTACTTCATTCTTGTTAATTGTCCTAGCTTTCTAATTCAAAGATAAAATGACAGTAATTTGACGCATCAATTCTCTAGCTTTCATCTCCCTTGAAACTACCTTTCACAGTTCTTCAGCTTTTTTTTCCCCGTTGGTCATGGGGTTTGAACTCTGTGCCTGAGTGTTGTCCCTGAGCTCTTCAGCTCAAGGCAAATACTCTACCACTTGAGCCACAGTGACACTTCGGTCGGTTTTCTGGTGGTTAATTGGAGATAAGAGTCTCACAGACTTTCCTGCCTGGGTTGGTTTTGAACTGTGATCCTCATATCTCAGCCTCTTGAGTGTCTAAGATTACAGGTGTGAGCCATTGGCACCCAGCTCTCTATTCTTTTTTAAAGAAGAGCATCCACTTTCTTGCAAAGAATAACTCCCTTTCCTTACATTTCCCTTTTTTTTTTTTTTTTTTTTTTGATTCTTGGCTGTGTGTAGCTAATGTTCAGTGAGAAAGTGACTCTGTCATACTCTACCAATTCTATATGGTTCCAATATCTTATCTTTAATACTTACTTTAGGTCAACACTAAAATATTTTTTGTTTATTCCTCTTATTTTAAATATGGAGAAATTGAGACACAAAGAGAAGTCACTTGCTCCAGACCACTAGTGATGGTTGGCAGGGTGAGGACTTGATTCCAGACCATCTGGCTCCAACACCTATTGTCTTAGCAACTTCATGATGTTATCCATCCTGCTTTTCTCAGGGAACACATTCCATCAATTATCTCTTCAATCTATCCCTCTCCATACACTCAAGTTACTTTTCTTCCTAAAACAAACACTTGCTTCCTCTAAACTTCTTTTTCAAGATATTTTTGTGTCCCTATAAGACTGAATTACCCGCCAAAATATGCTTGTGCTCTTACCACTTCCTGATTATTATTATTTTATATGCCCCCTCAGTTTGAACCTCTATCCTTCAAGTTGGAAGAATTTGTAGAAGATATTTCCAAGATGCCAACAAGAAGATCTCCACCTTACTTACTCTTGTAATGTGACACTGATATTTCTTTTAAGATGTAAGATTTATGTTTTCTCCCTGTGAAGCTGAATAAACTAGTGAGTACAGCTAGAAGTGACAATATAAAATTTCTGTGGTCAAAAGGGTGATGCAGATTTTAACTTTCCACTTTTTGACCACTTTCCTTTTAGAAGCTCACCACCATGCTATGAGGAAGCCCAAAAGCCATGCAGATAGGTACTTGGGCTGATAACTCAACGAAGGTCAAAGCCAACAGTAAGTATTAACTGACCGACATGTGAGTGAGGATGCTTCCAGGTAATTCCAATGCCAGACTATGAATCTTCCTTCTGAGGCCCTGACATTGTGAGTAGAAATGACCTATATTTACTGTGCTATTTGTACTGTAAGAAGTAATGAAATGGAATGAAATGCTTGGTGCTTTAAGGCATTAAGTTTGAGGGTAATTTTTCATGCACCACCAATAACTGGACTAGACCCCAGGGATTACCAAAGTGAATGGCATCTCCATGACACTCATCTCATTAGTATTATCTTTGACATTTGACTTGGATCATTCATTAGTCCTCAAATTCCTCTCAGCAATGACTAGAAGCCACTAAGAAGACACAATGCAATCTAGAATAAAGGATTGGATCCTGGAACAGAAGAAAGGAAATTAGCAGAAACACCAGCAAACATTGAAATCAGTTGGTTGACTTTGTTAAGAGTATTGAACTGATAATGATTTTTTAGGTAAGTACAGTATGTGTAGATAAGTCATTAAAATTATGGGGAAAAGGTAAGCATTATACAATGTCAATGCTGCACTCTTTTTTGCAATTTCAGTAATCTAAAATTATTTAAAAATAGAAATTTAAATAACAACATAGCATGCACGTTAATGACAATACTTATGAAAAATATTTCCTTTCACATGGCATTTGAGATTCTGCTTTCCTTTCTCAGATTAGTCATTCTTGGCTTCCACTGGTAAATGTTCTCTGCTGCCACTGTAAAATAATCACATTCCCCAGCATTTCCTTTTGTCCTTCTCTCTCTCTACACTCCCTTATTGCTCATGGCCTCTTTTGAGTTCTGAACTGAACACATGCCTGCCTTCATTATTATAGATTCATCTGATTGAGTCTCTCTTCCTCTCATCTGACTGCCCAATGTGGTTCTTCCTGCTCAGGTCTTCATCTTAGCATGTGATCTCACCATCTACCCTGTGGCCCCTGGGAGAAACCTCAGTTTCACTAATGCAAATGACTGAACCACCTAAATCATTTTCAACTTTTGTCAACTCCTCTCTGCTCCCACAGCCAGGTCCCTGCCATAGTTTGTCTAGATCAATTGCTTTCTAACCAGTTTTTCTGCCTCTTGTCTCTTTCCTCTGTCTCAGCATAATGACTGTTGCCAGAGATTATTCTGAAGCACAAATCACCGTGATAGTACTTTGATTAGTATGGCTTTTAGAATGAAGATCAACTTCTGTAACATGGGATGCAAAGTCTTTCTCAAAACTGGTCCCAGGTAACCTATTCAGCCTCATCTCCTACCAGCCTTTTCACTATTCTTAACATCTTAAGCACTAACTATTTGAACCTTTCCCAGTCATAAGTGTTTCTTCTCCCCAGGAGCCTGGCTCAAGGTGTTCCTTCTGCCAGGAACAATGGGTTTTACAAATCCTTTTTCCTGGGAGTTCTCTGATACTACCAGCTAATTGCTCATTCTTCCTGCTCATTTTCTTTTGTAAATTTTTAAAATCAAATTCTATTATTTTCCTATACTAAATTATGAATATCCAGAGACTAGGACTTACCATTGTATATCTTAATGAATGCTGAATGAATAAAGAATCCAATTAATATATAAATAGATGAGTAGTGCTAGGAGGATAGTGCAAAGACTCGGTAGTGAATAGGTGGTGAGTAGAATAGATAGGTAAGTGGGAGATGAATGGATTGGTGGGCAAACGACTATGTAAATGGCTGATAGGAGGGCTAGATGGGTGGTGGTTGGTAGTCAGAGTAAGCATTATATTGAAAGAATGGTCAGTAAGTATATGGATGTTGAATGGGAATGGATGTAAGGTGGGAGTATGGAGACAGTATAGCTGGAGGATAGGTGATTAGGGAGTGGGAGGTGTTGTGGTTTGAATGTGAAGTATTCCTCCCAAAGGCTAATGTGTTGGAGGCTTGATCCACAGCAGATAATATTATTGAGAGGTAACTGGATCAGTAATTTCAGTAATGGTTTGTTCCATTAGTAAATTCATAGCTGAGGAGCTATTTGGAGGCAGGACTTGGTATGAAAGTAAGTCATTAGGCCTATGATTTTGAAGGATACATGTTGTCTTTTCTTTGCTTCCTAGTCACCATGAGATGAGCATCTTCCTTTACCGTACTCTTCCTGCATGATGTTTCTGCTTTATCACAGACCTAAAAAGCAATGGAGCCAGTGACCAAGGATTGAGCTCTCTATAACCGTAAGCCATAATTAATATTTTTCTTTTTTATGTTGATCTTCTTACATGTTTTATCATAGCAACACAAAGCTAACTAATATAGGCCAAAGTAGTAGGTAGACTGGAGATAGGAGTAGCTGTATGATAATAGGTGGATGAAAGGTGAATGATAGATGAATGAACATTTGTGTGGAGAAAGGAATTTGGAATTGATATTAAGAAAAATCTTAGAAGTAAGTAGAAAGCCTCACTAGAGAGTACTGAGCCCTGAGGTCATGTGATTGGAGATTGGCTTAATGCTTCAGTTCAAGTTCTAGTTTGTAAGCCTAATGATCACACTTGGTGGTCTTGGAGGCAGCAGCCTATGCTGGTCATCTCTGTCTTATGGGGCTTTCCACAGCTTCTCTCTCATTCAAAGCAGAAGTTGAATCGGTGTTGATTGAATGGATTTCAGTTCTACCCAAGCTCCTCCATTTCTGATTATAGAAACACTGAGCATAAAAAGATATCCCTCACTTGGTTCAGAGAAGGAATATGACCTTCACTTGGTCCTGCCCAGCCCATCATTGACTTTCCTTCCCCTTTACAACAAATACCATTTGTCCTCTTTTATTTCCATTGGCATAATCTTTGTCATATGCAAATATGTCTCAAATTAAGTTAGCTCTGCCAACCTGACATCTCTTGACCCAAAATACTAAAGGGATAAATAATAGCAACATTTCAACTGCTATGAATCTAGATGGGTAACCACAGATTTATCTTTAAGACATCTACTAAGCAACAAGTCTAATACCATTGCATTCTACCATTCTAAATGACAAAACCAGTTAAATTCAGATTGTACTGTTTAGAGGTGTGTTTTATAATTTTATAGGATTTTGATTGAATAAAATGTTAATGTGAATAAATTATTGTGTAATGGTTGTATTTTGTGATATTTCCAAACAAGATGATCAAAAGGAAATTGCCTATCTTCTTATGGTCCTTAAATTCAGCTGACCTACCTACTATGTCAAGACCACTCACCTATTTCAATTCATTGCTGTATGCTTCTACTCCACCTCATATTCTGTCCCCAATTCCAGATATTCCATTGTAACTTGAAGATTCATGGTTCCCCGGGACTAATACCTGCTTTGATTCTACACAGTTTTTGGAAGCTTCTATATCTCTTCTCTTTGGAATATTGGTTAATCTTTCATTAAATATTCTCCACAGCTCCTCAGCTGAACATTTCTGTCTTTTATCCTGTGTCACTGCCCTTTCCCACACAGGTCTTCCCTGAAGAAGAAACATCTGCCTGTGACCTTTGAGAGGGCTAGGGATCCCTTCCTGGAAAAAAAAAACAATGTATTGTAAGAAGGACCCTGATAACCAAAGACAAATGTCTTCTGGACAGTGAAGGCTGAGCTACATAAGACATTCCAAATTAAGTGTGTGTGGTTAGCAGGCACAGTGGCATATACCTTTAGGTGAAAGTAAGAAGATTGAAGTCCATGTTTAGCCTGAGTTAAAGTGTGACACCTTATCTCAAAAACAAATTAAAAGTAAAAGGGCTAGAATGTGAGTAAGTGGTAGAGTCCTTGTCTAGGAAGCATGAGGCCTGGAATTCAATCCTTAGTACTTTCCCAAAGCAAAACAAAATAAAACATGTGGTCTAGGCCCTGTTTCTCAAATGGGGCACATGGGAGCTGGGAAGGTGGCTCAGTGGTAGAGCACTTGCCTTGCATGCCTGAGGCCCTGGGTTTGATTCCTCAGCACCACATAAGCAGAAAAGAAAAAAGCCGGAAGTGGCGCTGTGGCTCAAGTGGTAGAGTGCTAGCCTTGAGCTGAAGAGCTGAGGGACAGCGCCCAGGCCCAGAGTTCAGGCCCCACGACCGGACCCCCCCCTCCAAAAAAAAAGAGAATCAAATGGAGTACATGGACCTGTAGCATCAGCAACAATGGAACTGGTTAGAAATGCAGAATGTCAGACTCTATTTACAACTCCTGAAGCAGAATTCACATTTCAAAATGCCTCCAGAAAAGCTACATGCATTGTAGAATCTGTGATGTCCTGAGCTAAATGGCAAAAGCTCAGTCATTTAATCAGTAAGTCAAAAATCCTCACCAGCTCCAAAATGCCTTACTAGCCTCCTGTCAACAAAAGTCACCCATGATCTATGAAATTGCCACTCCTAAGAGTCTCTTTATTGTAAAAATACAGAAAAATCCCTCTGAGTAGTTTGCTCAGTCATTTATACGTAAGTGTAACTTGGTTTGTTGTCATAAACAAAACAGGCTCCCAGCAGAGATAGTGCAGAGAAGATGGGGTTATAAGAAGGTCACGATAGGAACGACCAAGGAAAGAGCACAGTACAGTGATGCATGCCTATAATTCCAGCATTCAGGAAGCAGGAGTAGGACTATCACAGGTTGGAGTCTGTTCTGGGTTAACTAGAAAGATGCTGTCTCAATAAAAACAAACACTTTTTTTTTAAAGTTTTCATAAATGGAAGTGCCAAGGAGACTGGCAGAGTGAGGGTGTAACTGGATTTGGCAGGGAAGTAGAGGAGAAGGAAATGAAGTCATAAAAGGATAGCTTTAGTTAAAAAGTTTGAAAAGTATTGTAGATTAGTTAGGGCCTCTGGAGAGTATCAGACAGTAGAAGACATTGCTGGTCTGGCTAGCAGAGACCAGATTGTAAAAATACAAAATTGTTTCAACAAATCCTAGCAGGAAGCAGAACAACCTTCTTTTATCCCTCCCTAGTCCCTCCTAGTTCTGCATACTCAAGTTTCCTTAGCCTTCTCAGAACTGTGGGGATGGGAACACACAAGACGGACCTGACTGGATATTACGGACAGTTTAACAACCAATCAAAATGCTGCAAGACCCAACCAATGAGAAGTCACCCTCCCAAACACCTAATTATCCTACTGCCTAAGCCACATCCAAAGCTATGCCATAATGAATCTTCTCTGATTGGGTGGTTGCTGTACACCTCATTTGCGCAGATACGACCAATCAGAGTGCAACCAACCACTTGAGGGCAGAGCAGTGGCAGCCTTCCACTGGGACACTTCTGTCCTGAATAAAGTTCTTTGTACTCACTTTTCATTTGCCTCTAGATTTCATTCTTCCATTTCTCTAGACAAGAACCCAAGAAGGCAATGGGGGCATCAGCCAGCAGTGAAGCTGAAACACTAGTAGGTGTTGCCTGCTGCAGTGCTGCAACACTATGGGTCACTGCGAGCTGGGGAGCCAGAGGGCTTTAATGGGGATCGACTGTGCACATGAGGAATACAGCAGAAAAAAAAATCATATCAGTGAGGAAGTACAGCAGAGAAAGTGTGAAGAGGAAACTTACATGTTCAGGTCCAAATCCCCAGCACCTTAGAATGTGACCTTGTCTGCAGATAGAGTCTGTGAAGATATGATTAAATTAAAATGAAGCTATCAAGATGGTTCCCTAATCCAGTAGAGCTACCTGATATAAGGGGCTTTGAGTACTCAGAGAGTCATTGGGAATGTGCATGTGCATACACATGTGGAGGGAAGACCATATGAGAACATGAGAGGAAGTATCCATTTGCAAGCTAAGAAGAAAGGTGTCAAGAAGATTCAACCTTAGCAACACCTTGATCTGGCACTTTCATCCTGAAAAATTACGGGAAAATACATTTCTTTTGGTTCAGCCTGGTCAAGTGGTATTTGATATGACAGCTCTACAAAATAAACCCACTGTCTTTGGCTGTTTAGCTCTTTTACACAGAACTAGTGCAGGCAGGATGTGTGCAACCTCTTTTAGTGGTGTCCCCTCCTCCACACACACAGCCTACTTCTCCTCACAATGCATATTGAGAATAAATGTGGGCTGGCTGCACCCAGAACAAAAGCATCCCACTTCTCAAAGGTCCCTTTCAGATTGGTATGCACATGCCCCATAAAATTGCCCACACTGTTATTGCCAATTGCACTAGTCCTTTAAACAGGGAGAGGTCAAAGTTCTTTATAATAAAAATAACTAACACTTCCATAGCACCTACTTTGCTCAGGCAGTGCTTTAAGCCCTGCATGCATATTAAGCCACCTAAGCTTATGAAATGGGCTCTTTTATTTTCAGCAGTGCCTCCACTGTTTTAGAAATGAAGTATTTATTTCTCCACCATTCCCGCCCTTCTTTCAAGGAGCACTGTCGGTCCTACACTTTCAGTCTCTTCAGGAATGGTCTGTTTCAAGAAATTCCACAACCCTCACACAATGACTGATGAGTCAGCCCTGTACTCCAACTCCATCCCATTCCAGTGTCAGAGCATTCCTAGAAGGAAGTCTCATGGGGCTGTGCTTGAGATTCTATCATATCCCCACCTTCTTCCTCAGTCTACCCCCACTTACTTCCCTTCTCTTCCATGAATGCTGATCCCCCAAAGCCATCACCTGAGAGTTACTTCATGCCTACTAATCTCCATTTCAGTGTTGGCTTTCTAAGCAACTGAACCTTCCATACCCCGCTTTTGCATGTGCTGGTCCTGAGGTTTGCACTCAGAGCCTGGGTGCTATCTCTGTTTTCATACTCAAAGCTAGTGCTATACCACTTGAGCCACTGATCCACTTCTGGCTTTATGGTGGTTGATTGGAGGTAAGAGTCTCACAAACTTTCCTTCCTGGGCTGCCTTCAAACCTCGATCCTCAGAACTCTGACTCCTGAGTAGCTAGGATTACTGGTATAAGCCAACAGCACCTGGCCTCCACATCCCACTTTTAAAATGAGGAAACTGAAGTCCAGAGAGATTATATAATTGTTCCAAGTCCTCATCATTAGCAAGTGACAAAACCAGCACTTAAGCCCAGGGGGTCTTGAGCCCACATGACCTGGCCAGTGAATAGCTGAGTGCTCACTGAGTTTTGATGGAATGTGACCTAGAGAAAGGGTGATCTAAACTCCCCTGCTCTTGCCTCCCTTCAAGTCTATTAGGAGATGGGTGAAATGGATTTCCTCAGGGGTCCACCAGGCCTCTGCTTTCCTAAGAGACAGCTGGGACCACCTGTGGAGGCTCTTCCAACACCTGCAGCCAAAGCAGTTCTTTCCGGTCCAGGAGATAGGAAGACAACCCCCCTTCCTCTGCCCTGTCCCTCCCTGCTGCTGCCCAGCTCCTGTAGGAACACGGAGTAATTGCTTCGCCTGGTAGATGCGACCCTCAGCATCCCTCTGCTGAGAATGTTAGTGACAAGTGATTGCATCAGGACACTGGCGCTGCAGCCAAGGCCCCTGCGCCTGTGTTATTTACTGGTCCATCATGTATAATTTCAGAGTTTAATTTTATCTTCACAAACTTACAGGTGCAAAATGCAGGATAAAGTTCTTTAAGGGGCTCCTGTGAGAAACCAGGCTACACTTGTCCTTTTCCCCCCACCTCCCACGAGCTCTCAGGGTGGCTCACTCAAATTAAATCATTATTGAGGAGGAATAATCCTGGTAGGTTCAGGAAATCAGTTTTAAATTCAGCCTGCTAGCAAAATTCTGAATGTATTTACTTTCTAGATTTCATTTCTCCATCCATATTAAAGCTCCGTGGCATTATCAATTATGGGTTTATTGCAAAGCACAATAGGATTCAATCTGGAGAATGCCTTGGGGTATGTCTTAGGAGGACGATAAAGCTAATAGTAATAGGTCTACAACTTCTAAGGCTAATTTCCACAGTTACAAATTTCATAAATAAATAGAAGGCATGTCACTTTCCAGTCACCCAGCTTGAGGTCTTACAGACTGATAAAACAAGACCTCCCATTGCACCTAGAAATCTGGTTGGAACCTGGTCCAGAGTTTCTTGGATCCCTTACCAACACAGGCCAAGTCCTCTGGGCCCCCCTTGGTTGCTTCTTCCACTGGCCTATGGTCTCATTTGGATGAGAATAGATGCAATAACACAGCTAGCCCTGGAATCTGGGGTCCTGGGGGTCATCCCAGAATTCATCAAGATCTGTAACTTGGTGAGATGACAGTTGTGTTCATGGTGCAGTGCTGAAGCCAGGCTTTGAAATTCCGGCAGAATCGAGTTATACGTGATATAAGTTGAGGCCTTTGTTGTCCTTTGGGAAATTGAAAACACCCGGACAAAGGATGTGGTGCTGAAAGGGAGCAAGTTCTTCTCTCCTAACTATTCTTAGTTACATACCCTCTTCTATAGAGAGCCTGGATCCCATCTAACCTCCTCAGATATTGGTGCTGTGCTCACACATCTCCCATCTGTCCTGTCACGTGATACTAGATGTTTTGGTATGCTGAGTTGTACCCTCTGATAAGCCTTATTTCTAGCTGCCAGCATCCTAGTTCAGATATAAACTTTTCACTTTCCATCCCAAGGACTCTTTGTTGCTGTAGTTACCTCCTTGGCCTATGTCAAGCCAAGTGTAATCTAAAAGGGCAAAGTGAATACATACAGGAGCAATCTTCAATCGATGCTCAACAGAAAGCAGGAATAAATACTCCTCTCTCCCTCCCTTCAGGTGGATAAATCCAAAAGCATTCCATTTACTTTTTTGGATATTTTTCCAGAACAAAGACTGGCTGCCCGTGGCAATAACTTTAATGTGTACTGACAATGGCTTTTCTCTATCTCTCATTTCCTTCTCGCTGATCTTTTCTTCTGGGTTCTAGGGATGATTGGTCAAATGAATGCCCTGTGCCCAAATTCTGGTCTCAGATCCTGCCCATCATTGGATATATTCCAAATGCACACAAATAACTTGGTAGGGGAGGACAAGTTTTTTTCCTCTTTCTTATGCACATGGAAGTTTCACTAGAGGAGTTGTCACCTAAGAAAGGAGAGAGAGAAGGAAAGCCAAGAAATGGGAAGTTATTGATGGTGGTGGAAGGGGAACCAGGACTCAGTAGGAGTGACAGGAGCAAGGGCAGGCAGCATGAGGTGCATCCCAGTTTGGTGTGTGTGTGTGTGTGTGTGTGTGTGTGTGGTGTGTGCATGCACATGTGTATATATGTATATATATATATATATACATATATATATATATATATATATATATATATATATATGCATGCTCACACAGAGCTGCATCTGTGTAGAGGCACCTAGCCAGTTCCCAGCAACATGGAAGCTCACCCTTAGGAAGTACCTGGGTCTAAGGACTTTGCTGGTGTCAATACTATGGCTATCATTGTCTCTGCAACTCAGTTTTCACTGGACACAGCTTCTATGGTCAACAGTGACCTCCAGATACTAACAGGACTAATGAGTCTGTGTAACCACAGCTGTTCCAGATGGAATAAATAAACAAGGCCAAAGCAGAGATCCCATAGATACCTCAAAAGCCTTCCAAAAGTTAACACCATTCATAAACACTTATTAATAATGACTGAAATTCTTAAGAGCTTACTAGGTGTCAGGAACTCATCAAAATAATTTGCTGTGTGTTAGATTTAATCCCTTTGACAACCTTATAAGGTAGGTACTACTATTACCCCCTCCTTGCCCACACATGAGGGAACTAAAGTATGCAGTGGATAACTGACTTGGCTTAATGTACACAACAGTGGATATAGGATTAGGATTTGAAACCAAGCAAAAGTATGAGCAAGACAAGGTGTTTGGTGCTTTAGAAATATGATAGATGTCATATGAGACAGAGGTCTGGCATTCAAAGATTCTAACATTTATTGAAAGAGACATACATTTATACATAACAAAAATATGAAGCAAAATGAAATAAGCCCTATAGTAGCCTCAAGGGCACCATTCTCTGCTAAATAGTCCTTGATTCCATGGCTTATATATCATTTCAGCTCTTACAGGAACAGGTGCCTGGAAGTTTTGGGGTGGAAGTGCCTAGAATCTCAGGAGTAGATAAGATTAGGCTACTGTCTTAATTCAAATGAGGTCCTGCCTTGTCAGTGCTGCAGGGAGCAACACAGTGATTCTCCTTTAAAGTTTGCTGTTGAAACATCTCCATCCCCCATTGTTTCCCCCCTCCTCTTTGTCACTGTATTTGATTGCTGTACCTTTTGTCTTGTATGTAAGTCTGTCTGATTTGGGGAGGGGAAGGAGAAGCACAGAAACAGTGAGACAAAGGGTGAACTAATTCATCAATGATACTTACTAGACACTATGTTGGAAATGAACTACTTTGGAGGAAGGGAGGGAAAAAAAACAGTAGAAAATGAGGGAAGGGGTGACAGTGTTCAAAAGAAATGTACTCAATACCTAACTTTTGTAACTGTATCCCCTCTGTACATCATCTTTACAATTAAAAAATGTGGAGAAAAAATAAAGTTTTCTGATGAAACATGTCCATCCCCCATCAGTTCTCCTTCATACCTTCATTCAATCAATTGTTTATTCATTCTATAAACCTATGTTCAGCTTCTCCAGCACTTATATGCATACATTAATTTGTGTTAGACAGCCTCACTACATAAGCTCCTCACCACCCCTACCAGTGTGCCTACATCCTGCCAGGTTGGCAGCAGGCCAGGAAACCCTTCCCACTTCCCTGCCTGGAGTTGAACAGACCAAAGGTGGGCACCAGACTTAAAGTGATGGGGAAGGCTAGGTAGGTCTTTCATAAGCTGTGTGGAGCCAGTCAGAATCCTTTAGGAAATTTGAAGCAAAGGGTGCAGTTTCATTCCCATTTGTAAATGATTCAAGACATCCTCTTCCCTAGGGGGAGGGTGGGGCATATAGATCCCAAGCTAAGTGTCTCTGATAGGCTATGCACAGGGAAGAAGTGAAGGAATCCCATCCATGGTAGAGTGACCCTGGGGAGGCAATTGGAGAAAGTCTGGAATAAAAGACGCCATATAACCTCTGAGAAAAAAGAATTTCTCAGTCCCTGGATTTGCATTCCTGGTTCCATATTCCTTTTCTTTTTGTGAGAAAAGTATTTTATGGTTTCTATCTTACTGAATTAGCTTGAGTGAGTCCTAATTTTTCGAGTATAGACAGAGGTAATTTGTGTTATTGTTCTTTCTTATTAGTATTAGTATCACTTAACTATACTGGGATTTGAACTCACAACCTGTGTCTACTAAGCAAGTGCTCTACCACTTGAGCTACACCTCCAGCCCTCATATATTTTTAGTGAGGGTCTCCTGGATTTTGCTTAGGCTAGCCTGGGACCGTGTTCCTTCTACTTACGTCTCTCACATAGATGGAATTACAGGTATGAACTACTGTGCCTTGAACCATGTATTATCTCATAGACTAACTAAGGTTGTTATATTGTGGTATATTAGCAAATAATAAGAAAACATATTAAAAAGAAGACAATAGAATGTGTATAATAAATGTGAGTAGGATATTATTTTTCTAAAATATTAAAAGAACAGATACAAACATCAAGCCAGAAACTTGACTCTACAGTACAGTGAGTTCGATGGGATTAATGACACAATTTCACACTAGGAAATGCTAATTGTAAATTTATGCCTAGGAAAACATTAAACTTCATAATTACAATTGAATTTATTCATTTGAACACTTAAAAATATTTACTAGGTACTCATTATCTGCCAGGAATTTTGCTAGATTTGGGGAACATAGAATTGAATCTGTCATAAATGATACCCTCAAAGTGCTTAAGGCTTAGACATAGAGAGAATAAATTAAGCAGACAATAACAATAACACCTAGAAAGTCAGGGGAAATGTCATAATGCAATATTACAAAAATTAGTACAAGCTGAAAATGAAAGAAATGAAACTCCTGAGGTGCTAGGATCAAATGAAAAAGTTTTATCAGAATAATAAACTCATGAATTGATGCTTTGGCATCCATGGGTCTCTCAGAAAGAATACAGGCCTCAAGTGACAGAAGTCAGAACAAGAAATGGGTCTGCACTCTCACTAAATGAAATAACTCATGCAGAGGTCTTTGAATGACTCTAATACCTTATGCTAGATTTTGGATCTTCAATGTCTCCCTGAAGGCCCATGTCTTAAAAACTTCTAGTGCCTAACTTGTTGCCAGTAAGAGGCAGTGTAAAATTTAAGAGGTGGGGCTTATTGAAAAGTTTTAGGTTATTGGAGGTGTGTCTTTGGAAGGAATTATAGATCCTAGGTCTCTTCCTTTTCCTCTTTTTTATATCCCATCCATCAGGTCAGCAGCTTTCCTTACCATGATATATTGCCTCAATATAATTCCCAAAGCAACAGTCAACAAATTATGGAATAAAAATTGCAAGACTGTGGGCCCAAAAGACCTTTCACCTTTATAAGTTGATCATCTCAGGCATTTGTTACAGCAATGGAAAACTGACTAGTACACCTTGTAAGGATGACAAAAGTTTGGCTTTGTTCTAATAGCTTGACATCAGTCCAGAAGACTGGCAACTATCCTCTTCTCTTTTTCCACAGCTCTAGGTAGTAAATAAAAAACTTCATTAAGAATTTAAAGCCCTGAAGAATCAGAATTTACACTGTATGTATGATTCGGGAATCCTCAAGCCATAAAATGCTTAAATGTGATAGGAACCAGTTAGCATCAGCTATGAAGTATTATTATAAGAAATGTTTAACCTGAAAAGGAAAGAAAATGGGATCATTCCTGGATTCTGAGAAATTTAAAAGACATAGAAATGCAGGCCAGGTGCCCGTGGCTCACACCTGTAATCCTAGATACTCAGGAGGCTAAGATCTGAGGATTAAGGATCAAAGGCAGCCTGGGCAGGGAAGTCTGTGAGATTCTTGTCTCCAATTAAGCACCAGAAAGCTGGAAGTGGCTCAAATGGTAGAGGGCTAGCCTTGAGCATAAAAGCTCAGGGACAGCGCCCAAGCCCAGAGCACTAGCCCCTGGACTGGCACAAAAATAACAAAAACAAACAACAAAAACAACAAAGAACAGTGATGTAGTAACCCAAAGCAATATGTGATCCTTGGTTGAGTTCTAATTCCAACAAATCAGCTATAAAAGACATTTGTGAGGCAACTGAAGAAATTTGAATACGAACTGGATATTAGATGATATTAAGGAATTACTCAATTTAATTTAGTTTGTGTGATAATGGTATTATGTTCATATTTCTAAAGTCTTTTTAAAGAAATATCTATTGAATTCCAGTCATGTGTCACTTAATGAGGGGGATACATTCTGAAAAATGTATTGCTAGGCAATTTCGTCTTTGTTCAAACATAACAGAGTGTACTTACAAAAACCTCGATGGTATAGGTCAATCGTTGGACAGATGTGGCCTTTCAATGCAATCAAGGGACTCGGTAAACACAAGACGAGGAAGCTGCTGCCAGGGTAACAAGACACGCTGTTTTATAGCAAACTGTTTTCTTACAAGTAGAAGGAACACACCAAAAAAATGAATGAACAAAAGAATCATATGAAAACATAAGCCAGTATGGTAATTATTTATTTCACCATCAAATACTATCTACCAATGTGTGAATTGTGCTTTCATCTGACTACCAGTGCAGTAAACTTCTTTATACCAGTATCACCCCCATTGCATGATCATCCCATTGAATGAAGACATTGTGATGGCTAAGATATTACCAAGTGATAGAGATTTTTGAGCTCCATCATAATCTTAAAGGATCATTGTATATGTCATCCTTTGTTGAAGTGAATGTGAGGTAGTATAAGTCTATACTTGGGAGGGTGTATCAGTCAGGATCAAGTGAGATATAGTAGGAAAATTCAATACATGGATTCTTCATGTTAGGATGTAAGGAAACACATAAAGTGTGCTGAAGCACTTCAGAACCATGCATGTCCCCAATCACAAGTCTTAAGGGACAGCTGAGGGGAGGCAGTAACTGGGACCTAGAAAAAGAATTGTTTTTATAACTATAGAAGTTCTCCTGGCAGAATTTGAGGGGTTAAGTAGGCAAAATCCAGCCACTGCCAAATCTTGGCTCACCATCTGATCTCCTACAGGATTACCCTGTTGGGCAAATTCAATGGTGAGACAGAGGGCAATGGAGTCTACAGGAGGATGGAGTCCTGACATGCAAGTTTCTCAAGGAAATAGAATGATAAGAAAGAGATGCAAAAGGAAAATATTCTGTATGAGACAACCTATGATTATGCCTGCAATAGATTTTAAAATATATTAGGAAAAAGTAAAAAAAGCAACTTGACATATGCTGACAATTGTTAAACCCAGATGGAGAATAGGCAGGGTTGCTATATTGTTTTCCTACTTTTCTTTACATTGAATTTTTGTGCACAAAAAGTAAAAACAGCAAGGAAAAGTAAAATAAATGTTGAATTTTTAAACAAAGTCAGGGAGAATTTATTTTTAGACTCCTAATGGAAAGAATTACTAGAGGATTTACTTCAGAGATGAAGCCCTGAAAGAAGCTGTAGGAGGCAAAAACGACAAAGATGAGTGACGAACATTGGTAAATGTGAGTAAATGTAAATAAATATTAGCCAAAAATTACAGAGCAATCTGGAAGGTTATAAGGTAGATAAAGACACATAAAAAAAGAAGATGTCTAATATAGACAAAGATGTACATGGAGGAAGGCTTCTCTAGAAACAAGGAATGACATGTGATCTAAGTTTGAAAGGTCAAGCAGGATTTATTGAAGTGGAATCAGAGGGAAGGGTAGATTCAGGCCAAGGGAAAAAACAGAATGAGAGAGCAGAGACAATTCTGAAGGTATACTGTGTTTGACACACTTATATGGTATGAGGTCCCTTTGGGGGATTGTAGAAGTAAGTATGTAGAAGCCACTGGCCAAAGAATCTATCTAAAAGGCAGATCTACAGTACTTTGACATACAGCCTGAGAGCAGGGATTTTATGTAGAGAAATGACCAGCTCAGATGTGCATTTTATAAATGAAATCCCAGTTCACTTTTGGAGGACTGATTGGAGAGTTCAGAGGGGAGGCAGTGAGCAGCAATCAAAGTGAGATGGGATGAGGTTGAAACTAAGACAGTAGCACTGGTGATGGAGAGGAAACTGATTCAAGAGATAGTCAAGAGGTCAAGTGAAGAAGACTCCATGATTGATTGGAAGCAAGGTATTGGGGCATGGCCCTTGGCTTTGCCTGGGTGACTGATGTGTGTAGGGGAAATTATAGGACTATCAACCTTTGGAAGGTGCAAGTTGGGAAGAAAGATGATGGCTTAGTTTTGTTCAAATCTAAATGCGTGGATCTGAAGCTATGAACAAGACTGTGTGAGCTATAGACATCAGATCTAAATTCAGACATGGAGAATGGACAGATGAGGGCTATGCAAACCTTGCCTAAACTACATAGGAAAGAAGAAAAACTTTCCTAGAACACACCCTACTTACAGTCTTCTCCTTACATCTTATTGGTTGAAATGAATTAAGCCATGTAATATTCCTAGCTTCCCAGGAGGCTTGGGAAAAAATGGAGAAGAAAATTGTGATAATTGGCTTAGACAGATCCTGACATAATTCCTGAGGATGACATATTGCTCCCAAACAAAGTTCAATTTTTGTTATCAAAGAAAAGGTAGGGGTTGGTTAGTGTGGAAGATACAGGTTAGGAAGGAAACAGAGTTTGTTTTACATAACCACATGGACCAGGGTAGGGTTTGAGAATTTAGGAAGACCAACTATGGAGCAGGCAAGATAAGCTACTGCCAGATGTCTAACTTTGAATCCTAGGGCTAGTGTCAGGATATCTCTCATTGCTGGGTCAATCTCAGTAATGTCAGAGATTAGATCCAGAGCAAGGCAAGTCAGTTTGGGGGAGACATAAGCCAAGGGTCATTGAAAACTTCAATGTTGGATAGATTGTTCTGGGACTCAGGACACTGCTCATGAGTTGATGAGGTTTTTTTTAAGATGCAGTTAGAAATCATTCTTAAAGGATACATTGCTTTCTAGTGTTACTCTTGTTCTGAATTGCAGTGCCAATTCCAAGTTCTCACATTCATTCCCACAAGGCCTTGGGTCTTCCTTGTGTTTGCTCATCTAGGATAGAAGGCATTATCCAATCAAAGCTAAATGCCCGATGCTCCCCCCTCTCTCTCTGTGATAAAATTTGATATATGCTGATTTCCAGCCATGACTGCTTAGCATGGCAGTTCCAAAGCCCCACTGGCGCTGCCTGGCTGGTCTTCATTACTGTAGAAATTCTTGTAGGAAGGGCAAACATGGTACCTCTCATCTATCTTCTCAACGTCTATAGTAGGGCTTTGTAGAAAGTTACCCTCAAAGTGTTAGATTCAATTCTATTAACTTGAGCAGGAATTTAACTTAGTGGTTTTACAGAAGTCTCCAGAGTAAGACTTTCTGGGTTCAAGTCCCAGCTCTGCCCCTACTACCTACGTGGCTTTGGGCAAATGATGTTATTCCACACCTTTTGAAGGGATAATAATAGTGCTTCTCCCCTAAAGATACCTCTGAAGACACTTTGATCAATACCTAGCACACAGAGAAAGCTAGGTGCTTGTTCTTTTTATTAAAGATGCAGTCAGTTTAGCTGTAGAGCAAGGCAGTTAAGCCTGCTCTTGGGGAAAGCATATTTGGTTTATCCTCATTCCTTCCTACCTTTTCCTTTATTTCTGTTGCTGTCCTCAGAAGCCTTCTTCATTTCCTATGTTCTTATTGTACACTCCCTCCTGCCTGTGCCTTCCACACCAGTGATGTCTGACTCTCAGCCTGGGGTCAGTGGCTCACACTTGCAACTCTAGCTACTCAAGGGGCTGAGACCTGAGGATTTCAGTTCAAAGCCAGCCCAGTCAGGAAAGTCCATGAGACTCTTATCTCCATTTAACTACCACAAAGACAGAAATTGCCCTGTGGCTCAAAGTGGTAGAACATTAGCCTTAAGCACAAAAGCTCAGGGACAATGCCCAGAACTTGAGTTCAAGCCCCAGGACTGGCACAAAAAATAAACAAAATGACTTTCTTTTTGCACCTTCTAAATCTCTTACTCCCAGTGCCTTCGTCCAAGGGGAAGAGGCTGGAATTTCATCTGTAGTATTAATACCAACCACCATGTTAATGCCGCAAAAGTCTTTTCATACCAATACAGCAGAGATCAACACAATAGGTTGGTGGAGGTGCTTTTGTAAACAGAACACTGGGGACCCTTTCAGGTGCCTTTAAATTATCTTCAAGGCCACTGGTCATATCCACTGTGAGCTGGTTGTTGTGTACACTATCCATTGTGTGGGAGTCAGGGCTGGAGTATGGGCTCAGCTAAGTTAGCCAGTTTCCCTTACTGGGGCTGATGGCCCCAAGAATACTTTTTTTGCTATTCGGGTCTGTACTTCCATGACCAGAGCGGAAAAAGAGACCCTCAAATCCCTTAAAGTCTTTTCTTGGAGAGCTGGTAACCTTTTCCCCCATCCTCCTCCCATTCATATAAATGGGAAAAATAGCTCAAGGAGGTAAATATAATAGCACACAAAACAGAATGATATTAATAGTCCTGCAAATAGGAAGGGTAAAGCAGTGGGTATATATCTCAGTTTGAGTTACTATAACAAGGGGCCATAGATTGGTGGTTTCTAAACAATAGAAATCTATATTTCACAATCCTGGGAGTGAAGAAGTCCAAAATCAAGGTACATGGTAACTTCTGGGGGATGGTTCACTCACTTCCAGGTTGCAGAGGGCCAACTTCTCCTTGTGTTCTCACTTGGCAGGGAGAGAGCTCCCTGGCCTCTTTCTTGGAAGGGCACCAATACCATTTTGCAGAGCACTACCTTCATGACTCAATCCCACTGGAGATTCTATTTCAACATAGGAATTTTAGGAGGACACATTCCATCCCTATCAGTATGCTTTTCAGGATGGCAGAAACTGATTTTTATCTCTAACACTACTTTACATTTTTAGAGTTTTAAAGCACTCATATATGCTTTATATTTCCCATTTATACTTATGATAAGTGCATGGGGCAAGCAGGTAGAGGACAAGAAGCTGAGTAAGAAGGTTCCCTGGTTTAGTCAGATTGTTAATAAACAATCCCTCAATCTCACTTTCAGCCAGTATAACTTCTATCTTACCAATGGAGTCCAACATATTCTCTTGGTCTGTCAGCCATCTTTAAGCAATGACTCTGGGACAGAAGGTCCTCCTTTCAGTGGTTCTGCAATTCTTGAGTGTCTCACAACCCCCCTGCCCCACTTCACCTTCTACAAGTGGCCAATGAGCAAGAAAAGAGAGTGTAGAGGGGGTTGGGACGTTCTTTTTGTTTTTAACTTTCATTCCCATTGAAACAAACTGAATCCCATGGTTACCCCAAACTGGAAGGAAAGAGATTCAATCTGGTGAAGAGTCACTCCTCCCCCATGACATAGACTGTATTTGTTAATATCTATCATAGGAAACACACTCTGTGCCAAACTATATGTTGAAATTATATAGAAAGATTATATATATTTAGATTATATCTATTTATCTATCTATCCATGAATCTGTCTATGTATTTATGTATCTATCCATGTATCTATGTATATATCTATGCATCTATGCATGTATGCATGTATGTGTGTATATATCTACCTATATATGTATGTATGTGTGTATGTATGTATGTATCTATCTGTCTACCTATCTATCTGTCTATCTGTTCTCTTTTTCAAGCATTTCCAAAATGCATTCATCTGCATTTTGTAGACGATGAACTGGTACTGAAAGAAGTTAGGAACTTACGTAAGATTCCACAGGCAGACATTGATAGAGGCAAAAGCCAAACTAATTTGATACAATGTCCAAATGTATGCTTTTTCTTGATTCATAGCAGTCTACTGCTGGCTAAAATATGGAACTGGGATCCATTGAGTAGGATATTGAGTTCAGTGATCTTCCTTTAACACCCTAGCTAGAGACCATTAACTCCCTGGTAGCTGAAGTCCTTCCTATAAAAGATTCCTCAGAATTGCCGGCCTGTCAGGGGACATCTAGTGTCTTGAACTGACATTTGCTGCTAAAGCTTGTGCTAGGTAAATCTCATGTCTGGTCTTTTTGCATGGTTAGGGGCACCAAGTCCTCTACCATGACCCTCCCGATTTTGTCTCCTATCTTAGTCTACCTGGGTTACTCTAACAAACTCTGTAGATTGGATTGGTTTATAAACAGCAGAAAATTATTGTTCACAGTTCTGGAAGCTGGGAACTCCAAGATAAAAGTGCCAGCAGAATCTATATATTTACATGGCAGAGAGGGTAGAGAGAAATCCCTCAGGGCATTCTTTAATAAAGGCCTTAATTGCATCCATGAAGCCTCTGAATTTGGTGGGTACACGTACATTCAGACCACAGAACCTCTCTTCTCACTGAGTCTTTAGACTCAGTTCTAAGAGATTTATTTTGTCTCTCTCTATATTGTGCTCCCACTGCTATGGGGTCATTTTGCCATGCAGATCTAGCATCTGGCTATTGCCTTCAATCCGGCTATTGTCTGTTCCACACAGGGGGAATTGGGGACACCTGAATTACTATCATACCATGTAGGTGCTACATGGCCCATTAAACCACCTATGTCTACCTGCCCATAATGATGCCTCCAAAGTCCTCTGATTTGACACCTCCATGGTGGTCCAGGGGCCCCAGTAAAATAGGCTCCTTCCAGAGACCAAAGGAAGTGGAATAAAAGCCACCTGTTTTTTATTTCCTTATACCAACGTAGTTAAAGTCTTTACTCTCTCCCTGTCAACTAGGAAGCTAAATCCTAGCATTTTGCAGCTTTGTCTCATTCTTTCTGACTTCTTTCTCTCTATTCTTCCATCTACTCTTGAAGAGATAAAATTCTTTGTTCTAGGTGGATGGGGGGGAGGGTGTGGAAATCCACAAGTCTACTACATCAGTAATAAAAAAGGTATATTTTAAAATGTGAGCTCATCAGGAAGGGAGGTTTGCTCATCTTAGTCTTACTAAAATACTGTTCTTGTAATGTGTGATACATCTATCATCCACCTACAGGGCCTTTCTTTTTTTTAATTTTATTTTATTGTAAAGATGCTGTACAGAGGGGTTACGGTTACATGAGTAAGGCAATGAGTACATTTCTTGTTGAGCATTGTTATCCCTTCCCTTGCTGTTATACCGCTATCCCTTCCCTTCCCCCACCTCCCTCAATCCTCCTAGAGGCCCTTTCTTAAGGGGCTTGCCACCATATAGATCATCCATAACAGACACAATCTGAACATGTGACAGTCAACTGAAAATTGAACAACAACCCAATTCCTCTCTAGATCACACTGTCAGCAGTCTTAAAGACTTGTCAAGCCAACATGCAAACTAACAAATGGGGATTTACATATATTCCATGACTATCAACTGTCCTTTTGTTCTTCCCTGTTATACCCTCTATCCCAGACTTCCTTGTCTTTTGTCTTCTAGTTCCATTTGGCCAATGAGAGACATTGGTGGAAGGCTAGGGGAAGGATTAAGCCAGGACATTTCAATCCTTATCCTCAGTTTCTTGTGGCATCTCTGGCAGAAGAAATATTCTATCCCCACAGAGCAACCCTTACTTCTGTGACTACAGTGCCTTCTGAGATGTGCTTGCCACGATTCAAACTCCCTGGGGATAGCCCCTGAGCTCCATGAAACCACCCTTGTCATATGTCCCTTCAAGGCAGGAGTAGCCTCTGGCTGTCACTCATTTTCAGAGTGCCTTAACATTCTCTGTTGGTTTTTTTTTCTTTCTTCCATTTCCTGTGTAGTTCATTTCCTGAATTAATTTGAAAGACTTGGAGAAGTTTCTGTTTTCTTGTCTGGATCCTTACTGTCAACATACATTGTTCCCATCAAACCTGAGTACATATTTCAAAAAAAATATGAACAGAATATAGCTGCATATCTTTTTGTGAAAATTCAGGGAGTTATACATGAAACTCATTCATAGCTTTTGGTGTTGATTTCCCTTTGTGGTATCCCAGAAGTAAACCAACACCTTCAGTGTTGTGACTTGTCACTGGAGGTGACAGTCAGGTCACCCTCTGATCCCACAAGTGAGAAGAGTTCCCCGTATAAAAGGTGACAATTAATTTTTATTGCACATACATGTGAGAAGATACCTGCTTGGCCTCTGTGTGAGAGCTATAACTCTCTTAAATTGATGTGTCAGCGAACTAAAACTCAATATTTTTTTTCACACAGTATATTTTACAGTCAGAGGCCCTTCCCTAATCGGAATAAAGCAATTTGGCCCCCTGTCATTGCTCACTGAAAACATATGAGCTGGTTGGCATTTCTAGCAGCCCAGATTTATCAGGGTCTCTGATCTAGTGCACGGGAGGTTCAGGGCTGTGGCATGGGCAAAAGTGGATTTTTTATGATGGCATTGTGCTGCATCTCTGCATAGCTAGATTTATCCCTTCATTTCAGAAATATTTTTACTGTCTTTTGGTCCTAACTCTACTTCAGTTTGAAAAGATTCCACACAGTTTGCATGAGGCATTGAGGTCATTTTTTTCTATACTTTTGAAGCTAGAATTTCCATCCCATAAAAAAGTCCCCATGTTGCCCTCGTCAGTACCATGGGATTCTGGGAGTTCAAGTTCTATTGTGCTAAGTCTCCCACGTGTCAATGGTCTGCAGCAACAGAGTGGCCAAGGACAGGACTTATGAGCCCCATCCTTGTAAATCTGTAACAGAGGTGAGGCTAATGCTGATCGTTTTTGGTTTCCTTCCCTGTTCCACCTCTCCCGGCTCTCTCAGTACCCTCCCCAGGAGACATCTCAAGAAATCCTCATTGTAGGGTCTATTTCCAAGAAACTCTACCTACAGTATGGTCAAAGTCCCTTCTTCCAATCACATACCTGATGCCACCACATTGCTTCTAAGTGATTAAAAAGTTCCGGCTTAGGTCCTTCCACAGATGAGCAACTCATTCCCACCGAGGTCAGACCCCCATGAGGTCAGGCAACTCCAAACCCCAGAGAATTGCTGACCAGAATGACGAGGATCAGCCTTGGGAGGTCATCTAGACTGGGCTGCTGATACACCGTCTAATATTCCTTCTTGAGTCACTTGAAGGTTTGGCTAACCACTATTACACTGATGGCTTCTCATCTTCCAGACCACGGGTATAGCCCAGAAGTACAGGGTCTCTGCTAAACCCAGTGAAAAGATGAATGAACAAGGAGTAAAAATCAGTGCCTAAATGCCTCCTTGGCCTCCCTGGAGGCTGATTCTGAGGTGTGACCTCCATGTTGTCTCATCTGGCCACTCACAAGACTGAATTCCAGCTGCTTTCACTAGCAATCCACTCATTACTATGCATTTAACCTCCCTCCTTACCCTTACCTCCACACTCCTTATTTATGCTTCTTGATGTCCTCTCTCAAGTAAGTGACCACATCCAAGTCCAAATCTCAGGATCTTTCTGTTTGGAGGGAATTTAACCTAAGACAAGGACCAGGGAAGCTAAAGGATTTCATGTCTTTCCTTCTAGAAGGTTCTTCCTCCTTCTAAGCTAAAGGAATGTGTTTCCTGAAGAGCCACTGAATGGGCACAACCCCTTCTGTGAAAGATTGCATGAGTCTCTGCTGAAGACATTCATTTGGTTCAATAAACTATGTTTCTTCAGTGCTTGACAATGCTTTGCCCGTAACATTTCTTCATATGTAATTTTATAGGATATTTGTACAAACTCAGTCGTGTATTAAGTTTATACCTTACATATTTTCTCAGGTTATCTTTTCTATGCCATGTATTGGATTGCTGTGTTGTGTTACTAGTGAAGGGGCCAAGAAGGCTTTATGATCTCCAGGTCCATGAAATTAACCCACTGTAGCCACAGACAACTCTATGACGCTGCTCTAAGAGCTCAGCAGAAAGACCATTAGGCACAGTTCCTCTGCTTAGAGCTGAAAGCCTCATGTATCCAGAGTGGAATCCCTGGTTCTGGAGAGCAGAACTTAGAGGGGGCATCCACTCCATTCCTAGCTTACTATCCAGAGTTATGAGCTACCCATGAGTCATCTTTTCCTCTACTCCCACCAGCTCCTGCCTGGGCTCCTTAGGTATGAGAAGGATGCCTGTTATATATCAGCTGTATGAGAGAAGCATTTTCAAATGATTGAATGCCAACGCAAGCCCAGAAAGACCTCCATTACGCACATGCAGAGCCCTCTAACTTCTTAGGCACCATCAAAGGGCACCTGCCCACACTTGGGCCCAATATTGTCCTTCTGCTAGGAAGGAGAGAGAAGCCATGAGCTCCCCCTAGAGGTTACTATTTCTACTTCAAGTACTAGAAGGTCCTGAAGAATCCTGCTTCAAGTACTGGAAGGTCCTGAAGAATCAAGATAGTTCACTTCTGGAGAAGATGTGTAGGGGCCACCTATTGGTGTTGCACATTGTATGGACATCAGAATCATGTATCTGTGCTCAGTATGATAAAAAATAAAATATGAATTGTATTATCTGTGCAATGCTTAGAATAAAAATTGCCACAGGTCCTCAGTACAGACTACCAGTCTCACTCTTGAATAACATAATTATATATGAATTGAAATTGCAAGTAAAGTAATATGAATGACTAGATAACAGCTAAATAACAACACTTCTAGCTGGGTGCTGGTGTCCCATGCTTATAATCCTAGATACTCAGGAGGCTGAGATCTTAGGATCTCAGCTTGAAGACAGCCCAGGCAGAAAAGTCTGTGAATGTCATATGTTCAGTTAGGCAGCAAAACGCTGAAAGTGGAGGTCTGGCACAAGCCTTGAGTGATAAAGTCAAACCAGAGTGAGGCCCTGAGTTGAAATCCCAGTACCCCCCCCCCCCCCACACACATACATACACGAACAACGATTTTACTGTTTCAGATACATGTAAATGGGATGTGGCCATATTTAGTCACCCTTTTGAGTATGTATGAGTATATGAGGGGTGTGTGTGTGTGTGTGTGTGTGTGTGTGTGTGTGTGTGTGTGTGTGTATGTGTGTGTGTATGCATGTTAGCCCAGGGTGTCATATATGTTAAGCAAGTGTTCTGCCACCTAAAAATTGGGCCTGTATTTTGTTTCTGAGACAAGAGTCTTGCTAGTCTTGCTCAGAATGGCATTGAACTCACAATCCTCCTTCCTTCACCTCCCAAGTAGTTGTAATTACAGGTTTATACACCACTTCTTAGACCATTTTGAGTTTAAGAGGCATGATCAGAGTCAGAGCATTGAAGACAGTGAACTGATATGCCAGGAAGTCGGAATGTGAGAAACTCCAAAATAAGGTTTGGAAATGGAGCAATATTAAGTAATGTGACCTTGGGAATGGGTGGATTGGAAGGGCTAGTAAAGACCACAGGAAATCTCATTTTCCTAGAATGATAAACATCTTCAATGAAAGAGACGGAGTGTCTGCTCCAGGTGAAATATGACTGTGATAAAGAGATTAGGAAAATGTCCATCTTAGACCACAGACTGTTGGAAATATATGGATCCAACAAGTCCAGCCACATCCCTCACTTACTACTTCAGCCAGAGTCACTAAGACCAATGACTTCATGGAAGCTGTGTAAACCCCCCCCCACCTTGATCCACAATCCTGGTCTGAGGATTTCCCATCAGCTTTTCCAGAACTTTCTTAAGACATGCACTACTCAACTACTCAAACAGCCTGCTTACCTATATCGTTCACTTTTGCCTTCTCCAGTTCCTCCTTCATTTTCTTCCCTCAAAGTGGTTTCCTCAGGGACTGTCTTGCTTATCTAAATTAATCTGGATGTGAGTTTCTCAGGTGACCCACACTTGTAAGAAGAGAAAATAAAGTATAAGATCCAAGGATCTGGATAGAGAGAGGGATGAAACAATCTGCAAGTAGCCATCCTCTTGGCTTAGGGATTTATGGGGCTTGTGTGTGAAAGGGTGATAGGACAACACTACTCCTTGTAAGGGGACAAGGGCATGTAGTGTCTTTAAGATTCAGACAGAATCCAGGTGGGCAAAAAGGAAAGGGAAGATTTGGGCAAAAAATGAAGGGAAGTTTCAGGCAAAACCCTGACCTGGCTTCCTAGCCTGATGATACAATACTGCCCTGACTTGGGGCTCTAATGCTAGCCCAGGCATGTGACATATGCAACAGAGGTAATTGTGCAGCATAACTCCTGACTGGTCACCAAACATGCACAATAAACCACTCTGATCCTTCCCACAGATCGTCTGTTCAACAGACCAGGCTATCATCAGCCAGCCTGCAGCACTACAAGATTTTGCTTTCTGTTAGGAGATAGAAACAGACCCAGTCTTGTGGTTTTTAAAGGACTTGCCCTGTTTCTCTTTTTCCCATACCTTGTCCCCCAGATCCTAGATTCTATGAAGGATCCAGTTACTCGGTTAGCAATGAAACATCTCAGCCTTTGATCTTTATTTTATGTTTTCCTTTAAATTTACAGAGAGCTCTAGAATGTAAGCAATTGTGCAGATGAAGATCACATGTTTCAAAGGGTACAACTAATGAGTCCAAGTGGCTGGGGGATGGGAATTGGGAGGCTGAGCAATTGCGGAAATTTACAGAGCCATTTTAAGAGAGATGTCCTAAGGATGAGAAAAGTAGACTAAGACAACTAGGGGTAGCAAGGAAAAGTGAAGATGTAGGGGATGATGAAAGAAGCATTCATGGTCTCTTGGTAAATTATAGTTGTGGTCTCCTTGGGGCCTCTGTGTGTGACAGAAGGACTAGTGAGAAGAATGTCAGGAGTCCGTACATCTACAAACCCTTCTTCAGGCTTATTTCAGGGCATCTTGGTTAAAACATCTGTTGAGCATTGTAGACCTTCCCTATTGCCTACAAGCATTTGTTACATATCTACTATATGACAAATACTATGTAAAGTGCCACAGAGACTTGAGTGAATAAGGTACCACCACAACCTTTAAAATACAGAGAAGTAGAGAAAACACATAATCCATGACAATAAAATAAGCTCTTTATGGTTTCAACCTTAAATGTTTCCCAAAAGTAAATGTGAAGGCTTGGCGACCAGCCATGGTGTTACTGAAAGGTGGTTGAACCTTTCAGAGGTGAATATAAATAGGAGGAAGTTAAGTTATTGGGGTGTGCCCTTGAAAATCATTCCCCATCCCTGGCTTTGTTTCCTGGCCGCCATGAAGTGAGTAGCGTTGCTCTTCTATGAGCTCTGCATCATGATGTTCTGCCTGGCTATAGGCCCTCAACTCAAATAAGGCCAACCAATTATAAACTAAAATCTCTAAAACTGTAAGCCCAAATAAATCTTCCCTCCTACATTGTTTTTTTTAGGTATTGTGTCTCAGTGCTGGGTAATAGAAACCTATTATAGCAGTTCTCTTGGGAGTCATGTATATAGGGACTCTTAATTCACGTATGTCAAGGCCTCTGATTGCAGTTCACTCTACTAGGCACTCTAGAGGTTGATGTAATATCTGTAACGCCAGTCAAAGTCTCACTTTCAGCTTTTCCTCTCAACCTTACTTCCAAGTGTAGAGACATCAGTCTGCTGTTCACTGCTTTATTCTTGGAGGCTCTTTTCTTGTGTTCAGATCCCTTCCTGTTGCCTGCTCATGTGCCTATAACCATGACTGCCAACTTTCCCCTCTAGCCTGTATATATGGCAGCTATAGTCTGAATAGCTGTGCCATCTTCAAATCCATATGCTGAAACCTAGTTCCCAATGGGACAATATGAAAAGATAGGGCTTTTGAAAGGTCACTAGATTGAATGAGATGTATGCTTGCATAGAAGAGGCCTGAGGGAGCTTTGCTAATGATTTGGATGTGGTTTGTTCATCCCAATAATATGTGTTGGAGGTTTGTTTCTCAGTGTGGTTATGTGAGAGGTGGTGGGCCTTTAAGAGGTAGCATAGTGGGAAGTTATTCGTTTTAGGGATGCTTCCCTGATAAGGGACTAACAATTCTGATGGGACTTCAGTTCCCATGAAAGCAGTTGTCATAAAAGAGCAAGACTGGTCCCTCTTCACTTTTATTATGTGATTACTCCTTCTCCATGTGTTCTCACCACAATGCCATTCTCTGTGAATCCCTTACCAGATGCTGAACCAAAAGGGCTGTCCAATATTGAACTTTCACTCCCCAACATTACAATGTATAAAAACCATTTTTTGTAGAGAGTTACCTTGGGTATTTTGTTACAGTAATGGAGAGCTGACTAATACAAGCTCAACCTCCCTTTCTACTATGTAAAGACACAGCAAGAAGCTACAATCAATAAGGAATAGGCTCTCACCTGACGCCAAATCTGCCTGGGCTTGATCCTGGACTACTCTCAGCTTCCAGAATTGTGAAAAATAAATCTGTGTTGTTGATAAACCCTTCCATTTGTGATATTTTATTATGAATGGACTAAGACAATGACAATTTTCTCAGGAGGTGAGAGAGAGAGAGAAAAAGAGACAGACAGACAGACAGACAGAGAGTTTAATCTGGGCATGTGGTATATGCCTGTAATCCCAGGTACTAGGGAGATGCAAGAGGCAGAAGGATTTCAAGTTCCAAACCAGCCAAGCAAAGTGGGACCCTACTCCAAAAATACAAACCATAGGAATCTTTGTCTTGGACACACAGCTATGTTTCCAAGGATCTCTTGCAATTACACAAAGACATGGGGTTAAATACTAGCCAATGAACCAAGAGAGAGGCAAAGTATCCCATATCAAGGCCTTGTCTTTAAAATCTCCTGCCCTTCAAGCTATTTCCTTAAATCTTAGGTTGCTATTCACTGACTGGAAACCAAGTGTTAAAAGTGGTAGAATCACAAGACAGTTGGAGCCTGAGTTTCTGATGCCTCTTAGGAATCTCCCAATCACTGAGGGTACATTAAGTGATCTAGAAACAATCTACAATGTTTGAATATTATATATATAGTTTGTTTTTTATAGCAGTTAGCATTATTTTCTTTTTTCTAATAAGTTTTTTATTGTGAAAATACTGTACAGAGGGGTTACAATTACATGAGCAAAGTAATGAGTACATTTCTTATCAAGCATTGTTGCCTCCTCCTTTGTTTTTCTCTTACCATCCCTTTCCTCCCACCTCCACAACTACACTCCCCCTCACCCCCACCTAAATTATAAAGTTCATTTTTTCAATATAATGTCTTGTACATCTCATTGTTACAATGGGTCTACCTGTATCCCTATTTAAACATTTTGTTTTTTCCCTTCCCCTCTCCAAACTATACCAGCATCAAATACAGTGAAAGCAAGGGTTATACCGTGGGGGAGGAAGATACAAAGCAACAACAACAAAAATCACATGGTACATTATAAATACATTAGAAACAATAGCAAGAAAGAAAAAAACTACTTGTGTCCCTATCTTGGGGTTCATTTAGTTTAACTTCATCTTATCTGGTCATATGTACATAGCTTTTGACCTCTTCTGCTTGTCCTAGACATATACTAGTTATTGCAGATAAGGGAAACCATGGGACCTATGTTTCTTTGGGCCTGGCTTACTTCACTTAATATAATTTTTTCCAAGCCTTTCCATTTCCTAACAAATGGGGCAATGTCATTCTTTCTGATGGAAGCATAGAATTCATATATATATATATATATATATATATATCACATTTTCTTGATCCATTCATCTACTGAGGGGCATTTGGGTTGGTTCCATATCTTAGCTATGGTAAATAATGCTGCCGTAAACATAGTTGTGCTGGTGGCTTTAGTATGGTCTTGTTTGTGATCGTTTGGGTAAATGCCTAAAAGTGGGATTGCTGGGTATAGGGGAGCTCTATGTGGAGTCTTTTGAGGAACCTCCATAATGCTTTTCAAAGTGGTTGAACAAGTTTACACTCCCACCAACAGTGCAGTAGGGTTCCTTTCTGGCCACATCCCCTCCAGCACCTGTTGTTATTAGAGTTCTTGATTATAGCCATTCTAACTGTGGTGAGGTGCAATTTCAAATTAAAACAGCTTGATACTGACACAAGAAGAGACCTCAGGACCAATGGAATAGAATTGAAAATCCAGAAATGAACCCACAGACCTATAGCCACCTAATCTTCAATAAGGGAGCTAAAAAAATAGAATGGAAGAAAGACAGCCTCTTCAGTAAATGGTGCTGCCGAAATTGGTTAATCACCTATAGAAAACTAAAGCTAGATCCTTATATATCACCCTGCACCTGAATCAACTCCAAATGGATCAAAGACCTTGAACTCAAAGCAGACACCCTGAAAACATTACAGGATGGAATAGGAGAAACCCCGGGTCTCCTTGGCACAGGCTGAAATTTTCTTAATAGAGACCCAGAAACACAACAAATCAAAGAAAAGTTGGACAAATGGGATTGCATGAAGCTGCCGAGCTTCTGCACAGCAAAGGACATAGCTAGCAAGATCAATAGAAAGCCCACGGATTAGGAGAAGATCTTCACTAGCCATACAATGGATTAGGGTCTCATATCTAAAATATACTTGGAATTCAAAAAATTAAATCCCCTAACAACAAATCCTCAAAGAAACAACTGCCTGATAAATAAGTGGGCTAAAGACTTAAAGAGAAACTTCTCTGAAGAGGAAATAAGAGTGGCCAATAGAAACATGAAGAAATGCTCAACCTCTCTAGCCATAAAAGAAATGCAAATTACTTTCTTTTTTTGTTGTTGTTGATTCTGGGGCTTGAAATCAGAGTCTGAGCATTGTCCCTCTGAGCTTTTATGCTCAAGGGTATTACCCTACCATTTGAGCCAGAGCTCCACTACCATTTATGTTATTGTTGTTGTGGCTGTTGGTGGTGGTGGTTAATTGGAGATAAGAGTCTCAGGAGATTTTCTCTTAATTTGAAATTGTTTCATGTGTTTCACATGCATGTTTATGTGTATGAGTATTCCTGATAATAATTGATATATTAATATATAATTATAGCCGTATAATTATATATTATATATTATATATGTTGTATGTTATATAAATATTAACATATATTCTTTTCTTTTCTTGCCTGAATTGGCTTTGAAGTGTGATCTTCAGATCTCAGCCTTTTGAGTAGCTGGGATTACAGGCATGAACCACTGGTACCTGGCTTAGAATTACTTTCATTAAAATAACATTGCTTATATTTCTCATGCAAATCGGTGCACTTTTAGGATCCTCACATTGCAGCTGAAAGCAAAAGGGAATTATTGGATAGTGACTCCCTGAACACAGTATAGAGGAAAATTTAAACCCAATTAGCTTAGCAGTTAAATTAAGTAAACCCATTTAGTCTAGACAGTGATGGCCCAGGGCTGCCTCAAATATCACCCTCTTCCTTTTCCAGAGTCCCCCATTTTCAGATCCACCAGCAGGAAAAGGCTAGCCCCAGTTTGCAAATGCCCCAACAGAGGCAGAAGATTTGTCCTTCCATACAATGGGTCTTGGTGTATCTGTTATCCTGAGGGCCTGGCCACCTCCTCCTCAACCTGTCTTTGATATTGACCATGCTCAGTGCCCAAATTAGCTCTTGATAACTCTGGGTCATTGTACAGATTCTTTTTTCCCCTCTTCTATGCACTTGAATTAGCTTTCAGGACTGCTCACTTTCTTATTTTCTCTGCTCTTTCCCAGACCACATCCCTACCTTTATCCCAAAGTTACCTGATTGGTAACTTAGTATCCTGTCTACCTTCTGCTGTTTCTTGTCCATCTCCAGTTCTGTGCCCCCACCTCAATGGTGGAGGTCTTCATGGATAACAGATGTTCAGGAAACATCCTACCAATCCTTAACGATTTAGCCATCTTCTAAAGTCATTGCAAAGAGCCACATGAAAAGTTCCAGGAATAGAACAAGGCTTGAGTGAAAGATGGATGCTGCCTGGGTCTTTTGGATTGCTTTCCTAGGGCAGCTGGCCATTTCCTCAAGTATAGATTTCACCATTTCCCATGGCTTAGTGCTGCCTAGTGACTGAAGAGTTGTGCAACACTTGAATGTGTTTAAGTCATGCTCTGTGCTGGTATCTGTTGCTTCACTCTCTAGCTTTGTCCCTCTAGCTTTTTCTCTCTAGCTTTGGCTTCTCATTGTCTTCATCTATTCCTATCAACTCACAGGGCAGTCACCCCATGCAGTGTCTTCATTTATTACTTATTGTAGCCATCATGACTGATGTTTCTACTCATGTAGCCCTTCCCCACCCAGGTCCCCAGTGATAGGACTTGTCAGTTCCCATGTGTATATACTATGTCTTTGTTTTTCCCTTTAAGCACTTTCATCCATCTACTTCTGTCCTAGGGATTTCACTAGCCCCAAAGGAGCTTTCTCTGCTCCAAGCATGGACAGCCCTAAGGTCCAACGATTTCATATTTCCATGGGCAACCTTTTAAAGATAGAGAATCAAATCCTGTGAACCTCATACTTCAGCTTCCTCAGTAAACAATTTTAAGGAATAGTGTAGTAGATTTACTGATGGATCCAGAGAAAATATTGGTCCACCTGAAAACTATGAACATGACCTGGTTTGAAAAATGGGTCTTCATAGTTGAAATGAAGTGTGAAGCTTTTGATCATATCATCCTGGACTAAGGTGGGTCTTTAGTCAAATGGCAAGTGTTCTTACAAGAGAAGACAATGGAAGAGGAAGGATGGAGAACGCAATGGTGAAGACAGAAGTAGAGACAAAGAGATTTGTCTACAAATCCAAGGAACACCAAAGAAGATGGACAACTATTGAAAGCTAGCAGGAAATCTTAGAATGGATACTTGCTCAGAGCATCTCCAATGTATCATGTCTACACTTTGGTTTCAAACTTCTGGCCACAAGAACTAGGAAAGAATGCATCTCTGTTGTTGTAAGGCACCAAATTTGTAGTCATTTGTTAGAGCATCATTAGGAAATAAATTTAGGTTTTCCACATAGTTCCTCAGAGGGTTTCTGAACATCTGAGCTCTAGTTGTTCCCAAGGATATCCTACTTATTAACACATCTTTTTTTTTTTTTTTTTGGGTCCGGTCGTGGAGCCTGAACTCTGGGCCTGAGCGCTGTCCCTCAGCTCTTCAGCTCAAGGCTAGCGCTCTACCACTTGAGCTACAGCACCACTTCCAGCTTTTTTCTTATGTGGTGCTGAGGAATCGAACCCAGGGCCTCAGGCATGCAAGGCAAGTGCTCTACCACTGAGCCACCTTCCCAGCCCATTAACACATCTTTTATTGGTGTCTTTCCCCCTCACTTCCTTATAGTTATGTGATACCCACATCTTAATCTCTCTCTCTCTCTCTCTCTCTCTCTCTCTCTCTCTCTGTGTGTGTGTGTGTGTGTGTGTGTGTGTGTGTGTGTGTGAGTGCATGTGTGCATGTGCACACACATACTATTCCTGGGCTTTCAGCTCAGGGCCTGGGCACTGTCCCTTAGCCATTTTTGCTCAAAGATAGCCACTCTACCACTTGATTCACACCTCTACTTCTTGTTTTTTGATAATTTATTAGAGATAAGGGTCTAGTGAACATTCCTGTCCAGCCTTGCTCAGCTCTCAGCTTCCTGAGTAGCTAGTATCACAGGCATGAGTTACAAGTGCCTGGCTAAAGTCTGCTTTTGAGGTAACAAAAATAAGACATGTACATTGTAAGGGATGCTTCATGCAAGGCCTGACCATTAATATAATATAATCACCAGGATTTACTGTCCTCTCTCAAAAACTCATACATGCTCTATCTCTAGGTTAATTTACTTTGCCCTTCTCCTCCCTCCACCCACTTTTCTTTCTTCCTTTATGTCTGGTTCCTTCCAGCCAGTGACGGTTTACTCATTTACTTCCATTATATGGCTGCAGAGAGGATTCACCTTTCCCTTAGAAAATGAAACATTTGACGTAGGAAATGTTTAGTTTCTAGAAACGTTCTGGGGAAAAAAGTGACTTCCTTGGGAAACAATGAAACAAAACACCTTATCTCTTTTCCATGCTTGTTACAGTTCCTTTGCCCCCAAAGCATCTCATAACTATAATGGTTCAAAAGCAATCCATGATCTCAGCACTTTAGGCTTTTAAGCTTGAACTGTTTATTCCATCAAGGTCACACTGAGATCTCCCCCCACCATGTGTCTGGGTTTGTATGACCTTTGGATTCCAGCCATGTCCACCACCGGCCCAGCCTGCTACTGACGGGGTCATGGGTGGGATAAACGTGTTTGTTCCTCTTCATGCATCTGAGGCTGTCTTTGAGCACGTTCGAAAGCAGTGGGATTTGGGCATTAGTTGCTGACCTTCATTATTTGAGCTGCCTGCTCTTCTCTGTCAGAACTCATTGCAGATATTTAAAGTGAACTGTTAGTTTCACATAAAAGTGCAGGAAAGTTTACAGTCAGAAAGTAGTCTGAATTCTATTCATTTGTTACCTGCCATCTATTTTCTAGCTCAGGATGAGAACGATGTATTTGTCTTGCTTCCAATTTGATTTGTTTCTATTCTAATTTAAAAGTTTCATGTGTTCATCTACCTGCAGTGCCATTTTGCCTTCCATCGGTCCAATTCTTGACTCTTGGATGGAGTGAGGAAAGACCTACTGGGAAAGTAGAGAGAAATGGATAGCTGTTAAAAACCATAAAGCTAGCAGGAATCTAGAGTTTAGCCTAATCCAATCACCTTGTTTTTCAAGAAAACTGAGGCTCAGATGAGCTGAAATGACTTCCTCAAGAGCAAATGACTAACCAGAGTAAGTCAGAGAGCTGGAGGAGAAACACAAACCTATAGGCTACCTTGCTTCCATGACCACTTAGGTTGGGGAATGAGAAGCAAGGCTCTCCCTGGAGCTCCCACTGTCAGCCTAGGCTGAGGCTGCCGTCTGTTGTTTAATGCGGCCTTATTACTTTCTTCTTCCAACTGTGCTTTAAACATCTCTTCTTGTGTTCTCATCTCTTAACAGAGTCATTATTCAATTCAGTAGGGGGCTTCCTTTCCGTTGTCTGCAAGTTGCCTCTGTAAAACATGAAGCAGTCAATATTTTTAAAAATCCAGCATTAGGTAAACCTACCACTAATTGAACATTTTCCCTTAGAATTACATCCAATGCTTTCAGTATTTTTGCTCAGTGTGGGGACAATGACTCACACTGGATATTCCATCACCAATGCCCCTGTTCCTACTGAGCCAGAGCAGAGGTTTTCTTCCAACCTGAAACAGGGAGGTGCCATCTATTTGTTAAAATGAAATAAATGTTCTCTGCAGCTTGGGCTCCTGGGCAGTAGACAAGCCAAATAAATGTGGAATTGCTCTTTTTTCTCCAATTCTATGGTTTCAGACAGAATACAATATCTATCCATTGTCTAACACAGACCATTAGCCACCTGGCTGACAGAAAGTAATCTTAAATGGACACTTTGAAGATGGGTCAGCCCATGGCTTTTTTCTCATAGGTTTCAATCTTAATAGAAAACTATACTTAGCATTTATAGAACCTTGTCAGTCAAAAGTCAGGGGCTGTACTGAGTCACAATCATCCTTTGCTAAGAGGAAAAGTGGCACTTGTATATTGCTATTGCTATTATTATTATTATTAGTATTATTATTATTTTGAGAGCATGCTAAGATGCCAACCTAAATTTCTTAGTAATAAGTCCCTTTTTAAATTAAAAGCCTAAGAAACTCACCAGTTGTACAGTTTTTGAGTTTCATTTCTCTCATTTATAAAAACTGGACAGTAATATTCACTTGGCAAAATTGCAAGGCTTTAAGAAGAGAAGTTTGGGTTTTTGGAGTACTGCAGCTTGAACTCAGGGCCTTGTATTTGTGAGGCAGGTGCTTGACTATTTGGACCATATTCCTAGCTCTCTTTTGCTTTAGTTATTTTTCAAGTAGGGTCTCATGATTTTGCCCAAGTCCAAACTCAGACTCCTGGACTCCTACCTGTGCCTTATGTTTTGGGTTTTTTGTTTTTTGTTTTTGGTCAGTTGTGGGGCCTGAACTCTGGGCCTGGGCACTGTCCCCCAGCTCTTCAGCTCAGGGCTAGTGCTGTACTACTGGAGCCACAATGCCACTTCCGGCTTTTTTTCTTTTTTCTTTTGCTTATGTGGTGCTGAGGAATCAAACCCAGGGCCTCATCCATGCAAGGCAAGCACTCTACCACTGAGCCACCTTCCCAGCCCCCTGTGCCTTATGTTTAGCTGGGATCACAGGTATGCACCACCATAATTGGTCCCAAGAAAGGAAATTTGTAAGATTAGTACCTGGTATAGAATCAATATTTTTGTTTTCATATTTTACTATTATAAAGGCAATGTACAGAGGGGTTACTGCTTCATAATCAGGTAGAGTACATTTCTTTTTGGACAGTATCACCCTTTGCTCTCTCCCAGTTTTTCCCTCTAGTCCCCACCCATAAGTTGTATAGTTCTTCTTTTCTGAATCTTTTCACCCTTTTTTTCTATTTCTGTGCTCCTTTCTCCCCCCCCCCCCAAAGACAGATAAATGAACAAACAAGACAAAAATAAACCTTGTTTCCATTTCTTGGAATTCATTTTGTAAATATATGATCAGAGGTACAGAGGCATTGTGTTTTGGATTCTTCTCCTAAGGGTATCCTCTTTTGGTCTCACGGTGTGTGAATGCCTAGATACCTGTATAACATCATGCCCCAATGTATTTTAGATCTAGCTTCTGCATATGAGAGAAAACATGCACCATTTTTCTCTCCGAGGTTGGCTCACCTCACTTAACATGATTTGTTCCAGGTCCATCTATTTCCCTGCAAATTGTTTGTTTTTTTAAAGCTGACTTTTCTAAGGCATATCATCCTTTTTTTAGTCTCTTTTACCCCTTCCCATGAAGCTCAAGGATGCCCCCCCAGACAATTACAACAGACAAATCAATGCTTTTTTTGTGATGGGAGAAAAGTAAATTTTGTTGAAGAAATGGAAATGAAAGTTTGTGTGACACCCTTCCTGATGACTGGGCTATAGAACTATTTCCCTCTTGAAGGTCATTGGCTCACATAGAAAAAAATCAACCAAAGGCTCTGGACTGCAATGCAAATGAACATTTTTAAGGAAAAAGCCATAGGAAAGGTTGAACTCACATCATTTCAAAAATCCAGTCATTCTTCTCCCAGTATGGCTGAGTAAGCTGCTACTTTGGACAATCACATTGGAAATAGATCTTGACAATCAGGGGAAAAACACAGGATAAGCTTCTTATTTTTACAGCTTTTAGTCTGAAGATAGATCATAGTTGATGTTGAAAGGAATTGCTGCAACGACTTCAGGAAATCCAGTGTTTCCAACCTGAAGAATTTAAGGCAAACTAACCTCACACATACTAGAAATTGGGAAAAATCCTAAAAAAAAAAAAAGAGTGAGCCAAAGATAAACAACTCTAAATTCTGTATATAGACTTTGTTCAAATTGCCACTTGACCCCTGAACCACAAGCACAGGGAAGACTTCGTAGTAACTCAGGTGAAGATACAAGAATCACCCTGAGATTTGAGCTACTCTTTAAGAGACAGAGGTTGAAGTTTGAGAACAACCAATTTACTTGTCTTAAAAAGAGGAACATGTTTTGGAGGAATAGAACAGAATTCAGAATTCCCATAATATTCATAATATCCAAGATACAATCCAAATTAGTCAGCATATACAGAACCAGGGAAATGTGAGCCATTTTCAAGAGAAAAGAAAATAAAAGATTTTCTTAAAGATTAAGCTAAAAACAACCCATATGTTGGAATTAGCAAATGACTTCAAAATAGCTATTATAACTGTGCTCAATGACTTAAAGGAAAATATGCTTGTGATAAATAAGAAGAAAATTTTAGCATACAAACTATTTTTTTAAAGAACCAAAATAAAAATGTTGTGACTGCAATGTATAGTATCTGGAACAAAAAAGTTAATTAAAAACTCTTAACTTTATTAAAGAAATATTTTAAGTGCATTTGCTTCACTTTATTTTCAGTATTAAGGTCTAAACTTGGTACCTCACACTTGTTTAACTAGCGCTGTATCATTTGAGCCATGTCTCTAGCCTAGTTTTTTGCTGGTTATTTTGGAGATGGAGTCTTGAGGACATTTTTGCTGAGCTAGCTTTGAATTTTGATCCTTCAGGTCTTGGCTTTCTGAGTAGCTAGTATTACACATGTGAACCATTGGTGCCTGGCCACATTATATTACTTACAATGAAAGTTCAATAAGAAAAAGGGAGGGGGAAGTGGCGCTGTAGCTCAAGTGGTAGAGCACTAGCCTTGAGCTGAAGAGCTGAGAGACAGCGCCCAGGCCCAGAGTTCAGGCCCCATGACCGACCAAAAAAAAAGAAAAGAAAAGAAAACAGGAGGGGAAAAAGAGGAAAGCCAGATTGGAGAAGAAAGTAAAGACAAAGCAGCTTTCAAAATTAAAAGAGGAAAATACATAGAAGAAGATGGAGAGGGACAATAAATTGAAGCAGAATGGCATAAGTATAAAAAGAATGACTAGAGAAGAAATAAACTTTTGTTACTTTTACTGTTTATTTAGCATGAACTGGAAAAGTTTAAATGAAGACTGAATATTTGATTTCTAATCATCTTTAAAATGGTCTTGTGAAATGCCAGATGTTGCTTAATAAATTTCTACTCACACTTACAAATATGCTTCTCTTAACTATCGCCTTAGCTTTGGTGATAGAACTTTAGGCACAGTCACTTGAGCAAAGGTTAGATCTTCATCTTTACACTGCAAAGACCATAGAGCATTTGGGTGACTTCTATCACTTGTGATGCAACCAACTGGGATCTTCTGTATTTTCTGTGCTTCTACTTCCTGTTTAACAGTAACTTGGCTGCCAATGAAGCCTACCAAGGGCAATTTACAGTTCAATAAGGGGTTCAAACAAGTACAAAAATCTTAAAATATGATTTTTTTTTTTTGCCAGTCATAGGGCCTGATCTCTGGGCCTGGGCGCTGTCCCTCAGCTTTTCAGCTCAAGGCTAGCACTCTACCACTTAACCACAATGCCACTTCCTGCTTTTTCTGCTTATGTGGTGCTGAGGAATTGAGCCCAGGGTCTCATGCATGCAAGGCAAACACTCTACTGAGCCACATTCCCAGCCCCTAAAATATGATTTTTTGATGGTAAAATTCCAGAAAAAGATAACCATGATTAGGAAAGGGAAGGTTTCTCAGAGAATCCAGAACCTGTTTCCTGGGACCTTGAGACCAAGTTAGAAAATGACCAAGTGATCCTAAACCATTAATAAATCACTGCCCAACTTTGGTTCCTTAAATCACATATGATGAAAAGCAACTAAGCAATTTTGAACTCTCTTATAGTAATGTCACTTTTCAATTCAGAATCAGATATCAGATTGACACTGCTGTATCCTTTCTTTTCCATTCTATTAAATCTTTAATCTTCCCCAAATATGCCTATTTTCATGCTTACCTCCTTATATGGCAATACTGTTCTTTTTTTCTGAAGTGGTTGCATTATTTCTGTAAAATGGCTTTGATCACAAGCCATTCTTTATTTGCTTTGAGAAGTGATAAAAATTAGTTTGTGGATACCAGTGGTGGGGAAAATGTTAATGGGAATTTTAGCATCATAGAACATCAACAAAAATAAAGGGAGCTTGGTCTACATTTAATCACTGAAATGCATTTTCTCAGAGCCATGAATTCAGGAAAGGTTCCATGCTAAAGAAAGAAAACATCAATTGGCCTTGATATAAAAGCTTTTTGTGCACAAAGCAGATGCAGATCTGTAAGCAGTGCATGGGTTCTTTCAACTTATGTCCTAAGTGAATTTAAGAGATGCTTTCCTTTTCAACAGAAGCTGATCATCATTTTAGAGAAATTCATCATTTTCATCAGTAAGAACAGACTAAACGATGGGGCACATGAACTTGTACTAGGGACTCAAGATATTGACTATGTTTTATTGCAAAATATAAACAAAATATTTCCCTATTCAAATCAATTAATAAACAAATTAATTACAAGTCAATTTACTGCATCCTATACTATGTAGAAATGGCAATAGGTACAGAATGGCCTCTCTTGCCAGACAAGGTCTTCTAAAGCTGCAATTTGTTGTCAAAGAATAGCTCTCTGATATAGAGGCATGTTCTGATTGTACAGACAACATTTTCTTTCTAAAACTGATCTCATCACTTTCCCCCTTCAATTAAAAAACAGGATTACTGAGTTATAATGTATTTACCATTCTATGCTTATATCATTATCTGATTTAACAAAATTTTCATCACTCTCAGAAAAAGCCCTGTATCCATTAGTAGTCATTTCCCATTGCCATTCTTTTCAGTCTGCAAAATCACTAACCTGCATTGTGTCTGTAGATTTACCCATGCTAGATGTCTTGCATAAATAAAAGCATACAATATTTGATCTTCTGTGTATGGCTTCTTATACTTAGTATAATAGTTTCAAGGTTGATCTATGTTCTAGCAAGTATTATTCTTTTATTCCACTTTATAGATGATTAATATTCCACTAAATAGACGTACCACATTTTTGTCTATTTGTTAATCAGTTGATGAACAAAGTGTTTCCACTTTGAAGCTGTAATGAATATTTGGAGTTCAACAAACATTTGGGTGCATGTTTTTGTGTGACTATGTATTTCCATATTTCTTGAGTAAATATGGAGGACAGAAATTCCTGGGTCATATGGTAACTTCACATTGAAAAATTTGAAGAAATTTTACACATTTTCAAAGGAACTACACTCTTTAAAATTCCTATCATAAGCATATGAGGTGTTCATTGTCTCCACATTCTCACTATCATTTATCGTTTTGATTAGTGCCATCTAAATGGATGTGATATAATGTTTCAATGTCCATTTTAAGTAATGTTACTTGAGCTTTTACCTTCACTATGTCTGAGTTTACCTCTTCTCTTATACTGATAGAAAATTTAAGAAACCATTCATTTATTCTTTCATCTAATAGTTACCAAGCATTGACTATGTCAAACACTGGAAATAAGTTGAGAGAAACAATCTTAGTCCTCAGAAAGGTCAAAGTCAGCAAGGATGTGGCTATACAAGAAATGCACCCAGAGTATGGAAATTGTGCTAGAGTAAAAAGGCAGAGTCCCTACTGTGGCTCAAATGAGGAGGACAGGAAGGAAAATGGAGGGATGGAGAGATAGAGATATGGGAAAATCATAAAGGGCCCATAAGCCAAGCTAAGAATTTTGGCTTTAAGAACATGTAAAAAATAAAAATTCTATACAGGGGAGTACCTGACTATGTTTGAGTTTTTGATAACCATTCCAATAGAAGTGGAAACATAGAGGAGAGAGAGCTATACAAGACCCTTTGGTAACCCTATTCTCAGAGTGCTAAAAATCCTTCTTGTGCCTGCTATGGAAGTGATCTAATATTCTTGGCTGAATGTCTAAGACACCTAGCTCTCACATAAATCCCACCCATAACCTTTTCCCCTTAATTTAAGGCAGTGTTTTTCAAAATGGGCCCTTGGACAATCATCATCAGTATCACTAGGGAACATGCTAGAAATGCAAAATCTAAAGCTTTATTTCAAATCCACTGAGTTAGAACTTCTGCTAGTATACCCAGCCATCTGTATTATAACAAACCCCCCAGAAAGTTCTCATTCACATTCAAGTTTAAGAAACACTCAGAAATCTTGAGTAGTTATCTATTCCTTACAACGAATCTGCTATTGTAAGACAGAGCATTTCAATCTAAAGAGATGTTACAGGAAGTACATTTCATTGTCTTGTGGATTCGAATAGGTATCTGAAAATGGTGGCCCATAGGCCAAATCTTACTGATCCTCTGTTCTTCAGAAACAAAATTTTGTTGGAATATGAGCAAGCCCATTGGTTTAAATATTATCTATGACTACTTTGAGGCTACAATAGCAGAGGTAAGTAGTTTTAACAAAGACTAACAATATTTACTATCTGGTTCATTATTGAAAAACTCTGCTGAACCCTGGTATGGATTAGTTGGTTGATATAGTGACATTATGTTGAGGGAGTCCAGGCAGCAACCAGGAATCCAGATGATGGTAAAATCTAGCATCTCCAAACGTGATACAGGAAGACACATTTCTTGGTGGGCAGAAGCAGTGGAACCACATTAAGCCTTCACAAATGACCTCACTGTTGATAAAAGGGCATTGAAAATGCAGATTCAAACTCTCTTTCCATTATAATTTAGGGATACAGATCTTTTATTGCAGGTAGAGATAAGAAATCTAGGCCTCTAACCTGTTTCCCAGGGCAATCTGGTGAGGGTGGTTACTGGACATTCTTGGATGAACACTAACTGGAGGCAGAGTGGAGGGGGGAAGAGGGGAAGGGAGGGGAAGAGAGGAAGAGAACCATAAAGCTGATTCTTCCTGAAAAGCAGGTATTGCTTTCTGATTACTTATCTTTTCCTATCTTGGGACCTAAGAAGAAGAAATCTTTCTTAGATTCCTCTTTTTTTTTATTGTCTTTTGTTCTGACCTCTTAAATCCACCTCCCAGCTTCATATTTGAGATGTCCAGACTCTACCAAACCTTAAGGCAAAGAAAAAGCCAAATTTTCTCTTATCTGCCAGAGGCTCCTTCTTGAGATCTACAGCCCTGTTTAAGGACTCATCATTCTGGGAATTGTCTTAGATTTCAGAAAAGACCACTCTCTTTGCTTGAAAGTATATCTTACTTTTCAGCTTACAAGAGAAAAGCTTAGCAGAATACAACGTAATTACAGAATATGGACATTCATTTAAGGGATACTGATGTGCAGCATAGAGGTCATTTCTTTATGAGGTCATGATGTCTGGATAGCAGTAATAAAGGGTTCATGAGACAAGACACACAGCCAAATGTGTTCAAGACAGGATAGCCAGATAGCACAATGTCCTTTGTAACTTATGTGTTCCAAGATCTGGCATCACAATTACTTCTCTCTCATTTTTTGCCATTTCTGGGGCTTGAACTCTAGGCCTGGGTGCTGTCCCTGAGCTTCTTTTGCTCAAGGGTAGTGCTCTACCACTTGAGCCATAGAGATATTTCTGGCTTTTTCTGAGTAGGTTATTTGAGATAAGATTTTCATTGACTTTCCTGTCCTGGCTGGCGTTGAACCATGGTCCTCAGACCTCAGCCTCCTCAGTAGCTAAGATTACATGAGCCACCAGCACCCAGGTCACAATTCCCTCTTTACTTGTTTAGTTCCATGCATTGTAAATTTTTTATGAGCACCCCAATCTCTATTATAGCTTGGCTCTGGAATGTACCCCTAAAGTACTCATGCCAAAAGGTTGGTTCTCAACTTGGTAGTGTTGGGAGGAAGAGGAATCTTTAAGAAGTAAAGCCTAATGTAAGAAAGTTAGATCATTAAGGGTGGGTCTTGAAGGGAGTAATGGGGCTTTGTCTCCTTCCACTCTCTCGGTTTAGCTTCCTGGCTACCATGAAGTAAACAGGCCTCTCCTGTCATGGCCACATAGTCTATCCATGATTCTATTGTGTTGCAACAGGGCCAAGTGATTACAGGCTGAAACCCTGAGCCAGAATAAACCTATTCTTTTAAGTTGATTATCTCTTGTATTTGTCATAGTAACAGAAATCTGACTGGCAGATTTCTTCATTCCCATATCCACAACATAGACCTTATCTTAACACACCCTTTCAACACATATTTAATACATGAACAAATGATTGTATGGATGCTTTACTGAGTCATGTTAATCTAGTAAACCCTTGGTGAGTGTGATTATGCCTTTATTCTCCTATTTTAAAAAATCCATTGTGTTAACGCCAGCACTCTAGTAGTATGAATAGATTCATCACAGTAATTGTGTTGTAAGAGTAGCATTTATTTCTTCTAAGGAACTCTTAGGAAAACAAGTAGTATAAACTTTTATATCTAGATTCAATCCCTGCCTATTGAAAGCATCCATTTTAAACCTGATATTTGGATGACCTCAAAGTGATGTCCTAATATTTTTAGCAAAAGAGAAATCAAAGATGAAAGATCTCAATGGGCTACTTACCTACATTCTAGTTGGCTTTAACATCTCAGAATCCTGTTCTCTGATCAAGTTTTCTCATTTCAAGTTGGCTGTATTTCCCCTTCTCTGAATGAATATTACTTGGTAAAATATTTTACTGACAATCTTGGTTTGAGTTTAGTGACGTTGGCATCATTGGCTCATAAACCAGCCACAATTCAAGTAGGAACAAATTCTAATAAGAAAAATAGATGCCGGAGTAGGGAGGGGACAGGGAGAGAGAAGAAAGTAGAAAAGAGAAAACCATATATCCTTAGGTTTCAAGCATACTAGATGAATAAAAAGATGTCCATATTAGGTCTATTCTGATGTTAGATCTATTCTAATGCAAGATTATCTCATGGGTAAGTCTGGTATATAGATGGCTTCAGCAGACTATAGGAGAACTTGGGCTTTGTCCTGTGATCACTATTCCATAGTTATATATATAGTCATAGGTAAGTCTCATTAGCTCTTAAGAATACCAATTTCTTCATATGATGAATGAGAGAAGTTCAAATTTTCCTTTCAGATATGTAGTATATACACAAATTTACAGTGGTTGCTATGCCTTTGGCTAATTCAAAGATGAGCTCACTTATAGGTAGGGGTAGCCTCTGACCTGGGGCAACTAGTCTACCATTTCACATAGCCTGGCTCGAAAACATCTAACCTCAGCTACAATATTCCCCCTCCATCAAATATAAACTTGGAGATGCCAAAAGAAGAGATCGACTGGCAGAAGGAGCTAAAGTTCAAAGGTCATATCTACAGGGAGAAGTCATATTCTACAAGCTGGACTCTGTTTAAGTAAACCTTAAAAGGAACAGGAAATATGAGCTCACAGAAGTATATACCAAGGAAGTCCATCGAGAGAAAAAATAGAACCAACATGAGATTCGGTTGAGTCCCCAAACTCTTCTTAGAGTTTATGTATTCACTGACTTTAGAACATTTTGTCAAACCTCCCAAGGCCTAGCCATGTATCATTTCCTGAGTATGATATACTTAGCCCATTGAGGAAATATTTACATGAACTTATTCAGTTGTTGCTTCCTGAAAACCAACAGCAGCAAATTAGAATAGGAACTAGAAATCTATGATTTTGTGATATACATACATATCCTAAAAAGAATGGGGTATGTTAAGTTAAGCTATGAATTTTCAAATACCAAAACAATAGACAGTCAAACTCCAAATGAAACAGATGCTAAACTTTCAGACCATTGCTTAAGTGACCATAACCAAGTTCCTTGTAACTCTGGGCTTTTGGAATCTGGTCGAGTGATGTTGGTTTCCAGGCTAAAGAGAAAGAACATGGAGATCTGACTCAGCCACCGAGGGAAGTGTAAACAAATGTACAAGTAGGCTGTGAGGGTGGGGGAAATCCTCATATTCTCCTGGGGACTGATTTACCACCAGGTCTGTTCTTTCATCTCTAGTTCATTGCATGTAAACTGGACCTAGATGGAGTTAAGTGTGAATCCTAAATAGATGAGCACTTGCTCAGACCTGTGTCAAGTGTGTGATGGCTCCACAATTTCACACCAGGTATCCTTCAGATAACAGATGTTCTCTTTCTATAACAGACAGGTGATGTAGAACCAAAGAATCTGTTAGATAGGTTCTAAAGATTTGTTGACAGGCTGTGGAAATCACAGAACATCTTGCTCCATAGAAATAATGATATAACGAATCTTTGTTCTGCAAACTGTACCCTCAAAGCTGCTTACCCTTTATCAATTCAACTTGTGGTACATCCTGATATACGAACAACCAAAGCACTGCTTTTTTGTGACATAGTGCACTTCAGCTAAATCCCAAGCACTGATTCTTTTCACCAGCATTTCTCAGTCACCCCTGCCTTGGATGGAACCAAGGGCTTTTCCTCTACACCCCTCCCACTTCATGCCCTCAGGTCCTATACAATTTTCTTTCACAGCACCTGCAATGCGTTATGAAGCCCATGTACACATATGTCTCCTCATTTCTCTCCAAACCCAGGGCCTTCTTGTGAGCAGGATGGGTGTGCCTGGTTTTTATTATCCCTGAACCAGTCACAGAATTGAACTTGAGATATGATGGGTCAACAGACATTGTAGTGAGATTCCACCACATTCACTTCTCATTACTACCTTGAAGTCCCTTCCTGAACTCACCCCATGACTCCTTCCCTCCTATAAGAAAAGCCTTGGTATGCAGGCTTGAATGTCAGGAGAGAGTAAGCAAATTAAAGATCCTTCCTTTGCAGGAGGGAGACCTTTTTCTAGCCTATGGGAATGTGAGGATTGGTAGGCAGAGGAAGAGATGCTCAGAGGACCATGTGGCTTTCCAGTTGATTCTCTCATTGACCCTTCCTGAAGATGGGAGAGTGGGGGAGGAAGGGCTTGGATCCCAAGGACACACAGCTTCCAGTGTCCATCTCAGCTCCATCAGAGAAAGAGGCCAATGATCTAAAATTATAAGACCCTTTCCTATGTTCAGAGCACTATCTGTGCTCATGAAAGAAAATTACAATTTGGAAAGTACAAAAATCTTATGCGTTTGGTCTTGGACTTCATAAAATAACCATTGGAGTCTTGAGTGCTAGCCTTAAATCCGCCCCTGAGCAGTTCTGAAGGCACATGACATCTCCTGGGGAAAATGGGGGTTTGTTTGGGCTGCTGGTTTCAATGCTGAATCTTTAAGGTAGTGGGATTTGCCTATTTCTTTAGCCTCCTTGGCTCTCTCTCAATGGGGTTTTAAAGGGAGAAAGGATCTTAAAAAGCATGAAGCCAAGTTTCCTTATTTTATTATTGAAAATCCTATGACCCCCCCTCCCTTTTTCCAAGGTAAAGACATGTATGTACTCAAGGTCATTCAGCTGATCAGGAGTTATATCAGAGTAGACATGGGGGTCACAAAAGCCTTGCAGTTCTGCCTTGTTTCACTGCGCTCTGAGCCTACACTCACAGAGGGGGCCCAAGGTGTGCTGTAAGTTAGAAGGAAGTAATTTTGAGTTTTAAAATTAGCTGTGGATAAGTTACACATGGATAATCAGGAGCTCACTGCAGCCTGGGCTCTAACTGAGCTCTAAGTCAATATTATAAGCTTGAATATTTATGGGTGTTTTGGTTTGTTTCCAAAAATGGATGAAAGTGCCATCCTTCCTCCTGTCACAACTGGAAAAAACTTCAAAAAAGCAGGATTTATAATGCCTTCCCAGCATTTGTGCATTTTGATGTTGATGGGGATGGACTGAAGGGAGACCAAAGAGAACACTGCTAATGTCCCAATCTAAAGAGTGAAGAGTTATCATTGAGTCTGGAAGTTCTCTTAGCTAAAGGATCTTTGATCGAATGATTAACTATGAAATTTGAAAAGCATTATTGGGCATTTAAAAGAATATCTTGGGGTACTCTGAAGGAAATTGGTAACTTTAGGTCTTCTCTTATGCTTGGTGATCACCTTTTTATCCTAGATGTAACATTCCATGACTACTGGAAATATAACCCCCTTGTCTCTGCACTTATAGTAATATAGAAGACTCTTTCCAAATTAATTAAATTCCAATTCAGTTGTATTTTTCCTTGGGTAACTTTATAGATCTTGAGCAACCACCTCTTTGGGTCTTAGTTAAAGGTGACATGCATGAACATCCATGATGTACAGGTATCCCACAAGTACTCTGTGGTTCACATACTTGAATTCTTACATGTACATGATGAGGACAAAATTACTATTATATCTATTACTATTGTATCTATTATATCTATTTCGTTTATATAGGAATGAGAGAAGGAATGGTTAAGAAAATTACCACTGAAGTCACTTACCACTCATTATTGGATTACATAGCTAATATGTCAAACCCAGGAAATAAAATAAAGCAGTTACTTACTCTAGAGTCCTAGCTATCAACATTATGCACACTATGGAGGAAGATATTTCCGAGGATAGCTGCAACAAAAGAACAACAGCTCCCATGTCACAGGTTCTTCCACCGTAGGATTCCCCCACAGAAGTTGGAGTCTTATTCTCCTCCCATTGAATGTGGGATGCCTTAGTAATTCTCTTGGAACTACAAGCATATGGTAGAAATGACACCAGGTGACTTTTGAGCTAGGTCAGAAAGGATCACTCAACTTCTTCCTGGCTTGCTTAGGAAACTTGTGCTTCGGACTTTCTCTTTTGAGATGTTCCTTTTCATAACCCAGCCTCTATGCTATGAAGCAGCATGTGGGTCTATAGTCCTACTGGAATCCAGCCTTCACACAGACTTAGTCCAGGTGTCAGCCAGGTATCAAAGAAGCTTCCAGATGATCCAGCCTCCTGTCATTCAAGTCTTCCCAGCTGATCTCAGGCACTGAGGAGCACAGAAAAGGTACCTTGCTGCATACACACCATCAATTTTCCTGCCCCATAGCCTCCAGGATTGTATGAAATGGATAAGTTTTAAATCACTAAGTTTGGCGAAGTCTATTATGCAGGGATGAGCAATTGGAACAATTATTCTATTTTCCTACAGTTCCTTCTGGAAATCTCTATCCTGAGTAGTCAGAATTCCTCACTACAATGTCCTCACTGATCCTGGCAAAATCAATCTACTCTATTTGCCATTTGTCTAAGACCTTGGACTCTTGAGAAGGAAACACAGACAAAATTAACTATACTTAGCCCTGCTAAGCCATTTTCTGGCTAATCATTAGCCCTCTGGGGTATCACATGGCATTCTACTAATACGTTAGTTTTCATAACAGTTCCTCAAACTAGGCTTGTCAAGGGAAGAAGTAGCGGGCAAGCTGGGGGACAAATATGGGGGTCTTCCTAGGCCAACAGGAAGGCTCTCTCTGCTCGGTTTGGTGCTGTCTCTGGTATAGAGCAGTCATGAATGATTTTCTCAGTGAAAAAGTCAAAAGCTATCTTCAGCGCATACAATGAAGATATGGAACCAGGCCTAGGTCTGTGTCATAATGGTCTAGAGACTTCCTATCATGCCTGTTCTTGTCACATCGCTCAGACAGACTCCTGAGCTTCTTTTGACCAGGACCAGAACCCACCTAGGAATCTGAGGGTGGCACTCTGAGTAGAAGAGTCTTGTAGTTAGGAGATGGTTTGCTGTTAGGAGGTGGAAGTGATAGGAGACTTCTGCAGCTGCCCATGATCTGAATTTCATCCCCATCACGTTAGACTGTGCTCCCCCTCTGAGGGCTTATGGAGTTAGACACTTAAGAGTTAGGCACTTTTCCTTTGTGTGTCACACATCCATAAAAAGTAAAGAACCAGACAACCAACACAGCTACAGGGCTGAAATCTAAAATACATGCCTAAAAGTGCTAACAGAAGAAACATGTTATAGGATAGCATTTGGATGGTACCACTCAATAGCGAACCCAAGTACCAACAGAGAGCCTAACATACACATGGTGCCGAATGAATGTTCACTTATACTCCACTTTTAGCTTCCTTTCCCTCATTTCTGCTCCTTACACCTTCTGAGTAGGGTCTTGTTTAAAAAATACTGTATTGCAAAAGAACTGTATTTTGTTTTCTCTGTTCCCAGTCATCATCAACCCCTGAGATGATAAGTAAGACAAAGACCAATGAAGAACACAAATTTCCAAAGGAACTTTCAATAAAATCTGTGTGAGATTCCCTCAGAGTTCTGAAGAAATAGCATAATCCAGTAACTTGATGCCAAGCCTAACTCAATCTTCAGAATGATGCTGTTAACTGTTATTAATTCCGTTTTGCAGATGGATAACTCAAGGCACAGAAAGACAAGCAACTTTGCAAAGTCACAGTTAGTAAGTAGCAGAACCTGGTAACTCGGAAAACTGGCTCCAGACTACATATTCCCAAGACTTATGGAATCCTGCCTTTAAGTAGATGAAAGTAACATATACTTCAGAGACACGTCCTAACTATTTGTTTGACAAATGCTTAATAACCAAATAGAGAACAGTTAATTCTACAACATAAAATAAAGCAATGCTAGAGCTAGTGGTACTTATGTTTAGCAATTGGGGTTGAAGGTTTGCAAGAGGTTCAAGGGCTTCCCAGGCCTAACAAATAAATGTTCGTGGATGAGAGAAAAACAAAGTCCTACTCATGTAGAAGAAAGATCCCTTGCTATTCCCCCGCCCCCCTCAGGATCTGAACAGATAATCAGAGCGTGCAGACATTCAGCAGTAATCAATTAGTACCTACTTTAGATTAAATTGAGAATATGTAAATTGGGCGCCTCATCAAGGCTGCACAGAGCCAGTGATTTGAGACGCAGGCACCCCAACGACGTGCTGCAAACATACCAAGTCTCTGCGACACAGAAGGGCATGCAAATCTTGTCCCACAGCCGAAAAATTTCTTAGACTGGAAAATCTATTATTATTTCCACACACATGAGCTTGCTTTCTCTCTCTCTGTCCCTCCCTCTCTGTCTCTGTCTCTGTCCCTGTTTCTGTCTCTGTCTGTCTGTCTGTCTGTTGACTGGAAAATCTATTATTATTTCCACACACATGAGCTTGCTTTCTCTCTCTCTGTCCCTCCCTCTGTGTCTCTGTCTCTGTCTCTGTCCCTGTTACTGTCTCTGTCTGTCTGTCTATCTGTCTGTCTGTCTGTCTGTCTGTCTGTCTGTCTCTCTCTCTCTCTCTCTCTCTCTTTCTCTCTCTCTCTCTCTCTCTCACACACACACACACACACACACACCTTCTCCATCTTTCTATAGGCACATATTTCCTTGTTTCATCAGAATATGCTCTCAGTGTGAAATTCCAATGTCAAGATCAGGCACAATTGAGCATTTTTGAGCTTGAACATAACTTTGTATCATTTCACCAGTCCAGAAGTTAGTAGCCAAGGTTTTAGCATTGGGTATCATTTTTATTTTTAAGAGTGATCTAAACGCGATCCACAGTTAAATGTGCTTCATGGGTCCTCTTCAACTTCTCTGAAAGGGGAAATGTGAATACACACCTATCATTTCAGAATGCCTTTCTGAGAGTAGGTCTGTCACATAATCCAAAAGGTGCATGTGCTCCAGCATGAAACGCAATGGGTATGTAGGATCTTGAATAAGCAAGTTTGAGGAGGCAGAGAATCTAGGTAGCTGAGGGTCCAGCTGGGACAGAGACCTTTAGAAGAAAAGTGCTATCCCAAAACATGTCTGTGGAAGTGCAGAAGAGGAAGTCTCAACTATCCCAATGGTAGGCCAGGGAAGATCATAGCCATCAGGAAAGGGTATTACCACATTGTGGCAACTGGAAAATCATAGTCCAGTTGTAGGTTTACATTTTCATAAGATTTTCTCAAAGGTATGCCTGCAGAGTGGACCGTTAGGATTGAGCATGGGATGAAAGGGCTGGAGAAACCTGTCCAAAGAAATCATAAGGTTTCACCAAGGCCAAGGTTAGGAGGAACATCCCAGTTGCAGTTGTGAGGCTCACCTAGTCAGAAAGCTAACTTATTAAGGTTGAACTGGGAGCCAGTGGTTCATGGCTTTAATAATCAAAGTTCAGAGTTCAAAGCCAGCTGAGGTAGAAAAGTCTTTGAGATTCTTATCTCCAAAATAATCGGCAAAAAGCCAGGCTGGAGGTGTGGTTTAAGTAGTAGAGCACCAGCTGTCTGCAAGCTAGCTGAGTGCAAAGCTCTAAGTTCACACCTTAGTATTAGCTCCCCCTAAAGTGATGAGGTCATGTATTTATTTTTTAAACTTAAATAAATTTCAGAGAAAAATGATGGTTTTTAGAAGAATTCTGAGGTAGTTCTCTAAAATGAATAACCAACAAGTATTATTTGGCACAGTCTAGATTCTGATTGTTGCATGAATATGGAGCTATATAAAAAGCGGGGTTATATATCTCATAGCTAAAGACAAGGCACATATTCCCTCAGGAAATTGTGTGTCAATTCAGAAGACAAACATGAGTTCAAGACATGATCTGAAAATGGCAAAAAGTAAGTGAAGGTACAGGGAGATGAAAGCGCTGAGTTGGTTGTTAGATATTCCCTTACAGCAGAGTTCAAAACAGTATTCGTAGAAGAATCTGAATCCAGGGAGAAAAGCAAGGAGGAGGATTCCCATGACACACTGGCCAGGAAGGGAATACCAATGAAACTAATTCTCAGCTCATGTCAGTGTGATAGGTTCTAAAAGCACTTACCATGTGTGTCTTATTCACCATCCATATCATTGTGATGTAACATTGTACATCCTCCCAGTAAGAGATGCAGTATATTTCTCTGCTCTTTGAAAATGGGCTGTCTATGTGATCTGTTTTAACCAATGGGACACTAACAAATGAGGCACATACAAAGCTTTGAAAAGGACATACAGTACCTATTGGGGCTTTTCCTTTTGCTATATTTGGAACTATTGAGACCCCATGTAAGTGAGCCTGAACTAACCTATTAGAGGAACTTTATGGAGAAGAACTGAGACACTCTAGCCATCAGCCTGCCAATCACCAAATGTATGAGAGAGAGCACTCTTGACCATCCTACTTCCAATCAATTGAGCAGCTCACTACAGATGTATGAGCAAACACAACAGAGAGCAGACCAGCCAGTTAGGACTGGAAATCATGCCCAACTAACACACAAAATTGACAAATAAATAAAATATCAGTTTAAGTCACTGAATGTTGGGATAGTTTCTTATGCAGCTAAAGCTAACCAGTGCATCAGGGAATAGCTATAGCTATTTGTATGGAGAACACTTTTTCTTTTTCTTTTGAATGGGACTAAAACACCTTGGGTGGTCAAGATAAATGGATGTCTTGAACAGTCGAGAAACAACAGACAATCAACAACCCTCAGAGGTTCTTTGGCAGAGAAATAGTCTAAGAAGAAGAAGGAAATAGAATATCAGAGGGGTAGAGTTTAGAGTGGTGAAACCCAGCTTGGAGATGATAAGGACGTGGATAAGTGAGGATCTGAAATCTCAGGGGCATTTCAGAGGAAGAAAGTAAGACATAAGATAGGTGAGATACAAAGTAGGAAAGCTTGGTTTCAGAGATGTCTCAAAATTGATCCTTTCAATGTCTGGGGAAACAGTAATGACAAAGATATCAATATGAAAGCTGTGAGGGACAGGCAAGTACAGCATGATTCACTGAGTCACTTCAAGGCTTCAAAAAATTAATGTGGTGTCCTGCAGAAATGCAAAGGAAATATGACAGCTCAAGCCTTACCACTTAAGCTCAGAGATCTCAGCAGCAAGATTTTATGAATCTGCACACCATGCTGCCCTTCCAAAGTGCTTTTATTCTCTATTCAGTTCAACTTCTTGGGTCTTTTCAGGCTACCGAGCGGATCAGCTCCTGGATCAGGTATGCATGGCCCGATCCAATCAGGGTGAGGGAGGCTATGAATGACCAGCCTGCAGGATGAACTCTCCAGAGCCATGAAGAGCAAATGAGGACAGGTAGGAAGAAAATAATGAGCACTTCAATAAAGTAGACAAAGATAACCAACTGGGGTGTGAGAAGGCTGAACTGGAAGTGAAAGTAGGAACTCTCACTGTAGATGCCTGGCTGGGAACTGAAAATACTGGACTAATGGCTAGACCTGAACTTTCAGATATTAGTGACATCTGTCTCTGAGTGAGGGTAGACACCAGCAGATAATGAGTAATTGTCTTTAAAGTGAACAGCAAGAGAAGACCCTAAGGCAGAGCCTGGAGCCAGGCGCAATGCCTGTAGATGTAAAAGAAAGGGAACCTACTAAAAGAGAAAGGGCAGAGAGAACAAGCCTTATAGAAAAGTTGCATAGAAACCAAAGCAAGGGAGACATGGCCAACTATGTCTAATGAAATGGGGGTCAAGGAGACTGAGGACCTTGAAAAAAGTTCTTTTGTTGTTGTTGTTGGTCATAGGGCTTGAACTCAGGGCCTGTGCACTGTCCCTGAGCTTTTCCACTCAAGGCTAGTGCTCTACCACTTTGAGCCATAGCACCACTTCTGATTTTCTGGTGGTTAATTGGAGATAAGAGTCTCATGGAGTTTCCTGCTAGGGCTAGCTTCGAACTGTGATCCTCAGATCTCAGTCTCTTGAGTGGCTAAGATTACAGGCATGAGCCATTGGCACCTTGCTGATAAAAGTTCTTTATACGTTGGTGACTTTTAAGAACAAAAAATAGGGAGTTTTGTAGCGTAACCTTTCCCCCTGAGGGGAGGCAGAAAGTAAAACCTTGACACGGGTTTTATGGAAACTCATTCCAGTTGATATGGCAGAATATACAAAGCATATGGGTTGATTCCTAGGAGATTGCAAGGCTGGACAAGGAAAGAATTGGAATCATCTTCAAATGGCCACAAATCAGACTTAGCAATGTCTTCTTTTTAGGAAAATAGTCTCCAAATTCAAAGATTGTCCAAAGAAACTCTACCCTTCCATTTATCATCCTTAAAGGGATCATCCTATAGTTCTGGTACCTCTGCCAAAGGCTTGACTGAGACACATGTGATTTGTAGGTTCTAAGTTTCGTAAAACATTTAGGCTAGCAGTTTGGTCACTTTAGAGACAGTGGACAAGCCCCCAATGCTCACAGGAATGCCTCTAGGGCTTCTTTCACAGCAGTTAATTTCCAGGACATGGCGCCACTAAATATTAGCATGTCCCCTCGTGTTAATGGCAAATGGCATGAGGCTCTCATAATTTAGATATTTTTATGGCTGTTCTGTGGAAGCTAATTTTGTCTAACAAAACCCCATTAAGTTTTAGCTCTATCCTTTTCCTTTCCTCCAACTCCCAGAACTGGGACTTATATGTTAATTGCAGCCAGTCTATGCTAATTAGGTTTCATTTCTATTTCTTAAAGAGACAGATGCCACCAGGTCCTGCCCCAGTCATCACTCCCTCCCACTTCCAGAGCTAGACTCTCAGAGGTTAAATTCTACACTGGATGAAGAATTCACTTAAGGCCCGCACTCGAAGTTGGAAGGCAGAAGGGTCAGGTGTTTCCACATTGCTTACAACTTTCTTTGAAGAAGAAATGCCTCTTTTCCATGTAATACTAAGTATAGCATTTATAATTGAGAAACAAACCAAAATAGTATTCGATTTCTTAACTATGCACAAACACCACAAAATACCCCCAAGGCCTACTATAACCACTGTTTTGAACAAAAGACCCTCAATCCTGGAGCTTTCTTTTTGAGCTTTTATGCTGTGATTACTTTGGGTTCAACACTGTAGACTGAGTAGGGATTTACAAGACCAACCCAAGCAAAATAACATATTAAGATGTATTTGGATTCATTGAATAAGTAGCTATAAGGAACCTAGTAGGTAATGAGAAAAGTACAAAAGCAATAAGACTAAGATACTGCTCCTAAAATGTCTTTAGCCTAGTAGGAAGACAAAACAATAATAGTATAAAATAACCTGCTCTGTATCAAGCACTACTATGAACTGTTAACATATCCATCACATTTTAATAATCAACGAAATACCGTGAGGTGTACATTTATTTACCCATGATGCAGACAAAAATAACAGATTTACAGAGACATAAAGTACCAGCTATGCAATACTAAAAATAATTCTGTTCAACAAAGTACCACAAAACACTGATATACCATACAGGCCTGATTTTTCAGTAAGCATAGATACTAGGGTTTGCTGGCCCTGTTCTCCTTTAACATGTGTACCTCAGTTTGGCAAGTTGATTTCAAATCTGTTCCATGTATATGGCATTTTTCTTCTATCTCACGTCCAAGAGCTAATCTAGGGCTCCTCTTGCTCATGTTGATGGTAAAAGCACAGAGAGACAATTAGAAACTCAGTAAGCCTTTTAAATCACATAGTCACTATCACTCACATTCTGTTAACCAACTCAATGGACACAAAAGTATTTTACACCCAACCAAATGAAAGAAACCACAAAATCATATAAAAATGGCTGTAGTGGATTTGGGATTCTTACAGGTTCTGGATTCTAATAGAGAGATGACATAAAAATGAAAACAGTGATCTAAACCATACACATATATCAAAATTGGTAAAACTGGGATTCAGACTCAGTGTGATTAGGCTCTGATGCCATCTTTCTAATCATGATGCTTTATGCCAACATTTAACCATAATAATGTCAGTCAGGGCAAATGAATGGTAATAATGCTCTCTGATTAAGGACCTGAAGCAGGCTTCTCAGAGGAAATATGTGGACATGAAGGTAAAGAAGATTCCTTTTTACTGGTATTGGGGTTTGAATTCAAGTGCTGGGTGCCACTTGAGCCGTGCCCCAAGCCTTGAAGAGGGTCTTTTTTTTGATAGGGCATCACTACTGGAGGAAACAGTGTGAGGATGATGGAAGGGCATGATGAGATCATGACAGAAGAGCATAAAGTCTCAAAGGATGGTTAGGATTAGTGAGAGCTGAGGATGAAAAGGTAGGGTGAGATCAGGCTGGAGCTCTAAGCATGTATGCCATACAAACAGATCTGGAATCTTTTGGGCCAATTCACCCCAACCTTATTGCATCTAGAAATCCCCTGAGGACACTGAAATTTCAAATTTTGCATCAGAAAGTCTTGGGTGAGGGACCTGAGATTCTGCATTTCTAACAAGCTCTCTAGTGATGTCGATTGGACTCTCACATTTAGAGTAGCAAGGCTCTGAACAAAGAGCCTGCTAGCCAAGCAAGGTCAGGGACTGGACCTTCCATCTCTTTGTTCCTACCCAACATCTAGCACGTTGGTGTGCACAGCACACACTCATCATCAGGGTTAGACACCATTGCTGCCACCCATGAGATCTCTGCCTATCTAACCCCCTTACTTCCCCCTAGGCTCCTCACTTACTTGTAAAATGCCAAGACTTACCAATACCTTGTTGCATTGTTCCTTGCAGACCAATGCTCTAGTTCATTTTCTCTTTAGAAAGGAGGAAAATAACCCAAAGTGCTACAAAAGAATAAAAGGGAAAAAAAAGATAAAGAAAAACCAACCTTTTCTATTACTAGAGGTCTATGCAGATTCATTAGAGCTTTGGAGAAGCCATCAGAAGTTGATTGTGCTTGAAGAGGTTGCACTTCTCCTCCCATTTCCTAAGTTGATTTCACGGCTCTGCAATGGAGTCAGAATTAGAGCCACATTAAAGATGGGAAAAGGAAGAGAAAATTCCACCAGCGATTAAATTCTACAACTTGCAAGGTGGCTTCCCCCCAGGGTCCCCAAGGAATTGCCTATTTCAGTCAGGTGAAGGTGACCTCAAGGGAACCATGAGCGGACGTGCGCCGAGTGGGAAGATGGATCGCTGAGAGTTCTCACATTTGTGGGTGAGGTGTTCTGGAGAATGGAGAGAAAGAAATCCTATAAGTCTTATTTCAGTGAGAGTACATTTTGACAGTGGTAGGTGAGCTGCAGCAGAGCCCATCGGATGTCCTGACTGTCCTTGAGCTCCAATGTGCCTGTGAGGAGTGCCTCTGCTTTCCTCTAAAATTAGACAATGCTGTTGTTGCCTGAGGACACTGTCTTTTTTGGCTTCCCCCAAGAATGGCTCCTCCTATAGCCGATACTGTGGCCACCCACCTCCATGCCCTTCCCCACTCCTATATTTTGGGGGAGCTCTCATTGAACAACAGCCAGGCTTTTTCTCTTTTTGGCTGTGGGATCATGGTACAGTCTCAAATGAAAAGAGGTGGGGTGCTGGAGACTTTCAACCAATGAAGTTGGTAGATGAACACCCCAGCTTCTTTTTCCTTGCTTGGTTCAGATACCTTGAGGGCAAACACTATACTGACCCTTAAAAGGCTCCAGAAGAACTGAGCTCCAGTTACCCTCCATGGTCACTTGCTTGCTGACCTACTCTGGATGATTTTCCCTCTGTGCCTGTCTCACTTTGCCACTTCTCTACCAGTGTTTCCTGGAATTGACTTCCAAATAAACTATTTGCCCTCAAGGCTTTGTTGGAGAATCCACTCCCAGGGGAACTCAAACTAAGAGAGTGTCCTCAAACTTTTGCCATTAAGATGCCACCATTCTAGAGAGGCTATGTTTCAAGAGTTCAGGAATGAATGGGGCATTCTGAGCAAATGTGTTCTGAGTAATCTGTGGGAGAAAACATGATACTCCATGGGGGTGGTGAGGACATCTGGGAATTAGGTGTAGCACGAGTCACTGCTTGCCAAATGGAAAGACTCCAGCTCAGTCATCATTGCCATGCCACATGGAGCATATCTTATTTTGGGATTTTTGCTGCAAAAGGGAAAGATTAATGGGCTCCTCCAAGACATGGAGTTTGAACCCTGCTTTGCCTCTCCCCGAGTATGTGGCCTAAAGCAAGTTATTTTTTTAAGCCCTGGTATTTTTGGATGTTGTTGGAAAAAAAAGTTATAATGCACCATAGAAGCAAGCTGGCTTGTGCTCAGGGTACAGCAAGGATTTTAGGAATCCTGCAAGCCTGTGGTTCAACTCGGCTTTGCCTTTTTGCTGTGACCATGTGTCAGTAACCTAATGTTTCTGAGATTGTTTCATTCCCAAATGGAGAAATCACAAGCATTTGAACTATGGGAAATCGCCTACATTGGATTTTCTGATCAATAGGCACAGAAATTTCCTGTATTGAACCTAAGATGTTGCAGAATTCATGCAAGATTTTGAAATCACATATGAAAAGCACGTAGCATACAGGTTGGACTGCCATATAGAAGGTACTCAGTGTACCAGTCCAGCTGTTCAGACTATTATTATTGAGAAAACATCTACAGTTGGAAGTCATGCCAGAAAAAAAGTAAAAACCATATTCAGATTTGGAATAAATAAGAATAATAGCATTCCGCTGTTGGAGGACTGTGTTTATCTGCTTGACTACTAACCAAGATCAAAACAAAGTAACAATCACTGGACAACCAACCAGATGCAGAGAGAACCTACCAGGCTTTGGGCAATTCTGAGCTCCCTGAAGTACACAATTTTTTGTTTGTGTTTCTAAATGCCATATTGAAACCATTGTGAATAAAAGAATAAGAGATGATTTCAGCTTCCAGCTTTTGTGATGCTCAGGTTTATAAAATAAAGGAGGTCCCAGCAAAATTAACTTTATCATTTTTAAGAAACAGCCATTGAAAAGAGCCTTTGCAAATACATTCATTATTATACAACACCGAGCGCTGTGCACCAGTGCGCGCGCGCCGCATCTGTCTGCTCGCTAATTCTCCGATTATTATTATCCACTCAAAGGGCAGACAGGAGAGAATTCCAGGCAATCTCCCTCAGTAGTGGTTTGCAGGTTTCATGGAGCACTCAAAACTTCTCTAAATGTGCTCCTTGAGCATTTGGCTTGCTAATCTTGATGTGACAGAAAAAAAATTGAAAATATCTAATGGCCTTAATTTTCTTATACCTTATAACCAAATCATCCCGCCCCCAACATACTCATCTGACTCTCTCTGTCTCTCTGTCTCTCTGTCTCTCTTACACACACACATACACACACACACACACACACACACACACACACACACACACACACCAGTCTTCCAAACCTGTCATTCATGACCATATGTGTACATGTGATGAAGCTTTATTTCTTTGCCTCTCTGGAAGGTCACAAATCAATGCTGCAAAGAGGCTACTCAGACGGCAAACAGGGAGGGGAAAACAGAAAGGCTTCATCAAAGTCCTGTGGCAACTGTGGCACAATCAGGACTACATGTGGTGCAGCTCACTCAAGGTGACCATTATGAGCAAGGCTGAGAAGCAGCAAGCAGGGCTGGGAGGTAGATATGGTGCCTGTGCACTGTGTTTGCTGAGTTCCACAGCTAGTCAGCCACTGGGTGGGAGTTGAGGAGCAAGTGCCCTTGCAGATGATGTCCAGGACAGCAAGAAACCTTGGAAAGGCTGAGCTTGTGGGAGGAGCACCAGGTACTGAGGCAGAACCATCTAGGCTCAGATGGATGAGTAGGGGCAAGATGTGGTGGAAAGGCATGGAGAATTTGTTGCTGCCCTTTCTGTCCCCTTACTGATTACTGGGGTTGCTGTTAACTCTTTAAACCTGGATCCAGGCCTGAGTTTGAACAGGAAAAGTACAGGAATGATGTGAAATGAAACTGAGCTGGGTGTGTATGTGTGTGTGTGTGTTAGGGTGAGATGGTACTGCATTTTAAAGTGATGGATAAATGGCGAAATGGCTGTTCTATGCTTTAAAAGGCCAGCTGTTCTACAGTTTATATTATAAGATTTATCTTTCAGAATTAAAAAACAATCATCCCTCTCCCTCAGATAGAGGCTTTACATTGGAGAGCAAAAGTGTCTGCTTGAAAGAAAGACATTGGTTGCACAACTTAGATTTCTACTGTCCAACTGTGGCCCAGATAGGTTCCTCTTTCTCAAGTGTTTTTCTAAATATATTCCATTTCCTGAATTATCTGGATAAAATGGATTCTCAGTAAATAAAATAATAAAATAAAAATAATAAAACAAATACACTTATTTATAAACACTGGGGAAACAAACAAAGGTTCTATTGTTATTTATATTTATATTATCTCCACCCAACCTGCTTCCTATTTGCCCAGATTTGAACAGTTCTTATCTTTAGCTTCAGAAATCAGTGATTTTTCTCCCAACTAATATCTCACCTAATTTTCTTGCCCCCTCAAGTTTGTTCTGTTACCTGTTTCCTTCTAAGACCCAGAACCTTGCATTTTTCTTCCTCCTCTTTCTTTTCCTCCTCCTTTCCCTTCTTCCACAATCTTGTTATATAGCCCAGTCTGGCTTTGAACTCATGAGCTTTCCAAAGCTTTTCCTCCTGAATGCTGGGATTATAGGCAGGTACCACCCTGGCTGGTTCAGAGTCATCCATCCACATCTACTTCTCCACAGTTGCTCCTCCAACTCAAATGCTTTTACTTCCTCTAGAGGTGTTCACATCTGTCCTTGGAATAGTCACATGAAGCCCCTTCCTCTGATAAGCTTTCCCTTCCTTTTGCTGAGCTTCAAGGCACTAGAGACCTCTGTGGCTACACACAGCACTCCATTCTGCAACCCTGTAGGTTGCTTTAGGCCTCCACTTTTTCTTCTGGGGATAGGTTCTTCATCTTCTTTCATTTATTGTCTTTCCCTACCTTGATTCTAGCTTGGGATTAGTATGTCCAGGAACCTTCCATAGCCAGTGACAACTGAGAGGGGCAGCTATAAAAAGAACCGGAACAAATCAAACCAAGGCCACATGCTAACTGCCCCTGGTAACTTCTCTTTTGGGGCTTGTCTCGCAGGCCTAAGAAAGGCTAAAGGTTCAAGTTATAAAATCTAAAATCCCTTACCCACAAATCATCCTTTCTATCTTGAGGGAGACACCTGGAACAAGTTCCTCCCTGACACACATTAGTTGTGGGAACCACTGTAATCACACTATCTCCAGGACCCTTTTCTTCCCATGTTCCTCAACAGTTGCATGGGAAATGCAAGGAAAATCCAAGTGAGAAGATCCTAAGCTTTCTTGAATCTTACCTAGAATTGTGGGTTAATGAACTCCTAGAAGCAGACATCTTTACAAGACACAGACATTAGGGCCAGGCCCTGGATTACCACCATGAGCACATGCAGCCTAAGCCACCACCTGCAATGACATGCACAGGTCCAGAATGAAATTTGGTCTTGCAATCAAATGGTTCTTTACAAATATGTGTTTTTCTTTCTCTAATGAAATCCCTTACTCAAACATGGGACTTGATATCTTCAACATATTTGGAAAGATTGCTCTGTTTTGTGAAACATTTACTTAAGGGCTTTCTTGGATGATGAGGCACCTCACTTCAAACAGTGAGAAGGTACAAGACACTATGTTGGAAATGAACTTTATAACTTGGGGAAGAGGGGAGTCAGGGAGGAGGGATATGGGGAGAAAATGAGGGAGGGGGTAACAATGTTTGACAAGAAGTATGCTCATTTCCTTACTTATGTAACTGAAACCCCTCTGTACATCACCTTTACAATAAAAAAAAGTCGAGACCATATAACTGACAGCCTTAGGAGACTTTATAGCATGGCTGCTGACAAGCTGTGTGACCTTAAGCAAGTTGCCTCTCCTCTCTGTGCCTCAGTTTTTGCACCTATAAAATAGGAACAATGAAGGCAACTACCTCATAAGGTCGTTTTGAGGACTATATGAGTCAAGGCAGGACATTGTGCACAGAGGAAACACTCAAAAACGTTAGTTGTAGCTGGGCACTGGTGGCTCACGTCTGTAATCCTAGCTACTCAGGAGGCTGAGATCTGAGGGTCACAATTCGAAGTCATTCCAGACAGGAAAGTCCCTAAGACTCTTATCTCCAATAAACTACTCAGAAAAAGCTGGAAGTGGTGCTGTGGCTCAAGTGGTAGAGTGCTAGCCTTGAGCACAGGGAGGCTCAGGGACAGCACCCAGGCCCTAAGTTCAAGCCCCAGAATCAGCAAAAATAAAAAGTTACTTGTTAATTATTTAAATGACATAAACAACTAACTATCCATCAGTCTTCACTCAATTTTGGGGACAGAACAGGGTTGAGTAGGTTGCTAACTTATCATATAGAGAAATAACTGATTTAGCATGAAAATATGCCAAGGAAATGGTTTATTTCAGCATTAATCACATTAGACATCTATCTCAAAATTTCTTATTAACTTTGGTTATTTAAAAAATACAGCAGAGGTTTTTCTTTGTTGTTGTTTTTATTGTACTATGTGATTTTTTGTTTCTTTTGTATGTTCTTCCCCCTATGGTATATCCCCTGTGGTCACTGTATTTTATTTTGGTATCTTGGTATTGTATATATGTTTATTTGAATTAGGGAAAGGAAGGGGAACAATTGAATGGTAAGACAAAGAACCAATGCAACATCAACAAACAAAAGATAATATGTTGGAAATGATCTGTACAACTTGCGGGGGGAGGGTGAGGGGAGGGAAAGTAGGAGAAAAAATGAGGAAAGGGATAACAAGTTTGACAAGAAATGTACTTTTTACCTTACTTATGTAACTGCAACAGCTCTGTACATCACTTTGACAATAAAAAACAACAGAATACCAAACAAACTATTAGTTATTTAAATATTATCTATTGATGGGGGAGAAAGTAAACAAATTAGAATGGAAATGTTGTTTTAGTTATTTAGTTTCCATTTCCTAATTTCTTCCTAGGATACCATCCTTCCCTAATTCTTAGTTCTCTGGTTTGGTTGGTCTAAGGTAGTGGTGTAGTAGAGACCACTTGTACTATTTCTGACTGTGCTGTCTCTTTCTAACTCTATGATCAGTGACATCATGCTGGAGACTTCAAAGCAGTCATGGTAGGAGTACACACACACACACACATATATATATATATATATATATATTCAGTGATATATATATATAATATATATATATGTATATATATATATATATATATCTGAATTTGGTGAACACTAAATATTCATCTCCTTTCTCTCACCTTAGAACTGGTTGTTAAATATTTACCTGCACCACCCATGGGCTTTAACTCTTTCCTATAGACATGTGATTTGAGAATGACCAATCAGCATGTTTCTTCTTTCCTTCTTTCTTTCTTTCTTTCTTTCTTTCTTTCTTTCTTTCTTTCTTTCTTTCTTTCTTTCTTTCTTTCTTTCTTTCTTTCTTTCTTTCTTTCTTTTCCCTCCCTTCCTCCCTCCTTCCCTCCCTCCCTCCCTCCTTCCTTCCTTCCTTCCTTCCTTCCTTCCTTCCTTCCTTCCTTCCTTCCTTCCTTCCTTCCTTCCTTTCTTTCTTTCTTTCTTTCTTTCTTTCTTTCTTTCTTTCTTTCTTTCTTTCTTTCTTTCTTTTCCCTCCCTCCCTCCCTCTCCCTCCCTCCCTCCCTCCTTCCCTTCCCTTCCTTCCTTCCTTCCTTCCTTCCTTCCTTCCTTCCTTCCTTCCTTCCTTCCTTCCTTCCTCCCTTCTTTCCTTTCTTTCTTCCTTCCTTCCTTTCTTTCTTTCTTTCTTTCTTTCTTTCTTTCTTTCTTTCTTTCTTTCTTTCTTTCTTTCTTTCTTTCTTTCTTTCTTTCTTTCTTTTCTTTCTTTCTTTCTTTCTTTCTTTCTTTCTTTTTGTTGTTGTTGGTTGAGGGGTCTGAACTCTGGGCCTGAGCACTGTCCTTCAGCTCTTTAGCTCAAGGCTAGCACTCTACCACTTGAGCCACAGTACCACTTCTGGCCTTTTCTGCTTATGTGGTGCTGAGGAATTGAACCCAGGCTTCATGCATGCCAGGCAAGCCTTCTACCACTGAGCCACCTTCCCAGTCACAGCATGTTTCAATTTACTGGCTTCAGTGATTGGTTCAGAATAGATGTGTGTCCAGAGCTAGACCAATGAGATGTAGTCTTGGGATTTTTTTTTAATTTGGAAGAAGAAAATTTCCATAGTTGGATTATAAAGATGAAGCTGCTGTGTCTGATTTACCACTATTCAGAGGTAGTCTCACATGGGAAAAGAAAAAACAAAGACAACAAGTGCTAGTAACTATGTCAGATAAACCTTGGGTTTAAAGAAAATAACCAAATACACTTCTCTTTCTCCTCTTCCTCCTGCCCTTCCTTCTTTTGTTTTGTTTTGTTTTGGAGGTACTATAGTTTAAAGTCAGGGCCACACACTTGCTAGGGAAGCACTCATCCACTTAAGTCACATCTCCAGTCTTTTTTGCTTTTAGTTATTTTTCAGAGAGGGTCTGTGCTTTTTGCCTGTGTCCGTGTTGAATGTAATCCTTTTACTTACATTTTCTACATACTATGTCAGCTTATTTGTTAAGATGAAGATTGGCTATCTTTTTACCCAGCTGGCCTCAAATTATGATCCTTACAATCTTCATTTCCCAAGTAAATAGGATTACAGGTATGAGCCACCTCACTTGGCCCTTCTTTCTTTTTCTTGATAAGCTAGTAGAAGTTCTTTGATGTACAAAGAGCAATCCTTACTAACAGCTATCTGAGATCTATCGAGTGCTAGGTTATCTCAGTTTGTGGCATGTAGTTTAATAATTACAAATTCACACTCACCTACCATGAACATTCTTTTGCAATGTGATTTTACAGCTCCTCCCTTCAAGTATCAGTCTATTTTCCCCCTCCACAGAGTCTGAGCTAACCCAATGGGTTGGTGTGGTCGGTAGAATGGAGTGAAAGTGTTGTACAACTTCTGAATCTAGGACTTTAATGAACTTGATGTTTCTGTTCCACTTTCAGAAACCTGAGACTATCCTCCTTTCAGGTCATTATCCGAAGGACCAATGGGAAATAAATGCTCAGCTATTCCAGCTATCCTTTCTGAGCTCACACTCCCCAGCTAAACTTCCAGATGAATGCACCCACATAAAAGAATCTAGAGAAGATTAATAGAAGAACCTGCAGCCAAACCACAGAATTGTGAGAAATAATGAATCATTTTTCGAAACCATTCAGCACTAGACTGGTTGTCACGCAGGCAATAAAGCTACCTGATGCCTTTTAGTATCCAAACTTTATCCATTAATGAAGGGATAAAAGTCTTATGCATGGAAGAGAGTTGATGCTTTGGGGCCAGAGAGTTGAGCCTTGAGTGTCTGGCTCCTCCATTTAGTAACAGTATACTCTTGGGAAATTTAATTTCTCTTTAGTTTTCCCATTTACAATGGTTTAGGTATGGTTTGAGTGTCCCTCAAGGTTCCATGTGTTGAAGTTTAATCCACAAAGTCATACGTTAATTGTCTTAAGAGGGTAGAAAGTTAATTTGACTGTACTGTTTGGAGATAGAGCCTCTGGGAGGTAGTTAGGTTAGATAAGGTCATTAGGTGAAGCCCCATGATTTTTTAAAAAGTTGTTTTATTTTTGAATCTACTTTTTAAAAAATTGATTTTATTTATCTTTTGTTTATGTGGTACCAAGGAATCAAACCCAGGATCTTCATGCATGGTAGGCAAGCACTCTACCACTAAGCCACATTCCTAGCCCATTTGGTGACTTCTTAATAAGGAGAGAGACCACACATAGAAGGACACATACACATTTTTATATTTTTCCATATGATGTTCTATGCCACTCTGTGAATCTGCCAAAAAGAAAGTTATTATTAGATATGGTCTCTAAATGTTACACTTTTAGAGCCACAAGTCAAAATCAGCCTCTTTTCTTCATAAAATAGCCTGCTTGAGATATTTCTTTATGGTAATGAAACTAAGATCAATATATTATCTGCTATGGAGTGAACTGTGTCTCCCCTAAATTCACATATTAAATCCCTAACCACAATATGATAGTATTTAGAGATAGGGCCTTTGGAAGGTGATTAAGTTGAGATGAGATTAGGAGGTTAAGATCTTCATAATGAAATTAGTGCCTTTATAAGAAGAAGTACCAGAGAACTTGATTTCTCTCTCTTCATACGAAGATACCATAAGAAGGAACTTATATTTTTGTAAGCCAGGAAAAAAGACCACACCAGAAGTTGATCATGTTGTTAACTAATCTGAGATTTTTAGCCTCCAAATCTGTGAGAAATAAATTCATGTTGCGTCAGTCACCTATGATATTTTGTTACTATGATATGATATTTTGTTACTACAGCTGAAAAGACTAGTGTGGATTTTGGTAACAAAAATAGGGTATTTCTATAATAAGTATTTAAAATAGTGAGAGAAACTTTAAAACTGAGTAGTGGATAGGGGTTGGAAGAGTTTTGAAATTCATGCTACAAAATGGTTTGTTAAGGTGATTCTTGGTAAGATGTCAGAGGGAAATGGAGAACATATGGTTGGAAATTATAGCAAAGGCAATCTTTGCTATAAAGTGAAAGAGAACTTGGGTAAACTGTTTTAGTAATATGTGAAAGGTAGAACTCCCAAGGAATGAAATTATTTTGCTGAGCAAATTTCCAAACAAAATGTTGAAGAAGCAGATTAGTCCTTCCTTACTGCTTGTAGTAGGGTCATATATTGATTAACACAAGGGATACATCCTAAGAAATCTGTCATTAAGTAGTTTTGTCATGTTCAATCATCATTGAGAGTACTCACACAAACCTAGATGGTATAGGCTTAGCATTCAGCATGGCTTCTTGATTCAATCAGAAGGCACAGTAAATATGAGAAGTATGAGCCAGTACTGTTAACATAGCATAGTGTTTTACAGTATACTTGAGTAAGATAATCATTAAAAGTATATTAAACACATAAACAAAAACATACTCGTTTATGATCACTATTTATTATGTATTCTATATAATTTGTTATACTTTATTTAATAGACTGGAAGCAATAATATGCTTGCACCAACATCATCACAAACATGTAGTACAATGTTACTAGGTAACAGGAAAATTTCAACACCATTCTTATCTTACATAACCATCATCATATGTGTGGTCGGCCACTGATTAAAACATTGCTATGGAGCTCAGTACTATAAGTATCAAGGTTGACAGTTGAATAGAAGAAGGAATTATTTGTTTAATTTTTCTCTTTGCTTACAGGGAATCAGACATAAAGATTTGGAAAGTTCTCAGCCTATCTAGACTGCCAAAAAATGGGAAAATTTGTTCTGAAGAGAACATTAAAGGTGTAGCTGAGCAACCATTTAATAAAGAGATTATGCGTTGAACTCACGAGTTTAATCAGCTTCTCAAAAGAAGCTAGGAATACCAACAGGATTATGCCAGCAGATAAAACAAAATACAGAAAGGCTATTGGACTTCTTGGATTTTACAGGAAATGATAGTAGATCTACTTCTTGGATTTTACAGGAAATGATAGTAGATCTACTAGGCTGCCTATGTATGCTATCCTTTGAGACAGGCAAAGAATTATCCTGATGGTGATTCAGAGATGGTCAGAGTTGCTGTCTCCATTAGAGTATATAGGTTAGGCAGGAAAAACCACCTTTACCTCTGCTTCAATGGTAGAACCACTGTGCAGCAGAGCGGAGAAGGCAGGGCCTTGGCAGAAAGCCAGCCAGGCAGTACCACCCTGATGAACAGTGGAGATGATGCTGTCACCTTAGTGGACTTGGAATTATTCTTCAACCTTAAGGTTGCCTTGCTATGTTTTGGACTTCCTTGGGACATATCACCTCGTTCTTTTCCCTGAATCTCCCTTTTGGAGTGGAATGTCTATGTTATTCCTGTTCTGATACTTTATATTGGGAGATGAATTTTGTCTCAGAATAATTTATACCTCAAGTCTCATCAATATCTGATTTAGATGATACTTTGAGCTTTCAAGTTGATGCTGGAATGAGTTAAGACTTTCAGGAATGGGGCTGGGAAGGTGACTCAGTGGTAGAGCGCTTGCCCTGCATGCATGAGGCCCTGGGTTCGATTCCTCAGCACCACATAAGCAAAAAGAAAAAAGCCAGAAGTGGCGCTGTGGCTCATGTGGTAGAGCACTAGACTTGAGCTGAAGAGCTGAGGGACAGTGCCTAGGCCCCCACGACCGGACCCCCCCCCCCCCAGAAAAAAAGACTACTATTGGATAAAATGAATGTATTTTGCTGAATATGTTGAAGCCTTTACCCAAGTGATGGTATTTGGAGTTAGGGCCTTTGGGAGACAGTTACAGTTTGAATATGAAATGTCCTCTCACAAGGCTCATGGTTGAAGACTCCGTTAGTAGAGCATCAGTGTTCAGAGGTGGAACATTTGGGAAGTGATTGGATCATGAGTGCTCTGAATTTGTCAATGGATATATACATTGATAGAGTCATAATTTGGTGGCATAATTGGAAGGTGATGGAAATGTTAGGGGAGAGGAATAGTTGTAGGTATGACTTTGAAGGTTACATCTTTTCTCTTGCAATTTCCTTTCAAGCTCATTGCTTCCTGGCCACCATGAGGTAATCAGCTCTGTTCCACCACATACTCCCCACTGTAATGTTATGCCTCATGAAAGGCCCAGAAGCAATGGAGCCAAGGGATCTGATATTGTGAGCCAGAAGAAATATTTTGTCCCTATAAATTGCTTATCTCAGGTATTTGTCACAGTGATAGAAAACTGATTAATGCAATTAGGTTTAGATAAGATCATGAAATTGAGGCTTTCATGGTAGAATTAGTGGACTTGAAAGAAGCAACAGAGAGCTTTTTCTCTCTCCACCACGTGAGGACACTGTGAGAAGTAATTGTTTGCAATCCAGAAGTGAGTCCTCACCAGAACTTGACTATGCTAGTACTCTGATCTCAGATCTCCAGCTTTCAAAAGTGCAAAAAAATGAATTTGTGTCATATAAGCCACCTAATTTATTGTATTCTGTTATAGCAGCCTGACAGATTACCACATCATCTGTTAAGTGGAAATAATAATAGCACCTACTTTATACAGAGTCTTGAGGTCAAATATGCTAAAATTGTATATGCCCAGTATTTAGCACATAGGAAACACTCAGTAAGTATTCATGCTTATAATCACCAGCACTAGCACCTATGCTATGTGAAATGCATATAAACTATTCCAGTTAACAGTTTGGACTACAGTAATTGTCCCGGATTGAGTCTAATTGATGGTCACCACCAGATTCAAACTTGACCAATCATATTGATAAGGATAGGAGGAGAAACAGAAGTGTATTAGTATTTGAGGTCAAAGATACCCCTGGGAAAGAATTCTCTTTAAAATGAAGGGTGGTATTAAACTAATAGTTTGCATTTATTGAAGAACTTATAATGTACCAGGCATTATCCTGAGAGTATTATATGCTTTGCCTCAGTTCAGCCCCAGATGATCATTTCAGCCCCAGATGATTCATTTTCTGTGCTTCTAACCTTCACCACATGGTCTTAGTTCTAGCACAATGGAATGGAACTGGCCAGTGCCACCAATGTTCACTAAGATAATCTTTGTCTCTAGGCTGGGTCAGGGGAAAAAGAAGATGTGGTAAAAGGGCAAAGGAATTCTTTAACCTGAGTGGGGTAGTGCTGAAACCAACCCCTTGGTGGCCCACTGAAGCTGGTTTTCTGAAACCAGCACCAACTCTCCAGTGTGGGGTTTCAGCTCCCCAGTCAGACCTTGGTAATTGTCCATGATTTCCAGGGCATCTTTGAAACATCTAGGCAACACATCAGGGCCTTTGACGGGCACTGGGTGTGAAAGGGCCATTTGGCTTAGACAGGGATGAGAGACTGCCACAGCAGCTGCAGGGAAAGGGGGAGGGAGGAGTGTGATACCACAGGCCTCCTGAAACAGGAGGCTGCTGAACACAGCAGGAAGGCTCAGAATCATTTTGAAGAAATCCAAGGGACTCATAATCCCTGCAGAGCAAGTGAGAGGAGAATCAGAGATTGTTTTTTATGGCTGTGACTGTGATGCTATTCCTACTCTCAAAAAAAAAATGCAGACTTGCCAGCACCAGTGGTGCACGCCTCTAATCCTAGCTACTCAGGAGGCTGAGATCTGAAGATCACAGTTCAAAGCCAGCCCTGGCAGGAAAGTCTGTGAGACTATCTCCAAATAACCACAAGAAAACCTGAAGTAGTGCTGTGGTTCAAGTGGTAAGTGATAGCCTTGAGCTGAAGAACTCAGGGTCAGCACCCAGGCCCAGAGTTTAAGCCCCACAACTGACAAAAAATGACGACTGCATAACATGTCAAAAGCGAACATGAATCTAGGTATTGGTCAAGGTAGAAGCAATAGAGTATTCTCTATCCTGAGAACCATCTTCCACTCCATCTCCATACCTCCTGAATCTCTCATCAGGCAATACACTCTTCAGTGTTAAAATAGCATCTTTAGAAACCCTTGGGCATTAAGCAGATGTCTAATAACCTATTCCCATCCTAATTATTGATATCAATAACAGCAGTATCCCTTTTATAATATTTATCTAGCTTTCCCTACTTGAAATACTGCCAGCAAATGGATGAGGCTGGAGCTAAGTGGTAGAGCACTTGCTTGATATGCTCAAGGTCCTAGGTACTATCCTTAGCCCAAAAGGAAATAAAACAATGCACTCTCATCTTTGAGACTATCTCAAAGATGAGAACACAGACTATGGCAGATCAAAGTATGTGCTCAAGATCCCACCAAGAGAGAAGGAGAGATTCTGTTTGACCAGGCTTTTCCTCCATATGTTCTCAAAAACACCTCAGTAGACACTAATTTCTGTTTCATGGAGCTAAGAAGAATGCAGCAGATTATAGGTAATCACACATCCTATTGAGAGGTAGAGTTTTTCTAAATGTAGGCTGACTTTGGTGACTCACTTATAACCAAGAGATTGTAATGAGAATGGCACTGCATGACACCTAAGGCTAGGTGTCATCAGTCTTGCAGGTTTTGCCTTGATAACTCTTCTTTATTCTCTCTTTTCTTCTTCCTCTACCCATCCCATCCTTCTGTCTCTGTCCTTGTCTCTGTCTCTGTCATCCTTCTGTCTCTGTCCTTGTCTCTGTCTCTGTCATACTGGAAGTGTCCAAAGCCACATGCAAAGTCCATCTATACTGTGAGCCGATGCTTCCCAAATGTTACTGGGCTTGTGAGTTACCTTGGGCCCTTGTTAATATGGAGCTCTTACTCTGATATGCAGGACGGAGAGGTCTTGGGCCTATTTCCCTGGCCGGGTCCCAGATAATCCTGCTGCCAACTTGAGGACCTCACCCTGAGGAAAGGAGCACATGTTCCTCCGCCCTATACCACCTACAGTGCATTTTGGTCATCTCTAGTCTAAGAAGGAGCTATACTTTCTCACCAGCAGCCCCAAAGACCCATAACACTGTACTGCCCTTTTGTTGAAGCACATATTTAAATGACATCTACTTTGAGGCTAATGTGAGGCAGTCACTTAGCTTCTAGGGGAATGTAATTTCAGAGAAAGCCCATATAAACATTTCTCTTTTCAGAGACTTGGGGATTCATCAAAGATGCATCTATCACAAATATCAAGGCTCTATAACTCTCCAACTTTTCTCATCTCTGCCATTCATCAAGATGTCCAGGAAGCCAAATGGCTTTGTAGTTATTCATTCATTTATTCAGGGTATTTAATATCTTCGCATTGCTGAGCCTATGTTAAGTGATGGGTGAGCGGCCAGGGGAAAGCCACGGAGCTTATAGTCTAGAGAGTAAGGCACATCCAATAATCATACTTATGAGGCTGGTATGAAGTTAGATGGGGGCTGAGAGAACAGATGATGGGAGGCCTGAACCTGGCTTGAGAGTTGGGGTTGGCTTGGTCTGGGGAGGAGAGTTAGATGAGAAAGATGCATAGGGTAGATCTAATGTCTAGGTGTGAGCCAGAGAAAAGTGCCAGGAGGACATTTAATATCATTGATGATCCTAAATTCCTTTCCCTTGTGTGTAGGACTGTCACATAACCTGAAATGTGGTTCTTCCATGCATTTTTCAATCTTCATAAAACTAGGCCCTTGCCTCTCTCTCTCTCTCTCTCTCTCTCTCTCTCTCTCTCTCTCTCTCTCTCTCTCTTCTGTCTCTCTCTCTCTTTCTCTCTCTCTCTCCCCTCTCTCTCCTCTCTGTGTGTCTCTCTCTGTGTGTTTCTGTCTCTGTCTCTCTCTCTGCAGCCAGCAAAGCTAGCCTGGTCCCCAAGTCTGTATTCTTCCATTGTATAGCAAACTGCATAATAATGACACTCACAAAGTAGCATGATAACTGCATTATAATGAGAGAGATTGCTATGGGGTAAACTGTTTTCCTTCTACCTTCCCCAAAGATATCTTTAGCATATGCTGAAGTTCTTAACCAGAAAGGCCTAAGAATGTGACCTTATTTGGGAATATTCTTTGCAGATGATTGAGTTAAGAAGTGGGCCTTAATCCAATATGAATGGTGTCCTTATAAACAGGAAAAAATTGGACATAGACACGCAAGGAGAATGCTGCGTGAAAACACAGGAAGCATGCAGATACAGAGACAGCCATTTGGGGATGGAAGCAGAGATTGGAAAGATGCTGCCTCAAGCAAAGGAATGTCTGGGATACCACCAGTTGGGAGAGACAAGGAAAAAACCCTTTCCTAGCAAATTCAGAAAGAACATGACCCCATCAATATCTGATTTCAGACTTTTACCCTCCAGAACTAAGTCAACAAATTGCTGTCATCTTCAAGTACCAAGTTAATAGTACTTTGTTATGACAAGCACAAAAACTAGTGTGCTGATGAAGAGAATATCAAACTGTCCTTAAGGAGCAGGGCTGAAGAGGCTAGGAGGATGATCACAGATCATCAACCTGCCCTGATTACACTTTTAGTGTGACCTCCTAGCTCTGAAGCTGAGGGGCAGTAGGGCCAGACAGTAGGTCTTTGTAGAAGTCATGGGTTCATGAGATGTATGTGAGGTAAAGTGGATAGACCTTGATGATTTACATGGGAGAAAATGTAAAATACAAGCTGATCCCGTTTCTGTTTTGAGTACCTGGTGGTAACAAAGGTACAGAGGGTCAACTGAATTGGACTGACTGCCTAATTTCACCAAATAAGTTCATTATATCATCAAATAACTTTGGACTCCTCTCAATTCTTGGATGGTTAATTTTCAAAATGAAAAACATCTCTGACAGAAATTATTACTCACAGAGAAAAACAAGTTAAGCAAACAGCTTGAGTCAGTTTCATCCTCTTTACCTCTATCTTGTATTTCTCAAAGGAGGCCAGTTAAGAGTGGCTATGAGGTGAAATTCTAAGATGTTCTAGTGGCCCACCATATCATATGGTTCCTGCCCCTTGAGTAGAAGTGGTACTGCCTTGGTCAGCCAAGTCCTTTAAACATTATAGATGGAAAAAATAGAGAGATGCTGTTGGACTTCAGAAAACAAGCCATCTGTAGTCAATCCTGTAGCAGCAAGGAGTATGATCTTGAAAGAAGACCTTGAGTTTCAGATGAGACCCCATTCTCAGTCAATACCCCCATTACAGTGCTGTGACAATCTGAGTAGAAGACCAAATCATGGTATACAAGACTTATGGCCCATGAAAACTGAGTTAATAGCTTAAAGGCTGTACATTTGTGACAGCTTGTTATTCAGCAATAGATGACTAATATCGTGGTGGGTGATCCTGGCTTCCTTTAACCACATAAAAAATGGATCTGGCTTTTCCTATCGTTTTCTTCTCACATTATTCCCACCCATGAAATGTGCTTGATGTGGTTGAGGTGTTCTGGTAATAATAACAGCAGATGTTGGAATGTTTGGATGAAAGCATGACCAGCAATCAGTGAAAGCCTAATAAGGCCCCAGTGGAATTTCCTTCCTCTAGGACAAAGATGGACTTTTCTATCCTCCAGCTTTTGATTGTATGAGTAGGGTTGTATGCTGGGGAGAGGCACTATTAGACAAGTAACACAAATGAGCGAAAGTGCTGCTGTTCTAGCTCCCAGAAAGTGAAGAAAGAAAAATGATTTAGTCTTTCAAGAGGAATGATTAACTGGATTTTGTGGAATTCATGGTGGAAAAAAGGAACCTTTCATTAAGCACTGATGGGCCTGAGAGGCTGTGCATCACTGTATATGATGGGTGTGCAACATATGAAATCAAAATTTGAGTTGGTCAAACTCTTCTGGTATCTTAGTTCATCTTTCCAGAATGCAGAGCTCAAGACAAAGACTTGGATGCAGGTTGTTTTTTCTTCTTTCTATTCTGTTCTATGGTTTGTTAATTTTTTTGATAGAGTCTTGCTACATAGCCTGGAACTCCTGGTGTGGTCCAGGCTGATCTTGAACTTCCTATCTCCATGGTTCAACCTCTGAAGGTGTGCATCATCATGTCTGGCTTCAGTAACTTAATTTTATGGACAAACACAGGGATCAGAAGTGCAGGAGCAGAAAGTATTAGACTGAGATAGAGATTAAACACCAGTAGAAGGTGCTCAGATTAAGCAGTGACAAGATGCTATAGGGTCAGAAGACTTCTGTTGCATGTACTTCTATGAAGCCTAAAGCAGAATTATTTACCATAGCTAAGATATGGAACCAACCCAGATGCCCTTCAGTAGATGAATGGATCAAGAAAATGGGGCATATATACATGCATGCATGCATACATGCATACATACATACATACATGCATACATACATACATACATAGAATGGAATTCTATGCCTCCATCAGAAAGAATGACCTCACCCCATTTGTTAGAAAATGGAAAGACTTGGAAAAAATTATATTAAGTGAAGTAAGCCAGGCCCAAAGAAACATAGGTCCCATGGTTTCCCTTATTTGCAATAACTAGTACATGTGTAGGATAAGCAGAAAATGTCAAAAAGCCCTGCATATATGACCATATAAGATGATGTTAAATGAAATGAACCCCAAGATAGGGACTCAACTGTTTTTTTCTTGGTTGCTATTGTTTTTTTAAACATATTTAAAGTGTAGTATGTGATTTTTTTGTGTGTCTTTTGTATGTTCTTCCCCCATGGTATAACCCTTGTTTTCACTGTATTTAATTCTGGTGCCCTGCATCTTATATATACATTTTTCTAATTTGGGGAGGGGATGGGCAATAACAAAATGCTGATATAAGGATACAGGTTGACCCATTGTAACAATGAGATGTAGAAGACACTATGTTGAAAATGAACTTCACAACTTCCGTGGCGGGGGAGGGAGGAGTTGGGGATGTGAGGAGGGAAGGGATGGTAGGAGAAAAACAAAGAAGGAAGTAACAATGCTCAATAGGAAATGCACTCATTACCTTATTCATGTAACTGTAACCACTCTGTACAGTATTTTTACAATAAAAAACATTTTTAAAAAAAGAATGCTCCCTTGAAGAGCCCAGTGAAACTTTAGGAATTGGCACTTTTTTCCACTGATTTTTTTCCCCATCAAAGCGAGGGTTGCCTCAGGGTTCAGTGCAGGCTACCCCCTGATTTTCTGGTCTATTCTTGCTTGAAGACTAAACAGGCTTGCAGCTTCAGTGGAAAGTGTGAGGTAGAAATATGGAGACAGAGTAAGAGAAGAGTATATTCTCCCTTCATAGGAACTGGCCCCCATAGTGTCACTGAAGTCAGAGTTGTGTTAAGAGGCTGAGACCCAGGGAAAAGAAATCATCTGTTCCACCTGGCTAGTTTCTTCTGCAGCAGAAAAGAAATTCAGCAGAGCAGACCTACCTTGAGAAGGCACAGCCACATACCTTTGCATATAGCCACAAAACCCATACTAAGACCATTCAAGAACTACCAAGTTTCAAATTTCTGCTTCTCTGAAAAAAAAACGGATTTTTCCTCAAGATTTGCTTCTGGGGGCTGTGGAGGACATCTTAACACAGCACCTTCCAATTTTGTCTGAATTCTTTGCTGAGGGTTGTGGTCATTTGACCCTGGAGAAATCCATCTTCACTGGTGCCTTCATCTCAAAAAGGGATTTAACTGGGGACCAGAAAACCATTGTGTCATGTTTCTAACAGGTGAAGAATTAGACATACTCCTAGCAGGAAACAAAATCCAGATTCAATAGTTTAAAAGAGTTTAACGGAAGGAAACTCGTAGCACTATAGAAAGGGGTATAAGGTCAGGCCAGGAATGTTGAGATACCTAGACACTAACAGCAGCAAGAAACAAGAAGGAAGAGCAAGGGGAAAGAATCTAACCAAAGAACAGCTGGCAGGAAAGCCAGGACATGTTGTCTTTGGAGGTGAGAAGAATGGAAAATGGATGAATGCTGGATTGAAAGGAGATGAGGAAGACCTAGCACAGTTACTAAGGTTTAGTTTCACTCAGAAAACTTCATCCCATTTATATACCTAAGTTATATTTCTTTTCCTGTTTCAGTTTCCTTGATGAAGGCTAGTCAGCATAATAATTCTAAATTTCTTCAGCCAAAGTCAGCAGTGAATGATGATCTTCCAATGAGTTTCCATTTATTCTAATTCATCTTATGTTTCCAAATTCATTTTGAATTCTGGAACTTTCTCTGGAAGGCCATCATTGATAGCATCTATTCTTGCATTGGTTAATTTATTTTTTATTCAACCAACGTTTCTTGATCATTTGCTCTTGTACCATGAGTAATACTAGGTACTTTGGAGTACAGAATGAATAAAATGGGCCTTGCCTTAAGAAACAAGATCCTCAGAGAAAAATGAATAAGGAAGACAGCACTTGAGAAAGACTTTGAAGACAGTCAAGTTGCAACAATAAAAGTGCATGTGAAAAACACCTTAGTGAACAAATGTCATATGGACCCCAAAGGAGGAATAAAATAGATTGCAACAGAAAAAAACAAATTTTGTATTTTTCCCAAATTGTATGTGGAAATAGATAAGAAAATATGAGAATGATATAATCAGAATAGGCATATGTGGTTGTGAAAAGACTTGGTGTGTTCAGAGAAGCTTAAAGAGGTGAGCTTGTTGCTTCTGGGAAACTTCAGGGGATTCTGGAAAGTAGATATTCATTCATTCATTTCACATACTTTGAACAGAGATAGACTGAGACTTAGATCAGTTGCAGTTCTTGCTAGAAAGCGCATCTCAGTCTGGACTACGGTTTGTGGTCTGGGGATGGTATGATAGGGAGGAGGACACTGTGTGTCCTGAAAGGAACTGAGCTGCAGAGAATCTGGTTGCCATGGGTAAGGCCACCCACTCTTTGTACATGAGGTTTCCAATTCTCCTCATTCCTCCCACACCACCATGGCTGGCCTTAACCTCAACACAATGAGGAATGCTGGGAAAACGCCAGGCTTCAACTGAGCCCCAGTCAGGGAATGTGCTCACTCAGCTGGGACTCAAACCTGATACATTCGTGGGCTTGTGAGGAGCTTGGCTAGAAGGCACAAGAAGGGGTTGTCTTTTCTTCTTTTTAGGCATTGAGAGCCACTCAAAAATATTGTTTTCTACTTCAGTGGAGTTCTTAGAAGGGCTTATATTTGAGAAAGTAGAAAGAGAAACAATAAAATGTGAGGATTTTTTTTATTATAGTCCAAGTTGATCAGTGAGAACGGTCTCAAATTTTAAAGGAACACAGTCTAAATTGGGAATGTTCAATCAGATAGAAGATCCCAGGCCATTTAGCAAATCAGGTAAAGGTTTTGTAAGCTGCAGGCTAAGAGTTTTACAAAGACCCCACAAATTTCATACAATGAGGTTGCTCTGCACATTTTTTTAGCACACATCTCTTCACATTGTGAATGATTTGAAGCCTGTATGCTTTGAGATTGCACTGGCAAAGATTTAGTTTCTAGCTCAAAAAAAAATCTATGTCAGAAAATCATCCCTGGGCATTCCCAAAGGATACACAAAAACGATTGCTACAGAAGGAACCCAATTTCGTTTTTTCCAAACTGTATGTAGAAATAGATATGAAAATATGAGAATGATATAATCAAAATAATGTAGATTGTAAGGTATGCATAGTGGGATTATAAGAATATCTGCTTTTTTCTTTGAGCTTTTGTTTTCCTACCTACTTTTTATAATTATAAATATTTTCTAAGTATCTCTAAGAAAATCAGTTTCCTTGTCTGTAAAATCAGAATAAACATCACTCATATGACATATTTGAGAATTCATTTATATATATATACACACACAATATATACACTCTCTCTCTCTCTCTCTCTATATATATATATATCTATATATCTCTCTATATATGTGTATATATATATATATATATATATATATATATATATCCTGGCATAGACTCTGAAACATGGAAACATCCAGTAAATGGAAACTATGCTATGGTAGCATCCATCTACATTATGTGTTTTAAAACTATCTTGTTCTTTTAAATGAAAGCAGAGAGCACAAAATTTACACATACGTGGTAGGATAATTTATGAAGATATTAATTTGTAATTCAATGTTGCTGCTCTAAATATTTTTTTCTTCTCTTCATCCTCTCACAGGAAGACAAGCTGAGTGCTCTTGAGTCTCTGGAGCTTTGTACAGAGTGGTTGAAAACTATGGTTACAGCCATGCAGCCATCCAAACCTGGGATAACAAATACTACTCTAGTCTTGGGTTTTGCAGATATCCAAAGCCACTGGAAGAATTTTTCTTTACCAAAGGAGCAACTCTCTCTCTCTCTCTCTCTCTCTCTCTCTCTCTCTCTCTCTCTCTCTATATATATATATATATATATATATATATATGTATGTATGCAGGTAGTTCAATTGGTAGGTAAAGGAACCATCAATAAGAGTAAAAAGTGAAACCCAGGTAGAAAGGCCTGACAGTTAAAAGAATGACATCAAGCCAGGTAGGTAACTGGAGTTTTTATCTGCAGGAAAAATGCTGGAAGCATATGTGTATCTTGTGTCTATCTCTGTGTGTGTGTGTGTGTGTGTGTGTGTGTGTGTGTGTGTGTGTGTGTGTTAAGATGGGAAAGCAGAAACAGAGGTGATTATTTAGAATTCAGTTATTTCAAGGAGGAGAAATGGAAGGATGCTAGAGATTAGAACTTTTTAAGAAAGTGGACCAGGTTGCTGTGGGTCCTGCAGCGATGGCAATCTCATGCCCACTTCTGGTGAGTGGGCAGGGTCAGGTCCTCCAACAGAAAGGCTCTATGATAGCAGGTACACTGATGGCTACTACTCTTTCTAAACAATTTTGGCACAGGTTATGCGATTTTATGTTTGAAGGGGACACCCACTGCCTCTTCCGGAAGGGCTTAGCTGACATTAGATCAGAAAGGCCACCGTTCAGAGTTGGTTGTTCCAAATATGCCATTGAGAGCATTTCAAGCAACATTTGAGGCATATACAATAATTCCTCTATGGTAATATCAGAGTGGATTGTCATGTTGAAACTAGTGACTTATTAGGTAAGAAGAATGCCTGCCATAGGCTCTTCCCATATGAAGCAGGCGCTGTTGCATGTAACTCATGTCCCTTCACCTTTATTTTCTGGGCACATTAGTCTACTGTCAAATACCAGCAGATGCCTTGACTACTGTATAGGCTTTCTCTTGGCAGTGGAGTTCACATGGACAGCAGGAAGTGCCAGGAAACTAACTTATTTGAGTGTCTTTCAAAATATAGCTACCAAGCTGGGGTACATAAATACTACAATTTCTTCACTTCTTTGATGGGAGACTTTAGAAGCATGTGTTCAACACTTGCTTCCCATGAGGCCTTAAACAAAGACTATGTGTATATCAGTGTAATCACTGAGCAATGAATACACCCCGAATCCCATCTTCAGATTTCTAGACTGTATACAGTGCTCAAACCTTTTACATAGTCTTGGGATGTGGGCATGACAAATTATCAGTAGTAATAAGAATGAATTTTCCACCAACTCAGAGGAGATTAAGTTAAACGTGGTAAAAATAAATACATACTTCACTTATTACAGAAATATTTGTAATTAAAAACTAATATATACCCACATTGCCTTTACGTTGGTCCATATTTTGGATAGTCAACCAAAACTGTATTGTGTCCTGAGTTGCTAGATTTTCTAAAATGTTCATTGATTTAAATTGCACTTGAATCTTCCTTGACCTACATCACTTCCAACCTATTCCAAGTAGCTATTGACTTGGGCTGAGACTCTCCCACAACTTATAACTGGTTCTTCTTACCACTTATTTTTGCAATGCATACCCTATGATCTATCTTTTCATTTAAATCAGAATGATCCTGACACTCTACAATGTCTTCTTCTAAGGAACAGAATTGACCAGGAACTAGCTCCCACTGATCTCTCCTGTGGATCTTTATGCCCTTTCCCTAGGCCCCTTGACATAATATTTGTCTTTTGTCTTAGTCTGTTTTATACTGCTATAACAGAATACCTCAGAATGAGTAATTTATAAAGAAGATAAATTTATTTCTCACAGTTCTGGGATCTAGAATGTCCAATATCTACATAGCAAGCATCACAAGCAAATTATTATTATTATGACTATTATTATTATTAGACAACAAAAATGTTACATTTATTGATACCTGGCTTTAGGGACTTTTTCATATTCAAATTATCACATGCTCATTATATGTGAGTGCTATTTGAATGGTATCTGACTATACGCAAAAACCAAGGGTTCTAAACTCAAGCTAAATAGACTACAGAATACAAATGATCCATTAATTTGGATAAGAAATATTAAGTGAAATTTATGATTTATTTAGATTATTTAGTGATATTTTCACTAAATCTTACTGATATTTAGCTTTTCCTTCTATTAGACATATAGAAAACAAGCCATAGTACCATTGACTGCACCTTTGACTTGATTGCCAACACACATCATAGGTGTTTCCATGATTGTTTTTATAAATAGCTCCATATATTATTTTCACTCATTATCACCATGAAATTAATCATGCTCACTACTACATCTTGTTATTTAATGTATTTATAGAGAAACACATATACTACTACATCATAAATGTTCTAAAAATAGTTAACTGTTGCTATATAATTCATTTCTTTCCTGAACTTAGGTATTTGTATGTTTTATGGATTTGAAAATCTGATTCTGAGCTGGGCATCCATGGCTCACACCTGTAATCCTAGCTATCTGGAAAGCTCAGATTTGAGGACCGAGGTTCAGAGACAGCCAGGGAAGAAAAGTCTTTGAGACTTCATCTCCAATGAACCAGCAGAACGCTGGGCTTACGCTGGGACTCAAGTGGTAAAAGCACCAGTTGAAAGCAAAAAAAAAAGTGTTGGAGAACAGCAAGTCCTGATTTCAAGCCTAGTATTGGCACACACACACACACACACACACACACACACACACACACACACACACACACACACACACACATGCACACACATATACACATAGACACACACAATTCACAATTCTGGAAAATGATCTAGAGACTTTACTAGATTTGTCTCCAGATAAACAGAGGGCCTTTGTGCTCCCTATCACACCCTCAGCATCTAGCACATTCCCTGCATAGCAGGGGCTCAATAAATATTTATTTGGTAAATAAATTAGTGAATGAATTATCAAAACTTGTAAGAGAAGACAGAGAGAGGAAATTCAACACCAAAAGCTGATCTTTCCATGAAATTTAAAACTCCATCTGAAGGACTCATTTATTATGTGAGTCCAAAACTCGGCTTGTTTTGAAGAAGTTTGTCCCATTTGATCAAGCCAGTAATTATTGACATACTTGGGAAAGCAACAGAAACTTTTGCCTATGCATTCAGTGTTTCGATTATTGATTGTCACATAACAAACTAGCTCAAACACAATGCAATAAGCAACCTCTGTTTTGTTGTGCTCATGAATCCTGTGAGTTTATCTTTTAGATGGGGACAGCAGGGATGACTTGTCCTTGCTCCCCAATGTCTTTGTTTCACAATGTACCCCAAGTGGAGAGTCTTAAATGGCTAGATTCACCCACGGCAAGGGACTGAAATAATTGGGAGTCTTCTTTGTTAATATCCCTAGTTTATGGGCTGAGATAATTTTTAAACCACCTCAGACTCACTCCCCTAGGGTGGTTGGCCACAACTTCTGTCTGTGGCCTTTCCTGGAAGCCTGTACTTCTTTTAGAGTACATCTGGCTTCTAAAAGGGGGTGTCTTGAGAGAGCATATCTAGAGAACAAGCATTTCAAGAGATGGAGAGGAGTCTGAATGATAGTTTCTGACCAAACCTTAGAAGTCACATATATAACGTACTCCCACTATACTTTTGGTCAAAGTCACAAAGCTGCCCCTATTCAAGGGGAAACGAATCATACCCCTACCTTTAAATATGAATTTAAAGCTTGTCAAAGGATTTGAAGGTATTTTTTAAAATCTTAAAACCAGCACAGCCAGGTTGGGGTAAGAGGTGTCAAAGGCACATCACCCATGTATTTGAAGTCCTATAGGAACTTCTCTTGAATGAGTTGGACCTTCATGGAATGCAGATGAAGCTCTGGATGTTTGATATCGACTCAGTTCAGGAATGATTCATGTGATTGTTGCTGCCACATGCAGAGGATGAAATGGAAGGGAAGACCGCTGAAATATTCATCTATGGGGTCTTATAAATTATACAAAGTGACTCACTGGTTCTAAGTGGATTAGCTGCCCATCATAGAGGCAAGGTCATGGCCCTGTGCTCTAGTTAAGGAAGATTGTTTCCCTCTAGTTTAAATGATAATATAGCAGGAGAAACTTTGAACCCAAACACAAGTAGGCAAGCTAAGCTGAAATGTCTCATCATGAATCCAAATAAATTTCCTCACTTTCCAACACTACAGTAATTTCTTAAATTCTAAAGGAATGAAGTTACAAGTAAAAAATAAACCCAAATTTTAGTTCAATCTCATGTATAAAATTTAAATGTAACCAGTTTTCCAGAACCCTTCAGTGGCAAATGCCTGGCTCTAGTGACTTCACAGTCATCCATGCAGCTCATTGAAAATTATTATATGATTGGCGGACTGCATTAGTGTAATAGTGGCTTTCATAATTGTGTGATCTTATATTGCGTTAGAAGAGTTCTCTCAAATTTTTAAGGGAGCTAAACAGCTGTTATCTGATTTTATCTTCATAATCACATCTTAAAATGGAAAGGAAAGTCAGACTATCCTATAAAGAAAATAGGGCACTAAGAGATTTAATGAATTATCCTAAGGTAGCCAATAAATTATTGTCAAGGCCAGACCTTAGAATCAATGTTCTTAGCTAGTTCCCAGGTGATTAAATGAGATTAATCCTTCTGTGAGGTCTGAATAAACCCCAAGTCCATCCTAGTGATACCTGTGGTTCCTTCCAAGACAAGGCCTGTAAAGATCCCAGAGCAAAGGATGAGAAAGTACATGCTTAAATTTTTTCCTCCTCAGCTTGTTTCTCATTGTGCTGTAAGCATACCCTAAATCTTTCAGGACTTGTTACTATTCAAATCTGCTTTGAACTATAACAATAGGCATCCTTCAAATATTCCTTTCAGCAGCTGAGATTACAAGGGTGACCTCAGTTGCCTCCAGGGACACTGCCCTTTACAATTATCAATTAAACATAAACCAATTCCCTCTTTTTAAAGTTCACAATTTAGTTGCTTGCCCCAGAAAGTCATTTTATGGGCCATTTCAGTTCTTTGTCCCTTCCATGCCTAATTCACCATCACGATCTCGCCGGTATTTATAAATACGCTTTTCAGCCATGGATGTACTAGGAAATATTTGACAACTGATTCCAACAACAACAACAACAACAACGATGCACAAACTGTGTTCCTCTGGTTTGTAATGATTGCCAACTAACGTGGTGTAAAAACTTTCACCAAAGCTGATTTCAAGCTAGCAATATGATGTCACTGAAAGTGGAGTTGGAAAAGAAGTGCATACAAACCATCTTTGAAAACCTCAGCTTCAGCACACCACTGGCTAAATCCCTCCTCAGCGTCAACTCTTTGCCATGATTGATTTTAGTTCACACTGAACCATTTTCCAGGAGGCTGTATGCAGTATCTTTCCAGCTAGTCTGTCTCTCTCTAGTCTGGATATTGTGCCACCCATTCCCTGCCTACTTAACCACTCAGCAGCCAAAGGAACTTTCCAAACAGCAGATCTGTGATGATATCTCCTTGTTGGCTTGCTGCCCAAACGTGGTTACTTTGCCAGGTACAAATTCCAAGGTTTACAGGATGAGATACAAGTTCATTCAAGGTCTAGGGAAGTAATTCTCAATGCTGGTTGCAAGTTATAACCACCCAAAGATTCTGTCTTTATTTAAAACTTTCCTTATGTTTTTCATGGACTTTGGGTATTAATTTTGGTACTTAAATATTGAATTCACTATTACTCTTTTGGATTAGTGAAGGTATTGGATGTACTTTTAAATTTTGTACCTGATACAAGCACCTCGTTCTATTCACTCCACTGAAGAGGTTTTTTTAAAAAAAAAAAAGGCACAGCATTTCACACTTGTTTCAACAGTATATCTGGAGTGAGAAACATGTATCAGGATTACTAAAGTATCCTGGTCGATTCTCATGCACAGCTAAGTTTGAGAGCTATCAGTCTTTCTTCCATGACTTCTCCAGCTTTGTCTCTTGCCATGGATTCTGACATTTTGCACTCCAAAAATACTTACACACTATGCATTTTCATACCCTTAGGGACTTGTTTTTTTTTTTTTTTTTTTGGTCAGTCGTGGGACTTGAACTCTGGGCTTGGGCGCTATCCTTGCGCTCTTCAGCTCAAGGAGAGAACTCTACCATTTGAGCCAAAGCATTGCTTCAGGTTTTCTAGTGGTTTATTGGGTATAAGAGTCTCATGACCTTTCCTGCCTGGGCTGGCTTTGAACCATGATCCTCAGATCTCAGCCCCCTGAGTAGCTAGGATTACAGGTATGAGCCACCGGCGCCTGGCTAGGAACATGTATTTACTATTCCTCTGTTTGTAGTATTCTTGTTCCCTTTCCTAGTTATCAATCCCTCTTCCTCCTCCTCTTCTTCCTCCTTTTTCTTCTGTCTTCTTCTTCTCCTTCTTCTTCTTCGTCTTTTCTTCTTCTTTTCCTCCTCCTCCTCTTTCTCCTCCTCCTCTTTCTTGTTCTTCGTCTTCTCCAGTTCCAGGGTCTTAATTCAGGGCTTTGATCTTGGATAGTGGCCTACCACCTGAATCATACCTCCACCCTGGCTTTTTGCTAGTTAATTGATGATAGAATCCCAAGAACTTTTCTTCCTAGGCTATCTTCAAACCAAAATCCTTCAGATCTCAGCAATCTGAATAGCTAGGATTGCACATGTGACCACTAGTGCTTGGCTTGAAGTATGACTCTTTATTCCAAACTTTCCCTAAAATGCGTTCCTAGATTACCTCATCCCACTCTGTTAATCACTGATTATATTAGTCAACTACGGCTGTGTAACAAATCACCACAAAGCCAGCAGCTTCAAGCAAAAGAACATTTATCATCTTACAGTGTCTGGTGGTCAGAAAACTGAGTTCAGTTTAAGCAGAGTCCCCTGCTTCAGAGTTCTTCTTGAGGCTGCAGTCAAGTGGTCAGGCAGGCCTTGGGTCTTATCTGAGTACTCATGTCTGCTTTTCCGCTTTAGTCTTTTTGCCACAGGACGAGGAATGAGGCTGAGGTTTATTGCTAGTCATTTGCCTCTTTCTCTCATCTCTGTGGCTGCCCTTCTGTTCTATGCCACTCAGGGTTGTAATCTTACAAAACCAATTTCTCAGACTTCTTTGCCAGCTAGCTTCTAGGCAGTTTCTTCTAATGGAAAGAAGTGATGGGTATTGGGAAGGTAAGAGGGCGATAGAAGACAATTTTCTGTTTTCTGTTTTTGTTTCTGTCTTAATCAGCATTGAGCAGCTCCAGAGTCCAGTGATTTGGGTGATTCAGAAGAAGGGCCTCTGGAATTTCAGCAATTGACACTGTTCCAACCATGTCAAATGTTCCAGTCTTGTCAGTGGTGAGCAGACCCATGGCTCTGGCGACCTGCTTCCTGTTCTCTGTCCTTCCATCCTAAGGGTGTATGTGACTTCCTGCAATTAGTACTTAATCTGTATGTTGTCTCACATCACAGGTTAGATTGTCTGACAGCAGATACCTGGACTTTGGCAGGCTAGACATTTGCTAAGGATTCCCATTTGAAAGAGGGAGTGGGAGGAAGGATGATTGGGATGTGGGTCTGTGGAAATTTCAGCCAACCCTGAAAGGATATCAATCCTGCCCAAAGCAAGGTTGAAGGAAAGTCAAACTAAATATGGGTCTGGGAAGTCCCAAGAGAGATTTGGAGTAGATACATCCCCTCAGTTATCTAACAGTGGTACGATATGCTTCCCCCAAAGAACATACTTGGAGAAAGATGTAGCTTATAGCTGAGGCAGGGCCTGAGGATTTCTGATAGCTGGTGGCTGTTTGTCTGCAATGCTCTCAGTAGCTAGGGCAAATCTTCCTTTAAGAGGGTTCTGGGTAGAGAATCATAGTACCCTCTATATTTTACTTTCCCTGCCCATCCAGTGCATCTGGAAACAAATTCCACATATTCACTTTCTTCACTTTTGAAAACCTAGAATACTTTGTTCTGTCTTGGCTAAACATGAACTAATACAACAGACATAGTTCCACCTATGAAATGAGAAGGTTATTTCTTATTTTTCACACAAACGTAGTTCCTACCAGAAAGCAGGAACAAAAGAAAGGTCTTGTAGTGATGGAAAAGGCATCATGGAATGGGAGAAAGCAAGCATGCCTAGCATGCACACACAAGGGTTACATACAGGATGGGTAGCACGGAAAAGAACTAGAAATACACTTAGAGGGCTGGAGGAATGTAAGCACAAGGCAGAGGCATTGCTTCTCGCTTCCTAAGGGAAGTTGTAAGTCACTCAGCGTGAGCCCAAATTCACAATGCTAGTACACCATGGTCCCACAAAGGTGGTGATTTTAAATTAGAAGGAACAACAGAGAAATTGGGAAAGAGCCAAGCCATTCAGACCATGGAAATCTCTCTTCAAGAGTTTTCCTAGTTATATTATTCAGTGACCAACAGGGGCTGGAAAACATGGCTTTTGACACGGCCATGTGGCCATTCCAAATAAAATAACATTCTGTTTGTCTGGAAAAGAGGAGAGATAGATATTCAATAGGCAATTTAGCTGTTTTGGCCACAGATGGTGATCATAGATTGGAAAATTTTGAGTACATTCTTACTAAAACTCAAAATTGACATCGTTTTGGCCCTCCCATGGATGTTTACAATCCATATTGGTTGGTATAATCCCAAACCCAACACTCTGAATGACACTTTTCTACATAATATCAGCGGGACTCAGATACATGTTACTTACATAAAAATTAATAAATGTGATTGACTAATCTAAATTGAATTAGTGATGAGAAAAAACACCAGGAGACTCACCCCCTATCAAGGAATCCTTTGCTCTTATTTCTCTCAAATGATTGTGCTTTAGTTGTGATCTTTGGAGACCCTTTTGCAGTTCAAAAAAGTGGCAGACTTAACACTAGGTGTGGTGGCAATATTGGAGGGGAAAACAGTGTGTCACAGGGCTCTCTAGCCTTCAATCTTTCCTTCTCCCCTGTTTATTTGGCTCTGTACCCCTGTCATGCTGGGTGTATATCGATCCCAGGATTTATTCAACATCTAGTCTCTATAGCCTCTCTGAGACCAGCTTACTACCAGGTATATTTTTGTTACTCCTCTTTGGCTGTGGAGGATCTCCTTCTATCTCTCTAGGCTCAACTGAAATGCTATCTCCTCTATAGATTTTTGAGATTCCCTCCAACTGAATCTAACCTGTATCCTCTGAGCACCCAGAGAACTTCACTAGCACTCAGTTCAGACAAGTAATTTTTAATGCTTATTGGTACCAGGTTTGAGCTCAAGCAGGGACTTGTGCTTGATTGACATGTTGGCTCATGGCTGGCACTTGGGCTATACCTCCTGCCTGGCATTTTGCTGGCTAATTGGAAGTAGAGGCTCTTGGACTTTTCTGCCTGGGCTAGCTTCGAACTATACTCCTCCAAATTTCAGCTCCTAAATAGTCTGGATTACAGGTGTGCATCATTGGCACATTATCTGAGGAAAATCATTTTCATGAATACATAACATGGTTCTATAATAGGGTTATTTGGGTGTATATTTGATTTCTTTATGTTTTAAACATTTCCCCATTCATCATTGTAAGTCCAAGAAAATAGAAGATACTCAATACATGTTCGTTTAAAAATTAGAGAATAAATGAAGAATTCATAAATATTATAATTAATGAGAGAATCGGTAAGCGATTAGCATATACTAAAAGAAATGGGGATGAGGGGCTGGGAAGGTGGCTCAGTGGTAGAGTGCTTACCTTGCATGCCTGAGGCCCTGGGTTTGATTCCTCAGCACCACATAAGCAAAAAGAAAAAAAACTGGAAGTGGTGCTGTGGCTCAAATGGTAGAACGCTAGCCTTGAGCTGAAGAGCTGAGGGCAGCGCCCAGGCCCAGAGTTCAGGCCCCACAACCGGACCCCCCCCACAAAAAAAAGAGAAAGAAATGGGGATGAAAAGGAGAAAGAGATGAAGGAAGGAAGGGGGAAGGAGCAATGAAAGGAAAAGGGAGGGAAGTAGAGAGGAAGGAAAAGAGAGAAAGAAACTGATGAATGAATGAATGAATGAATGAGCCTATAGCTCACAGTGGGTGAGGCACTGACAGCCTCAGGGAGGTAATTCACAGCCTCAGCAGCACTTACACTTTCTCTTTGTCAGATTTTCCCTGACAGAAGCCCTCTCTTGTCATTGCTCATTATCTTTTCTATCTCTACATTGCCTTGTGTCCTTTTCTCCACCGATAAAGAAGGGAATCCAACTTAGCGGCCTCAGTATGACCACAGGGTAAGAGCAAACTTCAGCTGCTTGCATTCCAGAAGGTAGCCACAATGACGGCCTGAACACAGGTCTTGCCAAGGTAGACAAAGACAAAAAGAGAACCCAAGAATATCCAAGGTAGTCTGGGCCTGCTGTTCAATGCAAGGAAAGTCTATTTTTCTGCAACTAGAACAGGTGATCAGGCCACATTTTAAGGCAAAAGGAAGAAGAAAAATGTCTATCTAAGCTAAATACAAAGGAATTTTATTTGGTTAGATTTCAAAGATCTAAAATAAAAAAAAATACAGCTAACTGAGTAACCCACTAATCAAATAGGCAAAGGGATAATGCAAAGGCGAGGAAAACAATCTTTGGCTCTTTAACTTGGAAAAGCAGTTGGCTTTTGTTAGGGTAAACCTTATCTTTTCCAAGGCTGCACTTGCTTTTAGCAGGCTTCACAGAAATGTAAGAGCAGGCTATAATTCTGATTCTGATAATAATTGGAATCCTCTCTCTCTTCCCCTCTCAGTCTCCTTCCTAGCTACACTTAACAATTCTTGCTCCCATGTATCTTTCTTTCTCTATGCCCTCCTCCCTTCCCATCCTTAGCCATTGGGCAAGGCCCCTGGTGCCATTTCCCCTTTCCTAGGTGTTGTCCTTTGATCAGGAAGGAAGCAGCAATCACAGTTGCCACAAAGAAAGGCCTTCTTCAGTAGCTGTGATGTCAGCCAGGAACTACATTTCCCTCCTGTGATAGCAGACCTACGGCTATAATCAGATTGAGTATTTGGGCACAGAAGACATTTCATTTCAAAGCCTTTAGCAGGCATTAACTAATCCATCCTCCCTGGTGAGGGAGGTGGCTTCCTGCTATCACAAAGATATAGCCCCGTTCCCAGCCCCTCAGCACACACAGTGCTTTCTCTTTGTGAAAGGGGGGAAAAATGAAAAGGAGACAAAAGCAAAGTAAAAACGTGTCTACTGCATTAAATTGGTATTCTTTATGTAAGCCCTATGTTCTAGAAAGGCACCTTCTATCAGATTCCAGATCTGAGACACACCTTCTTCTATTTCAGGCTTGACCTGAACAGAGGTAATTATTTCCACCCATTTCTCCTTCCATCTAATGGAAATGTGAAGTGTATGAAGGCGTTTCTACACTAAAATTAATAAAACATAAAGCAAAACCTCCACTAACACTGGGATAAGGTGGTGACCCACAAACGACACCAGGTAGAGAGCAGCTTGATTGGTGTTGTACTCCAAACATGATGATGTCACCATCAGGCTGAACTCTTAATGGCTGAGACAAAGCTGGGAAAGGAAGTAATGAGATCAACATTCAGGAGAGCCAAGCATGATAGTGTATATCTGTAGAGGCAGGAAGATCATGACTTTGAGTCCAGCCTGGTCTACATAATGAGACTTTGTCTCAAAAGCAAAAGACTCAGCTTGTGTGTGTGTGTATGTGTGTGTGTGCACATACATGTGCATATACAAGTGCACCTGTATGCAGGTGAAAGAAGAGACAGAAAGTGTAAGGGCATATGCATGGAACCAACAGGGCACAGAGATATGCCCTAGCCTCTTATTTAAATGGTAACTTATTTAAAAGCCAGGTGCCGGTGGCTCACACCTGTCATCCTTACTACTCAGGAGGCTGAAATCTGAGGATTGTGGTTCAAAGCCAGCCCAGACAGGAGAGTAATCTCCAATCAACCAGTAAAAAGCCTGAAGTGGAGGTAGGGTTCAAGTGGTAGAATGCCAGCCCTGAGTGAAAAGCTAAGGGAAAGCACCCAACCCTGAGTTCAAGTTACAGGACTGGCACCAAATAAAAGTAACTGGAGACATGCCACCAACCATCAGAAAACAGCAACAGCACAGGCTAGAAGGTACAATTCTTTTCTATTTTAGAATATTCTGTTTTGTGAATTCGCTGGGTTGCCTTCAACCATACAAGGCTGAAGAACACCAAGAGCTTCCAAACTTCTGTTTTTCTGTATCTTTTCAGGCACATTTGTTCTAAAAGTTGGGGCAGCTTGGCTTAACAGTTCTCAATGCCAAAGCCATTGCTGGCCACATGTATCATAACACATGCTGGAGTCTATGACCATCCAACCACACAATGCCAAACACCAGTTGAACCAAGAAATCAAATCCTATACAGATATTTGGAAATGTCTCCTTTCCTTCTCATTCCTTTAGAGTCTTGGGGTGTCAAAGCTAGGAGGACCAGGAGAGATTATTGGGCATTCATTTGCTCATTTTACAGGAAGCTGAAGCCCAGAAAAAGTATCTCTCAAGAAGCCTCTCAGCTAGACCCCAGTGCACAATTCTCTTCCATACTCTTAGTCCTCCTGTGGAACATGTGCTAGTGAAATGCTCCACAGTCCAAATTCCTTTCCTCTCAGTCTGGTCAAATCAATTGCAGGCTTCCTGAGGAAAGTTCAAAAAACTTATTGAATGTTCAGCTTGCACTTCCCATGCCTTCTTCCAAAAGTTCTTTGAGAGGGAAGCCAGCCCTATAACTCCATCTGTGTTCTCTGTAAAGGAGACTCAAAAATGGACAGCTGATATAAGATGTGTCAATTGATATTCTCTTCCAGGAACTGGAAACTCAGTCACAGCAATTCAAATAAGTATCTGTTGGTCCCAAATGCGGAGGACTCGTGATTCAGTCAGGATTCTTCAGATAAAAGGAATCAAATTAGCTATCTAATAGATGATAGGTCGATAGATAGATAGATAGACAGACAGACAAAGAGTCATTGGCTAACATGGTTACAGAGGCTGAGAAGTCCAGTGATCTGAGGTCTGTGAGCCAGAGGTCCAAAAGACCCAGTTGAATAGTTGTAGTCCAAACTTAAAGGCCTGAGAACCAGGAGAGTCAATGGTATAAGCCTCTGTCTGAGTCCAGAGACCCAAACTTATGTAATAATAGTGTCACAGGGCAGAAGAGAATGCATGTCACATCCCAAGCAGAGAGAGTGCATTCACATTTCTTCCACCTTTTTGTTCTGTTTGGACCCTTAATGAATTAAATGACACCTGTCCAATTGGTGAAGGAAACCGTTTTTATATGGTTTACCAATCCAAATGCTTGTCTTTTCTAGTAACACCCTTACACATGCACCCTGAAATGTTTTGCTAACTATTTAGGCATCCTTTAGTGCAGTCAAAGGAACACAAAAATCCATCCATTCTAATATGTAAGACTCCAAGGATGCCTGATGTTTGCCACTGTACAGGAAGAAATAGAACATACTAGTCACTAATTCAGAAGTAGATGATTGCAAAACACTCGGTAGTTTCATAGACAGAAATCAGGAAAAGGAGACCCATGAGCTATTGTTCAATGCCTTATAACTTCTAGTTTGTCCTCATGAGTTCTGATGCTTTTCTGGGCCTCACATTCTGAGATACAACCACAATTTTTCTTTTTAAAGTTAATTTACCTTATTGTTATTATAAAGGTGAGGTACAGAGGAATTACAATTACATGATCCAGGTAATGAATATATTTCCTTGCATATGGTGTCTTCAGTTCCCTCACTTGCTCCCAGTCCCTCCCTCCCATCTCCACCCATGAGTTGTATAGTTCATTTTCATCAGTGTCCAATGAGCTCCACCGCTGCATTTTTCCATCCTTTTACCCTCGAGTTCCCACAATTCTTTAAATATGTACTCTTTTCTCCTTAAGATAGTTTGAATAGATTCCATCACCCTCCTAAGTCCATATATTTCACATACATTTATTGTCAACATGCTTTTCTGTATCAGCTATCTCTGTAAAAATAGTCTGAAACTTAGCAAAAAAATATTCTAATCATCAGGTCAGAAACCTGGGTATGACCTGGCTGGGTCTTCTGGCTCAGCATCTCTTATGAGGTTGTAAATGAGGTATCAATTGGGTCATATCAATACAACTTGGGGAGGAGGTACTTCCAAGATCATTCATATTGCTGCTGGCAGGCCTCAGAAGTCCACTTCGAACTCAGTCATATAGTCCTCTCTGTAGAGTTGTTTCATGATAAGGCAGTTGGCTACCTTAGAGTAAATAACATAAAAGAGTATGAGAAAAAGCATCCAGAACAGAAGTCATAGTCCTTTTATAAACCTAATCTTGGAATCAATATCCTATCATTCTTCCATATCTTATCCATTAGAAATGAGTCACTAGATCAAGCCTTCACACAGGAGGGAGATAATTTTGCAAATACATGAATACTCAAAAGTTTGCTGAAGACATATTTACGATATGTATACTGTATTTCTTTTCTGGACCCTTTTGGTCTCTTCTTTGGGTTTCTGGAGCATCTCCTCATTGGACTTAAGCCAGTCTCCTTTCTTCACAGCTCTACTGATAATTCTAAGGACCAAATATTTCTTATCCTCTAGATTGCAAATTCCTTGAAAGCATGAATTTACAGTGATCACCATAGCAAGTCAATTATGATAGACACCATCTGCTGACTGGTTCTATAATGGTGATAGAAAGAGCTTCCAACATTAATCTCTGGCTCCTAAGTTCTAGATGTGACTCAAAGTATTCCATAATTTTGATCTCAGGAAAATTGGATCTTCTTAGGGAATCAGTTTCCTTCCTTTGAAACAAGAAAAATGTTTAAAAAAATTGAAGACAACTTTAATTAATGCCACGTTCCCAATAATTTCCCCTTGTTTAAATTCTCTTTGAAGGTAGACGCTTATGATGACCACCAGCATTCCCTTGACCCACTTCTGATTTCAGCCTTATCTGTAGTGGGCATTCTTCTTCCTTTGAGCAGGTCTATCATCTTCCTACCCTGGGCCTTTTCTACCTGTTTGCCTGGTCTGTGCATTTGAGTAGCTCAGAAGTGTTAAGGGAAACTATGAGACTTATGTTTCCCTTATTTGCAATAAATGGTATATATCTAGGATAATCTTAGCAGATGAGCAGATTAGCTCAGTAGCTATGTACATATGACCATATAAGATGATGCTAAGTGAAATGAACTCCAAGACATGGACACAAGAGGTTTTTCTTTATTGTTGTTTTTTTTAACGTACTATGTGATTTTTTTTTTGTTTCTTTTGTATAATCTCTCCCCTATGGTATATCCCCTGTTGTCATTGTATTTGATTTTGGTACCTTGGTATTGTATATACGTCTATCTGAATTAGGGAAGGAAAGAGGAACAACAGAATGGTGAGACAAAGGTCAAGGGGGGAAACAGTGCAAGATGTTGGAAATAATCTATACAACTCGGGGGGATGGGGGAGGGGAAGTGGAAGTAAAACAAGGGAAAGGATAACAAGTTTGACAAGAAATGTACTTATTACCTTATTTATGTAACTGTAACCCACCTGTACTTCACTTCGACAATAAAAAAATAAAAAGGAAGTGTTAAGGAATTACTGTCCCAGAGACAATCTGTAACCAGAGATGAATGGAACCTGGTGGACAAATGTCTCGGATTCCTATCTTACTGGTGGGTAATTCTACAATGCATCACATTAGTTTCTTGAGAAATCAGTTCTTATTGTCTGCCATTTTTAATATATATTTTTATTGTAAAGATACTGTACAGAAGGGTTACAGTTACATGAGCAAGGTAATGAGTACATTTCCTATCGAGCATTGTTACCCCTCCTTTGTTTTTCCTGTACCACCCCTTTCTTCCCCACCTCCCCAACTCTTCCCTTCCCCTCCCTCCCCCCGCAAAGTTGTAAAGTTCGTTTTCAACATAGTGTCTTGTACATCTCATTGTTACAATGGGTCATTGTTATTTCCCTTTAGCATTTTGTTATTTCCCTTCCCCTCCCCAAATTAGAAAAATGTATATACATGATGCAGGACACCAGAATCAAATACAGTGACAACAGGGGTTATACCATGGGGGAAGAACATACAAAAGAAACAAAAAAATCATATAGTACATTATAACTACATTAAAAAGAACAAGAAATATAAATCTCTTGTGTCCCTATCTTGGTGTTCATTTTGCTTAGCATCAGGTTATATGGTCATATGTGCATAGCTTTTGATCTTTTCTGCTTGTCCTAGACATATACTAGTTATTGCAAATAAGGGAAACCATGGGACTTATGTTTCTTTGGGCCTGGCATACTTCACTTAATACAATTTTTTCTGTCTTTCCATTTCCTAACAAATGGGGCAGTGCCATTCTTTCTGATGGAGGCATACAATTCTATTATATATATATATATATCACATCACATTTTCTTGATCCATTCATCTACTGAGGGGCATCTGAGTTGGTTCCATATCTTAGCTATGGTGAATAATGCTGTGATAAACATAGTTGTACTGGTAGTTTTAGTATGGCCTTGTTTGTGATCGCTTGGGTAAATGCCTACAAGTGGGATTGCTGGGTTATAGGGGAGCTCTATGTGGAGTATTTTGAGGAACCTCCATACTGCTTTCCAAAGTGGTTGAACAAGTTTACATTCCCACCAGTAATGCAGTAGGGTTCCCTTTTGGCCACATCCTCTCCAGCATCTGTTGTTATTAGAGTTCTTGATTATAGCCATTCTAACTGGGGTGAGGTGGAATCTCAATGTTGCTTTGATTTGCATTTCTTTTATGGCTAGAGAGGTTGAGCATTTCTTTATGTGTCTATTGGCCATTCTTAATTTGTCCTCAGAGAAGTCTCTCTTTAAGTCTTTAGCCCACTTATTAATTGGATGGTTGTTTCTTTGAAGATTTGTCGTTGGGGGATTTAATTTTTTGAGTTCCAAGTATATTTTAGATATGAGACCCTTGTCCATTGTATGGCTAGTGAAGATCTTCTCCCAATCCGTGGGCTTTCTATTGATCTTGCTAGCTATGTCCTTTGCCATGCAGAAGCTCTGCAACTTCATGCAATCACGTTTGTCCAACCTTACTTTGATTTGTTGTGCTTCTGGGTCTTTATTAAGAAAATGTCAGCCTGTGCCAAGGATCAAAGACCTCGAACTCAAAGCAGACACCCTGAAAACATTACAGGAAGGAATAAGAGAAACTCTAGGGATCCTTGCCTGCCATTTTATTGATGTTTATTTCCACTTTGTCTTTATCTTTCTCTTTTCCTTCATTCCTTCACTTCACTACTTCACTGGGCCATCTTCAAGTAAACTATCTTTTCCCAAGACCTTGTGTCATGCTGTAGATTGAATAGAATCCAAACTAACGTGAAATTATTTCTTTCTCTGCTCAGTTTCTTCTTTTAAGGCAACACCATGATGAAAATTGGGTCAGGAAGACAGTGTATGTAACATTGAGCAAATTTCTAGCCAGACCAGAAAAGCCTGCTTCTTCTGGCCTTCTCTGGACTACAGTTTTAGAGTGGGGAGTTGTCTGACTAGAGTGAAGGAAAAGTCAAGGGCAGAAGTGCAGACATTCTTTCTCTGTCTAGGGCAGCAAGGCAGAGAGCAAGCTGCAATTAACATCTGAGTAGTCCTGGGTGTCAATAGACTTGCACAAGATCCCCGAAATATTCTAAAGGCCCCAACAGAACATAAGTATGTATTGCCAAGACATTGACTGGAGAGCTCACCAGAGGGATTTGTCATCATGGAGCTAAAAGGATCCTAGAACCATATGATCTGAGCAGAAGATTAAGTAAGAGTTAGAAGTCTCCAGTAGTAAGCAGGGCTGAGAGGAGTTGAAATAGCAGGAAGAAGCACAAGGTGCTCAGAAGGGACACTACTAATTCAGAAGGTTAAAAAAATTCATCTGGGTGCCAGTGGCTCACACCTATAATCCTAGCTACTCAGGAGGCTAAGATCTGAGGATCACAGTTCAAAGCCAGCCCGGACAGGAAAGACGGTGAGACTCTTGTCTCCAATAAACCACCAGAAAACTGGAAGTGGTCCTGTAGCTCAAGTGGTAGAGTGCTAGCGTTGAGCTGAAGAGCTGAGGGACAGCGCCCAGGCCCAGAGTTCAAGCCCCACGACCGACAAAAAAAAAAAAATCATAACTCCAACTGTCGCCAGCATTTGCCAGCATTGTGTCAGCTTATCTATTGTCAGTTATGCATGTTCCTGCTCCTTACCCAGGTGTTACAGAAAGATCAAGGGAAGGATAACATTGTAGAAAGGATGATTAGAGACAAAGTTTCCAAAATGTAAGATTGCTTAAACTATTGAAATGGACCAGGCCAGATCAGAAGCAAATTTATTGCCTGCTTCTATGTGTGCTTGCATGTCTGAAAGTGTGCCAGCACATGTGTGCATGTGTATGCTTGCTTCAGGAAATTCATTTGCCCATCTGAGTGGAGCACAGAAACATCTTTAAACTCTTCATAGGTATAGTTAGGCAGGGGCTGACCATGGATTCATGATTTCCCACCTGGGGCAGATCTCACTGCTCAGGACTGGCTCATTTAGACTAGAAATGGCATATGAACTGCATCTCCACCTCCAGGTGTCTAGTTTTACGTGGGAAGCAGAAGTCAGGGATCTGAACACACTCAGCAAGAATTGTAAAGGCAGGATGGGGTGGGGGAGATAGCAGCATTTACCCCTTTCATCTCCTTGGGCAGTCTTTCTTTCCTTGCTTCCATCTCAGCTATATCAAGGCTATCTGTGTCCCCCTGTCTTTCCTGACTCCTCTGGGACACCTCTTCTGCCAGTGACAGTTGCTGAGGGTTCCCCAGGGCAGGTGGAAGCATGATTTTCTTTTCAAGCTCTGCCCACTTATTGATCTCCTGTCTGAGAAATGTCAGCAGCAGCCGGGAGCTCTCCCTGCTAAGGCACTTAGCTTGGAAGCCTGTGGTATCTGCCTGTATAAACCCTCCCGCCTCCTGTCTGGCTTTAGAACTACCCCCACCTCCACCTTGGGAAAAGTCTTCTAAGATGAGATGGCAAGAATCAAACAGCGACATGCTTTGAACACTGGGACGGGAACCAGATTTAAATTGGGCAAAAGCCTTGAGCTCAGAGCCAGTGCCTTTCACTTCCTGCCTTCCCTCCTCCTCTCAGCATCTTGTCTCTGAGAACAGGTAAGGAAATCTGAGAACAGGTAAGGAAAGGTAAGGAGCCTTGCCAAGAGGTGCTTTGGCAGGCCAGGGAATCAGAAAATGGGGGCTCTGAATCAAGAGCTAGGCAACCCATTATTTCAGCTGCAGTCTCCTCACTCCACACCCTTACCTCAATGCAATTTAAAATGCAAGATTGCGAGGAGGGAGGGGAAGAGAAAGAGACTGTGTGTTTAGTGGTTAAACCTTTTAAAGTTTAAGTGCATAAACAGGCCCTTCCCTGTATCTGTCTGTAGCAATTCCCATGACAGTTACAGCAAAATTACAGAAACTGGGTCGTTTATATAATCCTTTGTATTGTCAAAGCACATTAAATGTCTGCCTTCCTGCACCCTGCTGAGCTGTCTTCAGCTGTCAACTCCCCATACTGCAGCTCAACATACTGAGGGTAAAGGACTCTGGCAAGGTGCACGTGGGGGAATACCGGACCCTCAGGTGCAACAAATGTTTTGAAAAGGAGAGTTCAATTTCCTCTGTTCATGAGAGTCCTCCGGTTTAAAATACAGGGCATTCCCTGCTTTCCAGCCAAAGTCTTTGTCACCTGGCTAGTGGGCTTTTTCCTCCCCAGTGGGTAAACACGACATTTGTCTTCCCTTCTAGACAGGGTTGAAAGAGCTCATTCATCTATTCATCCATTTAAAGAGCATTTTATTGAATGTTTTCTAAAACACTGGTACTATGAAAAAAACATGCACCAACTCATGGTTTTAAGAACCTATATTAACTCTTTCAGTCCTAATTCAAACCTAAGAAGTAGGCACTATTACTGCCCCTATTTTGTAGATGAGGAAAACGGGGCATGGAGAGTATAGTGATGTTGCTGGGGACTGCCTGCATGCCATCTCAAGATTAACACACTCAGCTACTGGCTGTGTTGACATCTAATGCCCGTCCAGAAATGGTCCCTGAGGTCTTGCCTCCACAGGTATAGAGACCTGCTGCCTTACTTCAATTCAGTACAGGTCAGCAGGACCCAACCTGCTCTAGAGGTCCCCGGGGCCAACTGAAGCCTCTTAATTTAAGGCACATCTCAATAATCTTCCTGAACTCACATCATTTCCATCTCTAGCTGCATCTCTATCTCCATTTCCACCTCTTTCCTCATCCCCATCCCTTTTCCATTCCCAGTCCCATCTCTAAAACCATCCATTGAGATCTTACCTTAAGTAGGAGGATAAGTAATACAAAATTTGTCAAGGTCATATGACTAGTGCACAACAGTTGTAGTTTTAACCTTTCCACTCAGCTGCTCTATCTCATTTAAAGAGCAATATCTTTCTGTCAACTCTGGGCCTGGGATCTTATCCACATTCTTTCACTCATTTAATCCTTCAGCCCTTGAGATATCACTAATCTAACCTTGTTTTACATAGAGGGGGCCTAAAGCTTAATAATTTCAGCAAAAGAATAGACCTCAACAGGATTAGACTCTTTCTTTAAAAGTCCAAACCCCTGGCTTGCTTAACAGCTTCAACCTCAGTCCAGTTCCATCTATCTCTTCAGTCCACCCTCTAATGTGACCAGTACAGCAATTTGCCCACATACTTTCACTCACAGAATTCTTTCAACTTCTATAGTTGAATGAGAAAGAAGGTATTATCATCTCCACTTTACCTGGGAGGAAATTTAAGTTCAGGGAGGTTAAAAAGGATTTTCCTCACTTGTTGCAAAGACTTGAGTCAGGTCACCAATTTCTGATGTCCTATAGTTGTTCATACCAATGAGCTCACATTCAACCTTTTAGCTTGGGAGCAAGACAAGATGCTCTTTCATTATATGTTGCTAAGGAAGTAGAGCCATCTTCACTTCTGTGTCTGGACTCCAAGGCTCTAGAACTCTGAGCATCTGGGGAGTCCCACCAGCCTCATCAACACTATCACAATTTCTGTCCTTGGTGGGACCTTTGCAGGCCTTACTGTCAGGGTTACCCCCATTGTAATACTGTAGGTCATGTAGAGTGGGCCCTGTAATCCCTTTTTCATAGTTGAAAGCACTGAGACCCAGATGAAGAGTCAAGGTCACCAGCTGCTCCATGGCAGTACTAGGATTTGAACATAGGTCTTTTCATAACAAGTTCAAGGCTCTTTCCACCATGCCTTGCCCTACTTGATTTCCATACAACCTATCTTTTCCTTGACTCCCGTGTGGTGAGCACATGCATATCAGAAAGTTTATTCCTGGGAAAAGCAGACACTGCCTGGAAGATGATTCTTTTGTTGTGACTTGTGGAGCTTTGGGCGATCTCTCCAAACTTGAAAGGCTTCCCTCCACCATGACCACCTAATATTTTACTAGTATAGGCATTCTGAGAGGTAATCATCACTTTTTTCTTAGAAGCCTCTCTGTTGCAAAAAGCAAGCGGGACTCTTCTACATTATGAGCAGGAATGCAAATGGTTAAACAAAAACCACTTAGAAAAAGTCGACCAGTTTCTTAAAATGTTAAACATGTTCTACCACTCAACTCTAAATCATATGTCCAAAGACTTAAATATCAATGTTCAGAAACTATTCCAGGTGTTCATCAACAAGTGAATGTATAAGCAATCATATCTTTATTTTCAGAAATGAAAAGAAGAAGTCAATCAGTATCCTAACATGCGTGAATTTCAAAAACCATGTCAAACAAAAAGAACTGGACACAAAAGTTACATATTATATGATTCCACTTCCATGAAGTTCCAGAACATACAAAGCTAATTTGTCATACTAGATCTCAGAATAGTGATTATCTTGGTTCAGGGAAGTTTTGACTAGAAAGGAAGACAAGGAACATTCTAGATATTTTCTATATCATGATTGGGTAATGATTATATAGGTATATACATTCACCAAAATTTATCAAACCATACCTTTAAAATGGGTGTATTTTGTTATATGTTTGTTTATCTTAGCCTAGGGCTCTTGTCATATTTATATGCTTTTATTGTGAGCGAATATATATGCATATATATTTGCAAGAAAAAAACTCAGATATTCCAAGAGTGTCCACAACTCACTTAACTCAGACACCAAGTACCTCAAATAATTTATATTTTACAAAATCTGTCTGATAACTTCTATCCCACAATTCTGCAGCCCCTGAGAATTGGGTTTCTGGAAATAGTGTCCTGGGAATGCAGAATCATTGTGACTGGACAGGAATGACGTGGGGTCTTCAAAGACTGCAGAATCAGCAAGATATTCAAACTGCTCTGCCAGGAAGATAGTGGAGAAATCACTGCTGGTCAGGTGTCTATGTCTTATACAGGTTTGAAATCAAAATCTGGACATGCCTGTTTAAGCCACCACAATTCAGTGAAATCCTATTATCTGCCAGAGATTATTGTGTTGACAGATGCAGGAGGGAATTGTGGATACCACCAGACATACCTCATTCCCTTGGGACCTAGGAAGCTTGGAAAATTCTGTCACAGCAACAGTCTCTTTGATCAATTGTATCAGCCCTCCAGATGTAAGCTTGGGTGGGGAAGGGGTAGTACTGGGCCATACCTGGTAAAGGGAAGCACGTGAGTGTGTCTATATGTGCACGTGAACACACCAGTAAGAGCTGGGGTGGCAGTTTGTGAGATATTTCAGAAACTAGCAGCAGCAGCACTTGGGAAGTTGAAATGCTGAAACCTGTGAATCAATCCAAGTACAAAGCTCTCAGTTTCTAATTCTGTACCTGTTTCCAACACCTTGCAAAGAGTCAATCTGTGCAGAACCTCACGCTTTTGGCATTTCTGATACTCGGTTCTAGGAGGATGCAGTAACAGCAGGTGTCTAAACCATTGATTTCTTAGAGAAGATCCTATGCCATCAAGACTTCAGGGCTGTTCTTGTAAATACTCAGGAATTGTTCAGTGTCCACATTCAGACACATTCACTGAAACTCAAACTTCTGACTTCTAGTGGCTATAGATCTTTCAACACATATTTATCAAGCATGAACTCTGCATCAGATCCTGGGCATATAGCAGGAAAGAATATAGAAACTTCTTGCCTTCAAAGAGTCCACCATTTATAGGGTTAATGAATTCATAAATTACATAATGTGTTCAGTAACACAGGAGGAGAAAAGTAATACAGAGAAAGGCAAGTACTATAATTTTAAATAAGGTGATCCAGAATGGGATCACCGGAAAGAAGATAGTTGAGCAAAGACTTAGAGGTACAGAAGTCAGCTGTACAAAATAGCTAGAAAGAGCCCCAGGCAATAAGACCAGGCAGTGCAGAGGCTAGTGCAGAGGCCATGGTAACAGAACATGTTGGAATATTAGAATGCCACAAAGGCCAATGTGCCAATACTGACTGAGCAAAGATTGAACCTGTGAGGTGAAAGTATATAGGATCAGGTTGTGAAGGTTCCTGTAAGCAGTCAAAGAACTTTGGCTTTGACTCCAATTGAGACGGAGAAAGGGCTTTGAATAAAGGTGGGACTTGCTCCAACCTAGATTTTCAAAGGATCACTCTGACAGCTGTGCTAAGAACAAACTCTACGGCAAGGATGGAAGCAGTGTAACTACAATTTGGATCATTTTAATGGGGATGGCTTCCTGGGAATGCAGAGTCATGGTTAAAAAAAGAGGAAGATTCCAAAATATAGTACTGGGCAATCTCAAAGGCTGAGAGTCTTCAAAGACTAAAGAATCACCAGGCTATTTATCCTGCTCTGTCAAGAAGATGGCAGAAAGACCACTATTGTTCTCATGTGTCTGTGACTTATGCAGGCTTGAAATCACAATCTTGTCATGCTTATGTAGACCATCACAATGCAGTGGTAGCTTTTTAAAAGTTTGACAAGAAATGTACCTTTTACCTGACTTATGTAACTGAAACCCCTCTGTATATCACCTTGACAATATAAAAAATGTAAAAAATTTAAAAAGAGAAAAAAATGCTAGCTATCCAACTGAAATGCTGACTAACTATCTGAATGTGCAACTCTAGAGGAAAAATGGGGAGGTCTGAGTCAGAGATTGCACAATTAGGAGGTATTGTCACACACATATACACAGATACACACACACTCCACAGATATGCTGTTTAAGGTCATGAGAGTGATTGAATCATTAAGATTGTGACTGAAGTTAGAGAACAAGAGGTCTAAGAACTCATTCATGGGCCCCTCAAACATTAAATGGTTAGGATAGTTTCTTACAAAAATACCTTCAGTGTACAAGTTTTTCCTCGCCAACAAAATGAACCAGATTAAAATGAGCTAAATTTTCTTCACTTGACAGTAATCATGGTGATAACTGACAGTAGAGTCAAATTTACTTTTATTTTTAAGTTATCTAGCCTACAGAACACATAATGCAATGATAGCCTGAGAGATGTTTAAGAATACAAACCTGATATTCTTGGGTGGATTTATGAGTTTACTGTATTTATATGAGAGTTAATTCTTTTCTTTTGCCATTTTGCAGTGGAAGAACGCCACTGGTATCACTGCTCAGGGGCCAGTTGTGTAGGACCCATAATTGGGGGTAAAATAGACCTGACTTCTGAGTTTCAGATATTGTAGAATGGTTCTCTCTTCTGTAGAAAGGTTGTCACAGCTCTATTCTACATCACTGTACTACCCCCACCAAAATGATTGCCAAGACTTTATCGCCAGTCACCCTTAGTCTTCACAGGTATCAGTATGTTCTTAATTCACATACCAACATCTTTGAGAAGTGAACTAAGGAGTAAACCATGGCTTAGGACCTAAACAGGTTACTGGCTAGCTCACACCAAGGACTGATCTGAAGTATACCACAAATGCTTTGAAAACTAAGCTGACACAGCCACAATAGCCCAAAGAATGTGGATGGTAATTTTCAGCCTAAACTAGATCAGATGCTCAATAAAGGAGAAGTTGCAATATATTCCATAAAATTTGAAGAAGACCAAGAATCTCACAGTGTAACAAACAAAAGTGTCCAGACTACAATTCTAAATTATGTATCATAAAACCATGGAAATTTCACTTCACATGGGAAATGAAAATCAACAGATACTGTTGATGAATAAATCCACTTGGTGGAATTATCTAACAAATATTTTAAAACATCTGTTTTCATAACTATTCAAAGAAGTAATTAAAAACATTCGTGGGACAAATTTTAAAAGAAAATTTTATTAAAGAAACACAGAATAGAAGGAATGGAAATTGTAAAACTGAAAAAATAAATCACTAGAATATTTTTAAAAGAAATAAACTCAGTACAGAAAACAATTTATGAATGTGAAGACAGATCAATGTAAACTATCCAATCTGATTAACAGTCAGAAAAACACTGAAAAAGATAAAGCACCAGGGATCTTTAGGTTTAGCATTCCTGTCATTAGAGACTCATAGAAGAGGACAAAGTATAATACTTAAAAATATCAATTGAAGCACACTCTTGTTAGCTTCTGTCACTCTGACAAAATACATGAAATAAACAATATAAAAGAGCAAAAGTTTAATTTGGCTCATGGTTTCCACTCATGACCATTTGGATCCATTCCTTTTAGACCTGTGGTAAGGCAGTACATCACAGACAGAACTGGTGGTAGAGAAAACTGATCATTTTACTGTAGCCAAGAATCAAAGAAGAAAGAAGAAAAGATTGGGGCCCCAATGTAATTTTCAAAGGCACATCCTTAGTGACCTAACTTCCTTCCAGCAGGCCTTATCTCAATATTTCTATTAGCTCCCAATACTATTAAGGTCAAGACCACATGGCCTTTTGGGTGACAGATTAGATCCAATTTATATCACTTCCCAAATTTGACAAAGGACATAAACCTAAATATTTAAGTAGCCAAATGAATCCAAATACAATCTATCCAAAGAAATCCATTCCTAGATACTGGTGAAAGATAAAGATGAAGAAAAGTTGATGAAAGCAACCCAAGGAAACAACACATTATCAGTAGGGAGCTGGCAATTTGAATGACTGTCCATAGCTCATCAGACATGACAGATGCTAATAGAAAGTGGCCCAGCATTTTTAAAGTGAAGAAAGAAAAAGTGTCAAGAATGTAATAAAAAAATTAAGCAGTAATATGTACATTATGAATGAATTAAAGTGAAAGAAAGACATTTTTAGCTACGGAAAATTCAAAAAATTTGCAATCAGTAGATCTGCTATAAAAGAATCACTAAGGAAAGTTCTCTAAACAACAGGGAAATGATAACAGTAGGAAACTTGAAATATCATAAACAAAGGGAAAATGAATATAGTGTATATCTGGCAAAAATAGATTTGTTTCTATTTAGAGACATTTAAAATACATTTGGCCATTGAAAGCAATGACTTTCTACCATCTGGATTATATAAGATAGAAATCACATAAAGTGGGAAATTAAAGGCCCCCAAATAGTGGTAAGTCTCTACATTTCAATTGAAATAGCAAAGTATTGATTATAAGTTGATGATGAAGTGTGTGCATTTTATCATCACTAGAGCAATCACTAAAATATCTCTATGAGATACAGTCAAAATTATAATAGATAAAATTGAATACTTAAACTGTTTTCAGTAATGCCTGGAGAATGTGGTATCCTAGATTGAATTTTAGAAAAGTGAGATAAAAAGAAATATTGGCAAAATTAAATGAAGTCTGGGGTTTAATTATTTTTTAACTTAGATATATCATGGGAACATAAGATGCTAACACCGGGGAAAAACTGATTGGCGAAAATGTACTAATTCTCGGTATTATCACTGCAACTTTTCTGTAAGTCTAAAATTCTTCCAAAATAAAATGTTCATTTTACTACTCAGAAGACTGCAAATTTGAAGATCATGGTTGGAAGCCAGTTCAGCAAGACAGTCCACAAGACTCCATTCAAATTAATCAGTAAAAAGCAGATTTGGAGGTGTGGCTCAAATGGTAGAGCAAAAAAATCCAAGCAAAGCCGGGTGCCGGTGGCTCACATCTGTAATCCTACCTACTCAGGAGGCTGAGATCTGAGGATCATGGTTCAAAGCCAGCCTGGGCAGGAAAGGCTGTGAGTCTCTTATCTCCAATAAACCACCAGAAAACTGAAAGTGGTACAGTGGCTCAAGTGGTACCTTGAGCTGAAGAGCTGAGGGACAGTGCTCATGCCCAGAGTTCAAGCCCCATGACCTACAAAAAAATCTAAGCAAGAATTTGAAGCCCTGATTTCAAGCTCTGTTACTGGCATATGTGTGTGCATGCGCGCACACACGCACACACACACACACACACACACACACACACAGCTTAAGAAATGCTCAAAAACTCAAAATTAAGCCAGAAAGCTCAACCAGAAGAATATTTAAAAATTGATGCAACAAACACAAACAAAATAAAAACCAGTAAAGTTAATCCAAACATATCAATAATAACATTAATGTAAATGGTCTAAACATATTAAATAAAAGAATGATGGTTAGAATTTGTCAATAAAAGAAAAGCTGGGCCCAACTATAGACTGTCTACAAGAAACTCATTTCAGATGTAGTGATAGCAGGTAGATTAAAAAGGAAAGGAAAAAGAAAGATGCAATAAGCAAAAGAAAAAGTAACTTTATTACTATAACACAAAGGAAACTTTAGAGCAGAGAAACTTACTAGGATCAAGAGGGATATTACATGACAATAAAAAGATCAATTCACTAAGAAGACATAATAGAACTAAATGCATATGTATTGAACAAAAGAATTCTACTACATGAATCGAAAATTGACAGAATTTTAAAAAGATAGAGACAAATCTGCAATTATACTTAGAAACTTTTGCATTCCTTTCTTAGTAATAAATAGAACTGGGAGGCAGAAAATCAGTGAGCAAACAACAGAATTGAACAATAATGTCAACCAACTGGATCTAATTGACATTCTACCCAACAACAGCAGAATACACATTTTCTCAAGTGAACATCAAACAGTCACTATAATAGACAATGTACAACATAGCTTGAATTAAAAAAATTGAAATTGTACAATTCATGTTCTTAACTTGTATGGAATTAAACTAGAAATAAATACTAGAAAGGTGACAGGACAGTTCCAATACTGGGAAGATTAACAGCCCACTTTTAAACAATCTTTGGATCAAAGAGGAAATAATAGGGAAATTTTTTTTAAAAGATTTTGAACTGATCAAAAATAAAAATGCAACCTATCAAAATTGTTGCTATTTCTAAATAGCAGTGTTTAGAGGGAATTTTATTGCATTAACTGCTTACAGTAGGAAAAGAAAGGTCTCAAATAATAGCTAATTGCTTCTATCATTATGAAACTAGTTTAAAAAGAAAAAGAAATCAAAGCCAATCAAGCCAAAGGAAGGAAATAGTAAAAGGCAGAAATCACTGAAATAAAAAAACAAATAATAGATAAAATCAAGCAACCCAAAATTGATGCTTTGAAAAGATCAATAGAATTTATAGTAACTTTCTAGAGAGAATGATGAGATAGAATTACCACTATCATTCTCAAATAAAATAAAATAAAATTAAAAAAAAAAAAAAAGAATTACCACTATCAGGAGCCGGGTGCCGGTGGCTCACACTTGTAATCCTAGCTACTCAGGAGGCTGAGATCTGAGGATCACAGTTCAAAGCCAGCCTGGGACAGGAAAGTCCGTGAGACTCTTATCTTCAATAAACCACTAGAAAACCAGAAGTGATGCTGTGGCTCACAGGGCAGAGAGCTCGCCTTGTGCTGAAAAGCAAAGGGACAGTGCCCAAGCCCAGGGTTCAAGCCCCACAACCGACAAAAAAAAAAAAAGAATTACCACTATCAGGAAGGAAAGAGGAAGCATAGCTCTAGAGCTTTCTAATATTAAAAGGAAAATAAGGGAATAATGTGAATATCTATAGACATGTATTTGACAACTTACATGAAATGGACTTGTAAATCACAAATGAGAAAAACTCACTCAAAATGAAATAAATAAGCTAAACAGACATTTAACTATTAAAGAAATTAAAATTATACTTCAAAACATTCCAAAAAATTTCTAGGCCCAGATGGTAAATTCTACCAAACACTTACAGAGAAATGACATCAGTTCTATAAAATCTCTTCTAGAAAACAGTAGAAGATGGAACACTTCCCAACTCATTTTATGAGGCCAACATTATGTTACCAAAACCAAAGTGATTACAAGGAAAGAAAACTGCCCACTAATATTTCTCATGAACATACATAAACATCTTCTTTAAAAGATTAAAAACTTGAACACATCTACATATAAAACAGTAACTCAAACAAGTTGAGTCTATCCCAGAAATGTAATACTAAAAATTGAATAGATTTAATTCATAATATTGACAGTTTTCAGGAAGGAAAAAAATAACAAAGGTCATATCAATTGATGCAGAAAAAATCATTTGATAAATTCAGTATCCATTCATGATTTTAGGGAAAAAATTCTCAGCAAATTAGAAACAAGAGAGCTCTTTCTCAACCCCATAAAGGGCAGCTAAAATAAGCCCTACCATGAGCACTACACTTAATGGTTAAAAAAAAGGGGGAGCCCAGTGCCAGTGGCTCACCTGTAATCCTAGCTACTCAGGAGGCTGAGATCCGAAGAACACGGTTCAAAGCCATCAGGGACAGGAAAGTCCATGAGACTCTGATCTCCAATAAACCACTAGAAAACCGGAAGTGGTGCTGTGGCTCAAGTGGTAGGGTGCTCTCCTTGAGCTGAAGAGCGCAGGGACAGCACCCAAGCCCAGAGTTCAAGCCCCACGACCAACAACAACAAAAAGGAATACTTTCCCACGTGGTTAGAAACAAGGCAAGGATGATTATCATTGTCCCTCCAAATTCAACACTAGTAAATTAGGAATCCACAAGTACAAAACAGAAACAAGAAAAATTGCTAGAGTGAATAAGTACCTTTAGCAATTTACCATTATGAGTTCCAAAACAAAACTTAAGCAAGATTTAAAAGAGCAACACAATTTATAATAGCTCCAAAAGAATGAGCTACTTAGGCATAAATGTGACAAAATATATACTGGAACTGATGGATAAGAACAAAAGAAACGGTGTTGAAGAAGACATTAAAACATGAAGAAAAAAGTGAGTTCTCATGGAAAAGCAATATACCATGGTCATGGATTGTTAAAGCTCAACATAGTGAAGTAAATTCTTGCTAAAATGACTTACAGACCTAATTTAATACCAATCAAGATCCCAGCAGAATTTATGTTTAAATAAATAATCTGATTCTAAAATTTATGTAGAAAGGCAAAAGAGTTAGAAGAGATAAACAAATTTAAAAATATTAAAAATAAACAGCTGAGAGAGGTATTTTATGCCCATAATCCCAGCTACAGAGGCATGAGGATCACAAGTTTCAGGTCAGCCTGGGCAAAGTTAGCAAGACCTTATTTCAAAATGAAAATATAAACAAAAGGACTAGGGGTGTGGCTTAAGTAGTAGAACCTTTGGGAGGTCCTCAGTTCAGTCCCCGGTATTACTACTGCCCCACCACAGTTACATCATTTATTTTAAAGAGTATTCAAGTGGAGTATAGCTAACTATAGCTCTATAGCTAACTCATAGCTCTATATTTAGAGAAATGAGACAGTATGATATTGGCAAAAGGGTACATACGTAAATGGATGGAAAAGAATATATCATCCAGAAATAAACTCAGTACTATGAGCAACTAATTTCTGGTAAAATCACTAGGAGTGGACACTGGCTCTATTTGATATTCTTCAGCTTCAAGATCCTTCTGAACTTTTGCTCTGAGGTTTGTGAAAGGGTCACCCCACCTCAGGTAGCCTGGACAGGTAGCTTTACTGGTCCCACCAATGGAGAAGGCCAGACTTTAGAATACTGGACCCTCAGTGGGGTTTCAAATCACAGGTTGCCAGATTTCCTGTTCTTCATTCTATAGGTTAGAATGTGTTGTGGAGAACTATGACTGTCTGCCTTATATCCTACACCTAGTTAATGCCAGAGTTTGTCTGTTGGGTTAGTCATTCATGGACAGCATCCAGAACAGATGGGTCCATTCTGTTTTCTTTAGTAATTTTGTCTGTCTGTATAAATAGTGAGACAAAATATCTCAATGTAGCCTAGGTAGGTCTTGAACCTATGATCTGCCTGACTCAGGGTCCCAAGTGCTGGGATTATAGATGTGTCACCATGCCCAGTAGTATTGTTATCTTTCTAGAGAGTTCAGAGTCTCCACCATGAACCAGGTCAGCTGTGCAGTAGTAGTATAGAGAGAGAGTCAATGCTCTTCAGTACTCAAAGAACCTCTTAACTTCAGAGCCTATGAGGTCCGTACCTCCACTGACCAGGTGATAAAGGAGAACAAAAGGTCGAGACAGCCAAGCACAATATCAAGCCAAGGCAGACATGCTGGGGGCATGCTCCTATTGCTATTTCTATTTAAGAGATATGGAGTTGTTATGGGCTTGATTGTGTCTTCTCCAAAATTCACATCTTGAAATCCTTATCCCCTGTGCCACAGAATATGACAATATTTAGAGTCAGGATCTTTATAAGAGGTGATCAAACTAAACTAAGCCCTTAAGAGTGGATCCTCGTATTACTATGACAAAGATTCTGGCCATAGCCAGTCATAGGGAATAGATCTTTTGCTTACCACCTCTAGAAAGAACCAACCCTGCACATACTCTGATCTTAGACTTTCTGTTGCTTAACTCACTCAGTCTGCGGGATCTCACTAGGGCAGCCTGAACAAACTAAGACAATAGTCATCCTGAAGGGGCAGCCACCAGACAGCAGCTGCTGCAGAGTGGGCATAGAGAGCCCGCGCAGAGCATTTCCCACAGCCTGTGTCCCAGCATTCCCTTGCCTTGCAGGAAGTCTAGGATCGTCCATGCATAGCTGCCTGTCCTCAACCAGCACTCAGAAACCCCTTCCTAAGAGCCAATGCTCCTGGTGCCTGTGTGTAGCTTCGAATAGGCCCCAGGGAGGGGCTGGGGTACCGGGCTGTCCTGGGGCTACTCCAGGAACTGGGAGCTTTAGCCTGGCCTTGGGGGGGGGGGTACACCTGCCTAGCATGTCTTGTAGAGTTGCTGGGGTCTTTTTGTTGTATACCACTTTTCCTCTTTTTCTGACTGTCTTTTTGCCTAAATAAGAGAAGGCAGTTCCTTCAACACCAGGAGCAAAGGAGAGGGAGGGGGCTGAGAAATGAAAGCTTGGGAGAGTGTTACACATAACAGTGGGCGTATTTTATGGAAAGCAGCCGACAATCAGTGTTTGCAGACGCCTTTTATTTTATATTATTTCCTCATCTGTTCAGCTTTCTTGGGCGGGAGCCAGAAAGTTAATATTCTCAGTCAAAGTCGGCCTTTTATCTGTCAGGTTCAAAATGAAACGGAGACGCTGGGGTTTTAAAGTATCTCAGCCAAAAGGCAAACACACCTTCTGAGCAGCCCCAGCCAGGGGACTATCTTCTGGGGTGGCCACTCCCCAAAAGGGTTTTCTGGGAGCCTCTCTCACTAGGGTTTTTGCTAAAGGTTACTGTGGTTCCTGAAGCAAAACACGGGTCACTGTGGGAACCCTGCCAGACCACAGACTTTTGGTGTCTTGTACTATGCCAGCCTGTGCCTGATCACACTGGGGTTACCAATAATTTGACAGGCTGAAGGAGGCAGGTGAGAGGGTAGGTCTGGGGGGGAAGCAGTAACCACTGCTGGCATCCTGATGAGGATCCATGGAAAGTGGTCTAAACAGAGTTGTGACGGTTTAAAAACATTTAAAAATAGAGCCTAATTCCTCTCCCTTCAATATGAGCTGGCCTTCATGACTCACTTCTAATAAACAGTTACAAAAGCAACCAAAAATGACCCTGTGTGGTTTTGCAGGCTAGATCATAAAAGTCATACAGCTTCCGCCAGGCTGCCTGTCAAGGGATCCCCACCGTTGAGCCGTGAGCTGCCATTTTAGAAACCCAGCTGTCCCAATGTCACCCTGCCAAAGAAGCAATATGAAGAAACCACACAGAGGAATTAGGAACACAACTGTGGAGCCCCACTGACTTGAGTCTTTTCAAATTCCAGGTGTCTTAAAGATGTCCCCCCCTCTAGCCAGCTACCTGCAACTGCATGAAAGACCTTAAGGTCTACATCACTGAGCCCAGACACCCCAGAATCATGAAAGCTGATGATTGAATGGAATGATCGTCACTATATTACCCTCATTAGGTTTGGGGCACTTGGTTGTACAGCCAGATAACCAGTACAATAGCTTTCACCATTTAGATTCTGTCCTCTCCACAGCGAAATTGGAAAAGTAGATTCCTTTTTGCTGTACCAATCCTCCCTTGGCTATTCATCCTATATCCAAAGGCCTGGATTCTAGTTCTAATCCTCTCCACATATTGTCTTGGTGCACTTATTCAAACCTTCTGAGCCTCTGTGTCCATACCTATAAAATGGAAATACTACAATGATACAGAGATGTTAGAAGGGTTAAGTGAGATGGAAGATGTAGATGTCTTCTTATTGTCTGAAATACAAGAACTACTGCCAACACATTCCTTTTAAGGACCTCCCCGTCACAAATGTCCTTTCCAGAAAAGAAAAATAAAGTAGCTGCCCAGCCATTGTTACATGCATGTACACCTGAACCATACCATGCAACTCTCTGAGGAAAAAGATTACAACACACAGGCATTCCTTCAAAGCACCTTCTTAATTTTTATCATCAATCACAGCTACAAAGGACAATCAGGACCATGGCTCAGCCATGGTGATTCATTTCACTGTAGCAAGCCTAAGGTTCTACAGTCTTCCCAGTTATACCCCCCCAAAAAGTGAAGGACTCTAGGTCAATTTGGGGCCTCCTTTGGATTTGGAGGTCACTTACAGTGCAATGAGGTGTCCCTAGGGCTAGACCTCCAGACATCTTTCTGTATTAGGATCTCATCCAGCCTCAGAGTTAACTGGACTCAATAGCATTTTGAGGGATCTGCAGGAAAGAAGGAAGGATCTAGAACTAGAGGCAGAACATCCTACACCAGCCCCCTTTGGCCTTCTGGGGCTTCTTCCTTTCTTATACACTATCCATGGCATTACCAGGCTGTGTACAGGGCCAGGAAGGCAGAGAACCTCTTCTAGGCTGTCAGTAATTGGAGTAAGGCAGTTTCATTTAATGATAATGACTTACACTTACATAGCTGCCCTCATCCCAGAGGACCCCAAGGCACTTTACAAACACGCTCTCACTCCAAGCCTTTCTAACCAACCTGAGCCGCAGTAATGCTCATAAATAATATATATGCTGAGTGCCTCTATATACTGCAAATGTATGATATAAATATGTATAAATGTAACAAATATGATTTTTGCATGTTACATTAATAATCTTTAAAAAATAGTGACCCATCATGAGTGAGGAACCACAAAACCGACTCATAGGGTGTTGAAGCCCAATAAATGGTGAAACCATTTACAGCAGCTTTCAGCCTCGGGTTTCTTAAAAGCTAAAGAAGTTGTTCATGGCTTACATCTGCTGGGTCTCTCTTTCACTGAAAGGTCATTCTCGGGTCAAGTTCATTCAATCAGTTCCAGCCCAAGGTCCAGAAAATGCACAGCTGTACACAGTCCTAGGTGCCCTTTAGCACTGATTCTGATTCCAGGACACTAAGGCACTGTGTGATCATGGACAATCCAGGAGGCTTTTCTAGGCTTCAGTGGAATTCTCAGCAGAAATGGACAGAAGATTGTATAGTAACTCTGGCATTTCTCCCAATCCCTCAGGCCTTTCCAATATTAGAATGATATATCTTTGCTCTTTGTCATCTGAATTTGAAGTTCTTCACTGTAGAATAGATAGAGCTTAGTTTGCCACCTGATGGATTTGGCTTTTGGGTGTGTTCTCTGGTGAGTACTATTCTAGAAGTGAACAGTGGCCATTTTATTATGCTCCTGATCTCTATGGGTCAGGACCTGGGTTAGGGCACATTGGGGTAGCTATCTTTTGTTCCAGGATGTCTAGAAGCTCAACTAGAAAGTCTGAAGAGCTGGGACATCATTGCAAAATCTACTTTCTCATATGTGCTAAGCCTGGGATAATCTGAGGGTTAGGACAGCTAACCAGACAGTGCCTACTCCATTGAACCTGAGCTTTTTGACAACATAGAAGTCTCAGACTTCTTGGATTTCATCCTTGGCAGTGAAGGGCTCCAAGTGTAAGTGATACACTGGCATGATAGAAATCATATCACCTTTATGACTAAGTTTTAGAAATCAGTGTCAGGATTGCCAGTCACTGCCCTCTGTTTTCAAGGAGTCACAAGTAAGTTCATTGGGCTCTGCTCTTCAAAGAAGGTCACCTAGGATAGGATCTATTGCTTTGGCCATCAGGATTAGTTTCTGGTGTTGTATTCCTCACTACTGTCAATGTAGTGACTTCCCAAGTGAACATTTCCATCGTTTCCATGATTCAGGGCTTTGAACCCAGCTTGATTGGGTCCCCTGCTCAGAGCACATAAGGCTACAGTCAAGGTGTCAGCCAGACTGTGTGTCTTTATGGGACTCAAGATTCTCTTCCGAAGCCTTGCTGTTATTGGCAGAATTCAATTTCCTCATCAGTGAATGCATATAAAAAATGTGAAGGTGCCAGGGAGACCAAAAGGGGCTATATAAATGCTACTTACTATTCTCCAAGTACATTGTAAAATCCCGTATCAGAGGCACTGAATTATATTAAATTTGCAATGCATCCTAGAACCTAGAGCATGCCTAGCCACATGTCTAAGTCTCAAGAACTGCTGGCTAGTTGGATGCACACATTGGGAAATGGATAGATGGGTAAGTGATAAAGACTTGAATTCAAAGATTTTGAGAGTGGGTAGGCAGGGGAAGAACAGATATGAGCTGTGTCCCTATTATTATCAGATGCTTAAAAGCTGGCTATTGGAATGGAATATAACAGATGTGATTTATATCCTTATTCTTAAAGACATTGCATGTTACTGGGGAAAAGTACAGCATGGTGGTGACAAAGGGTTTTTGGAGGCAAAGAGATGTAGGTTTAAATAGTGCTTTATCCTTTTATTGGTTGGGGGCCCTTGGGGTTCCCCTTTGACACAATAAGAACTACAAGAAGAGCAGAGATGATGTATATGAACCTGCTTGTGGGTCCTGTCGATGGCTGCCTAGCCCTAGCCAGTCTCATGAGGGCTAGCAAAGGATAGTGTGTCCAAGTTCAGGCCCCAGATCTGTATTGCCTGGTTCCACGCCTGGTTTCACTCCTTTCTGGCTATTTGACTTATGATAGCTTATATGATCTCTCTGGTCTTTCATCACCTGGCATGTAAAATAAAGATATTTTTATGTGCTTCATAACAGCTGAAACAATGAGTATAAAGTTCTTACATTGGCAATGGCCCATGGTAGGGACTCAAGTAATATTATCTGCTAATTTTCTATTGTCTCTGATCTCTCTACTCAGCCAGAAATGAATAAACTGAAGTTGATGTCTTTGTTACCTTCCCCCCTCACTTCCAAACAACCACCAAGTCCTTTTCCTTCTCCCTACAACTTATCTCAAACTAGCACACAGTTCTCCACCTCCATGACACCATCTAGTCGCAGCCACTACCATGTTTTGCCAGGACATAGCCATAGTTACTCACTCCCCTCATTTTTTTGTGTGTGTGCTAGTCCTGAGGCTTGAACCCAGGGTCTGGGTACTGTCCTTGAACTTTTATGTTCAAGGGTAGTGCTCTACCACTTTAAGCCATGACATCATTGTAAGTTTTTTGGTAGTTAATTATACATAATTGTCTTATAGACTTTTCTGCTTATGATCATCAGATCTCAGCCTCCTGAATAGTGAAGATTATAGGCATGAGCCACTGGCATATCTCTACTCTCACCCTTGAGCCTACATTTACTTTCCGTGCAGCATTAAGGACTATTGTTGCTCTCCTAGTTAAAAGGTTTCAATGGCTTTCCATTTCACTAATCCACAAAGCTTCTTAACTCATCTTCTATTTTCCCCACCCTGATTTCTTGACAACCAATCCACTTTCTGCCTCAGGGCCTTTATACTTGCTGCTCACTCTTCTCCAAAAGACTTCTTCATCCTTCCTAAACACTTCAACTTTCATTCCTTTGCTTAATGTCACATCTGGAGATTCATGGAGGCTTATGGAAAGTGGAAAGATTTTCTTTCCCAATGCCAGATCTAAATTAAATCCCTTTCTATCATTGATAATTCTTCTGTTCCTTACCAACCTTTACCATGATGCATCGTTAAACCTTCATTTACTGAACTTCTGATTTCCCCATTAGACTTTCAACTCCTGGACAGCAGGGAGGGATCTCTAACCTGATATATTTTTTTTGTATATAACCTGATATATTTATTGTTGGTCTTTAAAAAATATTTATAGAAAGAATTAAGACATTTGCGTTTTCTTAGGTCTGCTTCATCCATATAAAAAAACTCATAGCAATTTGTACTGAGAAACAGACTCAAAGAGAAGGAGAAATAGGACTAGCATCAATCAATGATGGCAGAACCAAGAGTCAGGCCTATGGCCTTCTGCAACCCAAGCCTGGTCTGGGAACCTTGTCTGTTGGATGCCAGCCATGTGTAGATGCTGTCTGGGTAGCCAGTGTCAATCTTTGCAATTGATGTGGCTGAATGATGCAGACAGAAGTGAGAGACCTGGTCCTCATATGAGGGGGGGCTAGGAGATAGAGATTCCCTTCAGTTTCCTGTTTATAACAGCTAAAATTCTATAGTGGGTGCTTTTTTAGTATATTTTTATTGTAAAGATACTGTACAGAAAGGTTACAGTTACATGAATGAGGTAATGAGTACATTTCCTACCCAGCTTTGTTACCTCTTCCTTTGTTTTTCCCCTACTATCCCTTCCCTCCCCACCTCCCCAACTCCTCCCTCCCCCCCTCTGAAGTTGTAAAGTTCATTTTCAACATAGTGTCTTGTATATCTCACTGTTACAATGGGTCAACTTGTATCCTTATTTCAGCATTTTGTTATTTCCCTTCCCCTCCCCAAATTAGAAAAATGAATAAACAAGATGCAGGGCACCAGAATCAAATACAGTGACAACAGGAGTTATACCATGGGGGAAGAACATACAAAAAAAAAACAGAAAAATCACATAGTACATTATAAATATATTGAAGACAACAGCAAGAAAGATAAAACCTCTTTTGTCCCTATCTTGGGGTTCATTTCACTTAACATCATCTTATAAGGTCATATGTGCATAGCTTTTGACCCTTTCTGCTTGTCCTAGACATACAGTAATTATTGCAAATAAGGGAAACCATGAGACCTATGTTTCTTTGGGCCTGGCTTGCTTCACTTGCCAACACAACTATGTTTATTGTAGCATTATTTACCATTGCTAAGACATGGAACCAACCCAGATGCTCCTCAGTAGGTGAATGGATCAAGAAAATCTGATACGCACACACACACACACACACACACACACACACACACACACAATGGGATTCTATGCCTCCATCAGAAGGAATGACACTGCCCCATTTGTTAAGAAATGGAAAGACTTGGAAAAATTATATTAAGTGAAGTAGTAGGTGCTTTTGTGTGCCACCAAGATCTCCTTCCAAAGAAAGATTAGTTGCTCAGATGTTCAGAGTCATGTCACTGGAGAACCCTCTGCTCTCAGTCATTTCAGGGTGGGTCTCAAGTGCTGAGAGAGCCATGGCCAATACTATGCTCCTCCTCGGCTGGACCATACCTAACTTACTGGACAGAAGCAAAGAGGTCTGCTTGTCCTTACTCAGTTCATTGCAATGCAAGTTAGATGGGCCACTTGCACTCCAGAGTTCCTCATGGCTGTCCCTCTTTGTGCCTGCATTACTTTTTATTTTATTTTATTTTATTTTTTTTTGCCAGTCATGGAGCCAGAACTCTGGGCCTGGGCACTATCCCTCAGCTCTTCAGTTCAAGGCTAGCACTTGAGCCACACTGCCACTTCTGGCTTTGTTTTTCTGCTTATGTGGTGCTAAGGAATGGAACCCAGGGCCTCATGTATGCAAGGTAAGCACTCTACCCCTGAGCCAACTTCCCAGCCCCTGCATTACTTTTTATTCTTCCTATACTTTCCTCCTCCTTCTTTCCGGAGACATCCTGATGAGCATGCTACATGCTAAACATCTCACTCTTCTTTCTGGGAAACCTAAGCTGTGACAGCTGACATTCAGTATCCTAGACCTATCTGCTACTCACTTAGTTCCTGTACATGGTTTATATGTTTTTTTACCAAGGACAGGGATCCCCTTAACTTCCTCCTGGAACGAGACAGCTCTTAGCTTCCTGTGGAGTGAGTGCTCACTGCAACCCCAGGACACCCTAGCCCAAGCATGTTGGAGAAATTGCTAAAGATAGCTTGCCTGTTCCCAATGCTCATTGGGGCTTAGGAGGGACTTGAACATTTCTAGCATAATCTTGGTGATGTCAATTCTATGTTTGGGAACAATATTGTGAGAACCATGGTGCAGGGCATCCAAAACTTTTAATGGTTTTATTTATAAGGTTTTTGAATGAACAGAATGTGTATGCGGTATACACTCAATAAAACTCAGGCTTCCGATTTTGAATTTTGATCTTTCCCTGGTGGGAGGTAGCTGGTGATTTGATGTGGGACACTGACTGACTACAGCTCTTGATCAACCCTGTGATCATGAGGAGAAACTACTGATGCTCTACTGTATGCTGTATGGCTTAGCTAAGGCTGTGCTATAGGTTAGGGGCATTCATTGCATTTTGTGATATTTTCAGCATACAGCAATGTGCTTATTGGGCTGTAAATCCATCGTCGTTAAAGAGCATCTGTATAGAGCAATGACAAACAGATTGCGATTGTCACTGTCCTCTCAGCTCTAATCTCTGTAGTCCCTTGGCAAGGTGCCTCAGAACATTCCCTTCCACCTGGGAACTTACATTGAATTACATTTAAATCATCAAGAAGACATCTGACTTGAGTGTTCCCTTGAGTAAGAGAATGAAGTTGGTAGATAGAACACAAGTGGATTTCTGTTTCTCTCGGGTTCCCCCAAGTTTTTGTCCATCCAAGGCCTGACTTCTAGTGCTGCTCAACATTCAACTCCCCATCCCCACCTCACCATCCTCCTTATCCCCATCTCTTCAAGTAGATATATGCTGTGGGTACTCTGAGTGAAGGCACTGACTCTTCTAATCTACTCTCCATGTCCCTTAAGCTGGAAGTCTCCAGAAGAGCCACGAGAAAACAGCCATGAGCTGGGCTTCGGCTCAGAGAACTAATTGAAGAACGACTCCTCTGCGGGGCGTTAATACCTTGCAAAGAAGTGAGTCTACTGGCAATTTTTTTAGAGTTTAATAAAAATATATATGCACCGTGAGAAAATCACAGCAATAATTCCTTGCACCTTTGTTCCAAGAAGCCCAGAGCACTCCCCATATATTATCATATTCATTATCCTATTTTCTTCACGTTTCTCATTAATTTTTTTCCAAGGTGATATATTAATATGAAATTCTAAATCACATTAAGGATACCACGAGCCCAACTTGTTCTCCTTGCCCTAACTCCATCTTTCTCTTCTTCTATTTCCATCCATCATCCTCACCCCTTCCCCAAGCAGGGGAGGGCAAGTCAGCAGCTGAGAAGCAGATGATGGGGGTAGATCAGAAGAGGGCAGGTGTCAAAGTGCTGCTTAGCCAGTGGGCTGCTTTTCCAGGCCAGTCGCCAAAGCTCAGTGCCCTTCCCTAGGGCCACTTGATCAGTAAGAATCTAAGGCAGAGCAGGGAAAGGGGATTGCCTCTCACTATTCCCCTGGAAGGGTGTAAAACCTACTCCCCCCTCCCTTATGCAAGAGGGAAAGAATCAGGCTCGTTATAGATATTATCATGCAGCACTTCATATTTCAAAGAGCTTTATAATCGCTAATTAGTTATTGCCAGAGAATATGGAAATGGTGCCTTCCTGGAACCCCACAGATGGGAGGAGGCCTGAGTTCTATCGGCAGGTCAGTACATGTCTGGCTGCCCAGTCGGATCTGGCATGCAGCAAATGTAACCAACCATGGGTCAGAGAAGACACAAAGCTTGTAGTGACACCTGGAGTAGTTCAGGGACTTTTAGGCCTTCTCAAAATAGCATTCCTCACTACAAGAGCCAAGGAGGAAGGGTTTAAGTTCTATCACAATGGGTAGGCTGGGCCTGAAGTCTATGCTGGGTTGTATGTGTGTGTGTGTTGAGGGGGATTGCTTTTTACAGCTTAGAAAAGAGCCTATTCCAAAAAACTTCCTGAATACTTTCTGATCAGGCTTGGAGCCCTCTCCCCAGAGAAATGGGAGATAAGGAGAAGCTTCATTCACCCTGAGCTACCTCAAATAAATCTTATTTGAATATCATTCAAGATTCTTTCTGAAGCTGCAGTGAGCAGGGGCCTGGGGATGGCTATGGTCTTTTTAGAACACTCCATCCTTCATCTTTCCTGTAAATGGACACTGAGGAAATGCTCACTGAAAGAAAATAGGAAGATGATTAGCAAGGATAGCCAAAGCTTCCCTTCTAGCAAAGCCTGGCAGCACAGATGTGGGGGACCCCAGCCCAAGGAAGCATCTCTATTATAGAAACTCCAGGCTCTGACTCACAAGAGTGAACGGAAGTCTCAAACACAGATGGCCCTGGCTTCCCTGGCTTCCTGGCAAGGAAACCTGCGGAGGCTGCTCTGTCGTCTTCTTATACTTCCCTAATAGCTACAGTGTTTGTGCTGAAGCTTGGAGAAGATGGAGTTCTGGGGGCGCACACATGTCTGTGCCTTTGAGAAGCATGCAGCTGCCAACGCCCAGCCTGTGTACCAGAGATGGTCGTTTTCCTGTTCTGAGCTTATAATGATGCTGGTAAAAGGACTGATGGTCTTGGATCTGATTTTTCAGCTTTGGGGGAAGAAGTAACTTCATCCCTCTACTGCAAATGGTACCCTTCACTGGAAGACTGAGCCTATGGCTCAGGCCAATGAAGGAGTTAGTACTTGGTCCAGCCTGGGGCAGCAGAAACAGGGCTGGCAATGAGGAGGCTGGACATTATAGAGAAGTTTTCCTAGGCCACTAGGAACCAGCATTTATACAATTAGAGTCCTTCTACATCATCCTACTTACTCTACTTCTGTCAGTTTCCTGCTGAGCCAGCTGCCTTGGAGGTCAGAACCAAAGGCATCATTTACAACGTAAGCTTACACTTCATGTCCTCTTAGCAAAGGCCTCTAATTCAGCACCATTTTTCTTTCTCCAAGCTTCCAGAAATCAAAGGGGACAAGGTATGGGGAAGTCTGTCATTCCTCATGATTCCTGGGTCAAAATGGCTTTCTCCTTTCTCAGCTACCCAGAGAAACAGGAAGCTTTTTGCTCCAGCAGCATTTCCCTTTTCTTTTTAATGTAGACCTTTCTAGATTGTCCAGGTAGACAAAATACATCTCCACTGTGAAGGCAGCCCAGAGCATCACTGCTCAGTTCTGGCAACAGTTGATATACAAGGGTCCATGAAAGCGGGAGTCAGGCAGCCACCTGCACCATCTCAAACAGCCTGTTGTAGACAAGAATGTGCAGATATGCTCCACATCTAGGCTGCATGTACACATACAGACACACAGAGGAACATGTTTAACTGTGTTCTTAGCTCTTCGATTTTGCTTCTATTTCAACTGGGACTAATTGCTAATTGAGTCAGGACTCCAAGAGAAGATGGAACAGAAGAATAAAGCATTCTCTCCTTTCTCTCAATTGCTCCCAACAAGCAGCACCACAAGATTGCCACCACTGCCTAAATGCGACTTTAGAATGTATCAGTCTTGGCTCCAAGACTACTAAGAACATGACCTTCCTTTATAGCAAAAGTGACAATAGTTGTAGGCTATACCGTCATCTACAGGGACAGAAAGGCTGCATGATCTGCAGGGGGAGGGGCTATCAGGACAAATGCCAAGGAGGAAAAATGTGCATTTTTTTCTTCTTCTTCTTGGAGAAAAATAGGTTTCAGATGATTTGAGGTATAGCCAGAACCAGCAGGCAGGACCAGAGACCCAGGAACTCACAGGCACACAGTTCACCCCCACACACATATATGACTGCTTCTATAGCTATTTTTTGAGAAAGGCCTCTGGCTATCTTTGTCCCCATCCTTTGAGTCTCTTGGAACATCCTGAGTTGCAAAACACTAAGATGGAGGGAGAGATCATTGTTAATGTGGTGTTAAAGTTAAAGCCAACATTCTGAAGCCAGTCTGCCCACGTTAGGATCCTGGGTCTACAATTTGCTGATGATGTGCTTCAATTTCCTTATGTGTAAAAGGAGAAAAGCGCACACAATATGAGACACATTGTACATGCTATTATATTAGTTAGGTAGTGGATTTTTTGGATACGGTTTTGTGATGAAGCCTAGGCTGGCCTCAAACTTGAGAACCCCTGCCTCTGCTTTCTAAGTGCTGGGATTAAAAGCATGGGCATTACACCCTTTATAGTGATTATGATAACACTCATTGGTCAGTTGCCCTGCACAGGCAAGTCTGCCCTTTAATTGCAGTCTTCTAGGGGCCTGACCAGCTCCTAAGGGGTCTAAAAGATGTAGCTCTCTGTTTCTAGCAGAATGCCTGCTCTCCTCTTTTTGTTTCATGAGCAAATGGGAATCCTGGGTTCAGATCTGCTCCTCTTCCTCCTCTCCCCTCAAGTTATGCTCCCTTTGGAGCTTTCCTATGGGGTCTTGTGCTCCTTGCTGCCTGGCTCCTGACAGTAGTAACAATACTCAGAGCTCCTGTTCTCACAAACTGAATTTTCAGAACAGAATGTGGCAAAAGCATGGTGCTATAGCCAATCAGTCTGGCTGCAGTCCTGCCTTTATCCCTTCCTAGCCACTGAATCATTAAGCCATTCATGAACGTTTCCTGAGACTCAACTTTCTCCTTTAGCAAATGGGAATAAACAGCTTCCTAGCCTATGTTCTAGGATGTTAATAGGAGTGCTTGTAAAAGCCCCCACTCTGTCAAGCTATTGTTCAAAGTGAGATGTCCAGCCTTTCTGATGCTTCTAATAAGACTTGCCTTCTTACCTGCATCAGTGAAGGAGACAAACACTACAAAGTGAAGCTGTGTGTAGTTCTACTGAGTTAAGCTTAGTTGGGCTTGGTGAGGCTGCTCCTAGTCTGTGGTCAAGTGTATGTCAGTTAGGATTTGGGCCAAACAAATGTCTGGCAGCTTTGACTAGAACTGAGCTGACTCAAATCTGCTTCAGGCTCTTCTGAGTCTCTAATAGGCTACCTCAGTTAAACTGGCTTGGCAGTTTACTGGCTTTGCAGGTACAAGAGAAAGGAAGCACAGATATGCTGAGAGGAAACACAAATGCACAAATGTGTTTGTGTTTCTCAATGCTCTGCTTATCTCCTAGGCATGTTTCCAGGAAAGGGGGGGCCCGGGAAAAATGGGAAGGGAGGGGGTGTTCCATGGGTTTCCATAGGGAGGAATAGGCATCTTCTTCACTACTTGATTTGGCCTAGAGGCTCAATCTCCATACCAGCTTCAGCACTCTCCTGGATGCGTTCATCTCTCCCATTTGGCTAGTCCCCCTTTGGAATGTAGTCCTGAGAGACCATGTACCAGAGGGAGAATGCAGAGTCCTGACCCCCTTAATCTTTGTTTCTTTCATCTGTAAAATGGGGCTAAAGGCTGCTTTGACTCCTAGCGTGGATATCCATACTAATAGAGTTAAGTAACTCACATGGAAATAATTCTTATACTGTGGGAACTCCACAAAGAGGTTTTCATTAGCAACAATAGTGGATCTGTCCTGGGAGACAAGTTCCAGCCATGGAAGAAGGGAATAAAATTCAAAAGAGGGTAGAAGGTTCCTAAAGGGAGACAAGAAATCAAGAAAGGAAGATGAGAATCCAGTAATTATGAGAAACTAGTTGGGTCTGCGGAGGGGAAGCTGGGAAGAGGCAAAGCAAGGGGTCTCCTTCCCCCTCCCCCCCCTCCAGTCCCGCGGCTTATCCTCTTATCCTGGTAGAGAGGAAATGCGCAGGGGAAGTCTGGGCTGGCTGGATAAAGAGAACCTAAGGGAAGTGAGGGCCTCAGGTCTAAGGGAAGTGAGGGCCTCAGGTCTTGCTGCAGGATCAAAGGGCGGCGAGGGTGGGGCCCAGGCGCGAATGCCAGGCATCACCCGTCAATTCTCTCTTCTGGCAGACTGCAGACGCGCGCGGGGCCGCAGAGCCTCCATCCTTCAATGTGATTTGGGCTGCCTAACATCAGGCTGTTCCCACGAATCAAGACAAAACGATTTCTTCACTCCCAGCCGTTTGTTTTCATCGCCCACCCAGCTCCGTGCTTTCGCAGGCCCCCGAGCGAGACTGCCACTCCCAGGTGGATCTGGGTATTGCTTCCTGATTTTGCACCGACCCTGGAAGCCCCGGGACCCTGTCGCTGCAGTACTCGGATTCAGGGCCACCTGGGCCTCCCTTCCTGTCCCCTGATTCTTGACTGGCAGAGAATGGCAGGAAGCGCTGTCCTGAGATGACAAGTCACCTTCTTCCTATCGTGCAGAGAGCGATACAGACGTGCCTCTCTCAAATCCACCCTGGGCGTCCGGACAGAACTTGGATCATCCTGAGTCAGGACAAGTGTGGGGAATGGTGGTGGCAGAGATGGGGGTGAGGGATAAAGGAGGTGAGAAAGAAGGAGGAAAGATGAAGATGAAGGAGAGAAGGGGAGAGATAAAGATGGGGTGGAAATGGAGAAGGAGATTAAGAAGCAGGGAAGATCACGTCAGAGAGCCCAAAATAAGGAGAACGGGGAGGTTTGGAAAGACTGAAAGAGGCATGGGAGCTAGCAGGGGAGAGGTTGCAAAAGAAAAAGGGTAGTGAGAAGGGAGGAGTTGGGAGGCAGGAGGAGGAGGAGGCTAAGGAGGTGAAGAGAGATGAAAGGGTAAGGGGAGGGGATGTGAAGGATAAAGTTGAAGGGAATAAGCAAAGACAGAGGAAGGGAAGGGAAAATGGGGGTGGGAGCCAAGGACAGAAGGAAGGAAGGAAGGAAAGAAGGAAGGAAGGCAGGGAGGGAGGGAGGGAGGGAGGGAGGGAAAGAGGGAGGAAGGGAAAGAGAGAGGGAGGGAGGGAATGAGAATCAAAAGGCAGGGGAGAGGAAAGGGTGACAGGAAGGGAAGCCTGCCACACCCCACCCTAACATGCACTCTCCTCTCTCAGAAGAATTTTGTTAAAAGAAACATGCACAAATGTAAGTCAGAGAAGGTAGGTTCTAGAGAAATGCTAGCTGTATAAGAGAATGGTGGAGTGACACATCCTGTTCTGGAACAAGAAAGCAGCTGGAGACAAAGTGCTAGCACAAAGTCCTAGCACGGGTGGGTGGGCAGGCAGGAGAGTAAGCAGTCCAGAGCAGAGCCCTATTCTCCCTTCTGTATCTGGGAGGGTCACTGGACATCATCTCATCTTGTGCAAGCAGGAGATAATCTTCTCCAGCATTTATAACCTGAGGATAATGGAGATGACTGCTGGCAGGGGTGTGAAGGTGAAATTAAGTTAAACAAGCAAAGAACTTTCCCTGTAGGAGATGAAGCCAGTATCCCCCAAGGTCCCAGCACACCCATCCACCACTTGCAGTGTGTTGGTTTGCTTGTACAGGACAGGAGACTCCTTACCCACAAATGCTTGGGCAATCACCACTCCTGCAACTATGTAAAAGGAAAGGTGTGTGTACCAGATTCACCCCCTTGTCTCAAGGTGTGCAAGCATGTGACACCCATACAATCCAGGGTTCCTCACTCGATTATTGCCTTGGGATCTATTTCTAGGGGGACTCACCTAAGCCAGACCCTCTTGAGGATGAGTTCTCAGTGAACTGAGATAGAGGTAGAGGCTTGGTCCCTCAAAGTAGGAGGAATCATGGTCGGCCAGATCTGTGGGGCTCAAGCAGGTTCCCAGGGCTGTCCTGAGCTGTCTCAGCACACCTGGGAGGATTGAAAGAGGAGACTGGATGAGAACAAATGTCTTAGAGTCAAACTAAGCTTGGTGGGTAATCCCCAAGCTACCTCTGGTTTCCTGGGATGTGGGGCAGCTGACAGCCTTTGCACACTGGGTCCACATTGTCACTTGCACTTGCTAAAATGGCCACTGAGGAGCCTGTAGGTGGTAGGGAGGCAGGAGGCAGGGAGGAGAGGAGGCACTTGATCTGGTAGCTGGTGGGGATATGGGATTTGGGGACTTGTTTAAGGGATGAGAAGGAGTCAGGGCACAGTTGAATGGGGGAGGTGCCCATAAAGCTTCCATTTTGTGTGTAATTAGTCTAGGGATGCCCTCATTTGCATAAGGTTCATAAATTTGCATAAAATTGCTTGAGGCTCTAACCACCAGTACAGAAAATAAAATAACATGAATCAATTAGCAGGCCTGAGTGTGATTGGAGCAAGCCTAGTGTTAGGGAATTTCCTTCTCCTGACTTGAATGGCAATGCCTTGGTAGGAAGGCAGCTGACAGGGGCCACACTTGTAGGAAAGCTACTTCACCCAACCCAGAGAGGGATGGGAAGTCCTGTATGTGGGGTCAAGCAGTTAAGAAGCAGCTAGTCAAGGCTGTGGAGAGAAAGTGTTACAGGAGTCTAGGGAAGAAAGGAGAGACTGAATGAAGTTCATTATCCCAGTCCTCCTTGCAGAGTTGAGGATTAGGAGACTGAGCAGCAGAGCAGATCCAAGTTGCTGCAGGATGACCTGGCCAACTCTAGAGGCCCATCACAACCTGGGAGAGAATGTAGTGCCTGGCAGCTGGCAGAACCATGATACATATTAGCTTAATCAATGACTGATATGTGTGGAGATGACTTTTGAGTGAGGTGAAGGTCAAACTAAGGACACCATGGAATGCTTAGTGAAAACAGATTAAAAGTGAACCACAGGCTACAATTTCCTTTAAAAAAAATAAAGAAGGCCAGAGCCCTATAGGTCACTCTAGAAGTCTGTAGAAATGTCACTAAATCACAGGCTCCTAAATCTACCCTGTGAGAATTTCTGGGAGCAAGGCTTTGGCTCCTCTTTGGCAGTGCCCGTCCTGCCCTTTCTGCTTGTCCATTTTTGTCTTTTCAGCTCAGTCTTGCTTGCTCACCTGCAGGCTCAATTTTCAGTTGCCTTCTGGATTCTACGATCCTTGGTGAGTCAGTCGTGGCCTTAGCTAATGAGGATGATGAGCCAGAGGAGGTGGCTTTTATCTCTCAATCCTATCTACTCTCCAGCCCTTGCTGATGAATCACCAATTTCTTGTTCCATCTCTCCAGTTCTCTTTTGCATCGACCCTGCTGGGGTAGAAGAACTCTCAGGATTTTTGTGTGTGTGTGTGTTTGCTCTTTCCCTGAACCTCCCTCTTCCTCCAGAGTCACTGTTAATGAATCAAATTGCCCTTCGACTTGAATTCCGGGGAAGGTAGCCTCACCCACTACTAGCAGTAGATGGGGTGGCTGCCCCCAGATCCACACTAGCCTTTTCACAATGACTCAGAGTGGATGTTTATTTTTGAATTCGCATCCTTTATCTGAGGAAAATGGACTACCGATGGGAAACAATTACCTACCACTTACCCCACAGGGCTGATGGGAGCAGATGGCACGTGCGACGGAGAAGCAGCACAGTGCATTAATGTCATCAGCAACGATCACAGCCATAATGAGTCCACATCATGGGGACTGAAAACTGGAGAGAGGAAAGAGCAACAGCTGGGCACTTCTTCAGCCAGATCTGGCCGCAGCCACCCAAATAGCATGTTCCAGTTTTGCTAATAGGCAGAGGGCAATAGGAAGCTACAAGGGGACCGCAGAAAACAGCTCTGGCTTTAAAGCCTGCCAATGATCAAGGAGCTGCGCTGCAGGAAGCACGTGACAATTCACTGTTTACCTGGGATCACTCGCTGCTTTTCTCCTGCTCTGCTGCTCTGCCTGAATAAAGCAGGTGCATCTGTGTGTGTGTGTGTGTGTGAGAGAGAGAGAGAGAGACAGAGACAGAGACAGAGAGAGACAGAGACAGAGAGACAGAGACAGAGAGACAGAGAGGGAGATGAGAGAGAGACAGAGAGAGAGCTCTTCCCAAGAGGACATGCAGGGGGCACAGTAATATCTATAAAACTAGGAGTAATGTTCAAAGATGATACATGATGGATGCTAGTCTGGCACTGGTGGTTCATCTCTGAAATTCTAGCTAGTGAGGAGGTAGAGACTGAGAGGATCCAGGTTTTAGGCCAAAGCCAAGCACTGGTGGCTCACTCCTGTAATACTAGCAACTTAGGAGGCTGAGATCATGATTTGAAGCCAGCCCAGGCAGAAAAGTCCCCATGAAACTCTTATCTCCAAGAGTCTCCAATCAAAACCAATCAAGTGGCACTGTGGTTCAAGTGGTAGAGTGTTCTAGCCTTGAGCCCAAAAAGGCTCAGGGACAGCACCCCAGGCCCTGAGTTCAAGCCCCATAACCAATAAAAAATAAAGTTTTAGTCCACCCCAGGCAGAAGTCTGTGGCACTCAAACTCCAAAATAAGTGGCAAAAAGCTTGCTTGGAGGCATGGCTCAAGTGGTAAAATGCCAGACAAACAAACCATACAAGCAAGATACATTAAGTTCAAATTTCAGTATTGCCAACAACAACAAAAAGATAATACATAATGGTTATGAAAAAGACTAGCAGTTATATTCCATGACTTGGCAGATGTGAGTGCCGAGGATATCAAGGATTGTAATGGTAAATTGATAGGTCAATGTCTTAGCTATAGACCAAGAATCCAGCCAGCATCCCTGACACATTAGAGGGATTTGAAACAATTTTTTAAATCATCTCACTACAAATGGTCCCTCTCCTCCAGCCTGTATCACAACCATAACTTCGTTGTCTATCTACCAACTGACCATGCTGCTGTTCCTTCTGGAACACATTGTGACCTCTACATGATGGTCATACACTTTAGGATCTTAGCACAAAGAGCTTGGACTGATAATTCAAGACAAGATTTGGCTTTGAACTTAGCCTTCCCACTCCAGAAGGCCATGGCAACTTGTCATTGATCACCTGGCTTCCAGCATAAGGTTACAGAATCCATGGTTTCCATGTGTTTTCCTACAGGGTGATAGAAATAAGGTTCTCCTGTGAGCCATTCTAACCAAGGATAAGAAATCTGGGCAGCTACGCGCCACCTCATGTGGTTCTGAAACTGAATTCTCAGCATTTCTGATGTTTCTAAGATCCAGTTGGGCTTTCAACATGAAGTTTCAAGTGGAACTTATGGTTTAAACTATAAGATTTCTGTTTTCTGCAAGTTTTGGGGGGAAGGAGAGGTTTATCTTATATTTATAACCAACTGAGAAAAATTTTACTGGCACATGTTGGTGAGTAATGGGTTAACTCCTAAAGATGTACAGCTCGATTCAATAGAACTTGGTAATTGTTATGCTTTGGGTATGAAGCGTCCGTCTCCTTCAAAAGCTCATGTGTTGAAGCTTAGGCCCAAGCTGGAGGCACTATGGTGGAAGGTTCTGGAAACTTTTGGAGTTGGAGCCCAACCAGAGGAAGTAGATCACTGAGGGCATGTTGTTTCAGGCTCTATCTTGTCCCAGTCTCCTCTGTGGGTTTTTGATCTGCTTCCTGGCTGCCATAATGTGAGCTCTGTTCCATTTTATCTACCCTGTCATGACGGACTGAAACCTCCGAAACTTGAACAATACAGATCCTTCTTATTCTAAGTTGTTAGTGTCAAGTATTCTATCACCACAATTAGAAACCTAACAGACTAAATATGTTGGGTCAGAAGCATTAATATGTACTATGGTTTTAAAAAATTAAACCCATAGAATGTAAAAAAATATGCATAGAGTATAAAAGTTACAAATACAGAGAAGAAATCTGCACAATCTTTTCATTTGGTAGAAAAGGACACTGAGGGCCAAGGGGATGAATGACTTGTGCACAGAGCTTATGATCACCTGACTACCTGACAATCTATGTCTCTGGACAGATGGACACATTGTGCAATAACTTATTTTTTTCTTTTTTGGTGGTATAGGGTTTGAATTCAGGGCCTTTTATATTAGTTGTTTTATGAAGAAGGTCTTCCATTTGTATCTGTGCTGGTCTGGATACCATAATCCTCCTATTTACATTTCCCACATCATCCCATAGCTGGGATGATAGTCATGTACCACCATGTCCATCTTTTATTACTTGAAATAGAGCCTCATGAACTTTTTACTCAATCTAGCCTTGAACCATGATATTCCTTATTGCCACTTTGAGAGTAATTAGGATTACAGGTGTGAGACACCACTGTGCACAGCCACTATCTGTTCACAGCATTGATTTTCATTAAGATTTGTATAAACCATGATGATGTTTATTAGTAGAAGGTATTCAGTGTTTCATGTTTCTATGATTCTTAGTCTCTGTATATGCTAATGAGCTCTTTGACAGACTGGCTTCAGTCTCAACTACTCCATCAAATCAAAAGAGCTATTTACAGATGTCTATTTATTACTACATTCAAAAGGCACCCAGCAGACCTTGTTTACTTAGCACCTTGGTGTTAAGCATTGGACATTACCAATCCCATCTCCTTTCCTGAATGCTGGAGCTCAGGACTACTCAAAAATAACATGCTTTCTGGAATGGGCCTGATAGACAACTTACCACTGTTCTGCAAGACAGAAATTGAGAATAACAGAAACGTGGTAACTTGACCAAGTAATTTTTATCTTCTAACTCTCATAGTAAAAGGGGACTATAGCTTCACTGTTTTGTTAGAGTTTTAAATTTCATTTTTATTGCATTGAATCACATAAGTATTGGCTTGAAAGAAATTGGTGGTAAAGGAGGGGATAGGTGGTGAAGTGGTAAAATCTAGATCTTCCTCCTTTAATGGAAGAAGCACTGCTCTGACCTTTGTCTTTTCTGACTTCAGCTTCCCAGGCTTCACTCCTGCTCCAGTGCCTTTGACAACTTGCATGCTGCCTTCATCTCTCTTTTTTGTCAGTAGTAGGGCTTGAACTCTAGACCTGAGCACTGTCCCTGAGCACTTCAGCTCAAGGCAAGCTCTCTACGATTTGAGCCACAGTGCCACTTCTGGTTTTCTGGTGATTTATTGGAGATAAGAGTCTCACGGACTTTCCTGCCAGGCTGGCTTTGAACTTTGATCCTCAGATCTCAGTCTCTTGAGTAGCTTGGATTGCAAGCCTGAGCCACTGGTGTCTGGCTCCTCATCTCTCTTAACACCACCCATATTCTGGTCTCTGCTGAACTCCTGTGTATTTCCTAGATGTCACTAGAAAGGTCCCACCTACCTTCCAGATTGCTGCTCCCATAACAGTCCTTATCAGACTCTACTATGGCTGAAGGCATCATTTGTTCCCAGTCCTTTGCCTACACATGGGAAGTGCAATCAACTTTTGTGGTATGAAAGAGTTCCATGTGAGGTAGTTATGGGATCACCCTCCATTCACCAAGTTCAAAAGCATTTTCTTTTCATTTGTTTTTTTCTTGTTTGTCATGACTACTGTAATGTTTTCATTAGATACCTTGATTGTCAAAAATTAAGGAAATTAAGCCAGGAGCAGTGACTTACACCCACTCAACTATCATTTCAGCTATTCAGGTTGTAAAGTTAGACCTATGGTCCAAGCTGTCCCTAAGAAAAAGCTTAAGACTATCTGAAAAACAAAATAAAAGCAAAAGGACTTGGGGTGTGGTACAAGGGGTAGAGCACTTGACTACCAAATGTAAGGCCCCGAGTTCAAATCCCAGTACTACCTCGAATAAAATGATACCATCTTCTCTGTGGTCTAAATCAAAGTATACCAAGTACATACAAATCAGTCTGGCTGAAAAGCACCAGCTTTTTATCTGGGCCTGTAAATGTCAAAAAGGAAAGCATCAGATGATGACCAACTAGTCTGTACCTCTGACCACATGTGACCACTGTACCACATTTTTGGCCAAGACTGTTTAATAATTATATATACTTCTCACCCTACCTCAATTCTTCCTCTAAGCCTCAAGTTGAATTGAAATGTTTACTTTACCTCTTCCTATGACATGCTAATGCCATGTAATAAATCTCCTTTCTCTTCCCTTCACCATTATTCATCTTGGAATACTGGGGCAAGTAGCCAGATCCTGCCTTGTGAAATATCTCCAGTTGAGTCTCTGACCTAGAACTCTGGTGGCAAAAGTCAGAGGCCCCAAGTTTTAAAGTATCCTAAAAGATAAGACTTCCTTTTTCTAAGGAAGGGGAAGGGACAGTACCAGCTTTTCACCCACAGAACTCATACACATGGTCTCACTTCATCCCAGGAATCTGCCACCTATGTGGAGACTATCTCACCTTGATTGAAGCAGAGAAGTCTGGCACTTCCATTTAAATTCCAGCCAGTGAGAGTGGCCCTCACCAAGAGTACTCACAGACATTCCATTTCTGTGCCTTATTGTCCCAGAGAGTAAATGGATGGTAAGCAGGTAATTTCTGGGGCCAGGATAGGAAATGGCTCCTAATTAGTGATTGTAGCACACCAGACATACAAATGTCAAGTGTGACTATAAATAGTCATGTTTCCTCTGCTTTGGTTTCCAAGGCTCCATCTCCTTTCCCTTCAGAGCCTTTGGAGAAGTAGCAAGAAAAACAGTTTGAAGGAAAAAGAGAACTATAATTGTGTGCCTCAGTGTGACTAGATAAAATGTTAAACAATGACATCAAAACATCCAGACTCAATGAAAGGTCAAATGAAAAACTAGGAAAAATATTTTTACATAGACAGTAATTGAAGAAAGATATCCATAATATATAAAGTGCACTTACAACCAAGAAAAATGAGTAACATCCAAATTAAAAAATTGGCAAGCAGCATGAAGAGATAACTCAAGAGGAAAAAATACCAAGCATCTATGCAAGAAAACTGAAGAGGTTCTGTACCACTGGTAATCAAAGAGATGCCAAATGAAACAGTACCTTAAGCTCCTTTCATCGACTGAATTGGCAGAATTGGACACATAGACCATACCCAGGTAAAGTGAGGAGAAATGAACATTGACATTTGCCAGTAATAATACTGTAAATAGGTGCAACTTTCTGAAGAACAATTAATTTGGCAAGGCATCACACAAAGCCTTGTCCTTTGACATACAGATCCCACCACTAGAAATGAATCCTAAAGAATAAGCAAACAAGTGTTGAAAGATGTGTGTGTGTGTGTGTGTGTGTGTGTGTGTGTGTGTGTGTGTAAAATGGATTATCTCAGTGAGGTTCCAGTGGCAAAAATGGAAGCAATCTAAATGTACCAGTAGCTACTTGCACATTGGTTGAGCAAACAGCAGAATACTATGTAGTTACTTTTAAAAGATGAATAGCTTCATACTGACAGACATGGAAAAGTGTCCATCATATGTTGCTGTCATTAAATAAACAACACAGATCATAAACAAGAATAGGGAGCTATCTGATTCTGAACTTTCTTTCTTTCTTTTTCTTTCCTTCCATCCCTCCCTCTCTCCTCTCCCTCCCTCTTTTTCCTTTCCTTCCTTCCTTCCTTCCTTCTTTCCTTCCTTCCTTTCTTCCATGTTTCTTTGTTTCTTGCTTGCTTGCTTGCTTGTGCCAGCATTTGAACTCAGGGTCTTACACTTGCTTGGATGGACTTATTTGGCTGATGCTCTACCATTTGAGCCACACTCTTGCCTTGTTTTTTTTTTTCTATGTGATTGGAGATAAATGTCTCAATGTGTGTGTGTGTGTGTGTGTGTGTGTGTGTGTGTGTGTGTAGGACGCACACGTGCATGTGCAGGACAATATCTAGATCAAAGTATTATGCAAGACGTTTTAAATGATGTAACTACAGGTGATTGCAATTTTTTTCTTTTATACTGTTCCATAATTTATTGACGTTTTTGCAATGAAGATATCTACTTTCCTGTCACCGTAAAACAAGTTTTAGAGAGCATCTTGTCTATCTATTCTGCCTGTTTTACAGAGGTATAAGAAGGAACAGGAAAAAATTTAGGATATGAAATACCTAATCACTGGTGCATTTGATTGTTCCTATCTAGAATCACTGAATAAAATGCTCATCGTAAAACCCACACAGTTGATTCAGGAATGCTTCCCTGTCCCTAGCAACTTCACATTTTGCTTTTGAAAATATTCTGGAATATTGTATCACATCAGCTGCCTCAAAGTCATTCTTGGGTAACATACTTGTATTGGTATATTTTTAATTGCTAATAAAATAATCATCAATTAACAAATTCTAAATTAAAAATGACTCTCTCTCCAGGGATAGACTTTATAATGTGAACTTTCCAAGTGAAGCTGCAGTGAGGTTTCACAGAGCAGTCTCCATTGTGCGTCCTGTGGACTTACACACAGTATACAGGTAGCTTGTTCCTCGATGGGAGCCAATGGTACCACCAATGCCTCTGAGTCATTTCCCACATGCAAATGTCTTCCTCAAAGTCAGAAACCTGTCTCCATGTTAAGGAATGTGATCTGGCACTTCAAAGTATTTTTCTGTTAAGTCTTATGTGATTCTAAGAGTTAAGACAGGAATATGTTGGTCTAGAAAAAAGAAAAAAAGACAGGAATATGTAAAGTTTATCAGTCTTTTTCTGAGCTTTGCTAGATAAACATTGAACTCAGGGCCTGGGTACTGTCCCTGAACTTTTTTTCTTCAAGGTTAGCACCCTACCGTTGAATCCACAACTCCACTTCTGGCTTTTTAGTGGTTAATTGGAGATAAGAGCCTTATGGACTGGTTCTGAATTGTAATCCTCATATCTCAGCCTCCTGAGTAGCTAGGATTACAAGTGTGAGTCACCAGTGCCTGGCTTTATATTCTTTTTTTAAATTAAGAAGTGTGTATGTGACACACACATATATTTACACAAACAACTTATATATACTATACATTAGTCAACTTCCCATAATTGTGATAAATACCTGCGATAAACCCAGGTGGAAATGTTTGTTTTAGCTCATAGTTTCATACGTTTCAGTTCATGGTCAACTGGTTCCATTGGTTTGGGGCCTGTTGTAAGGCAGAATATCATGCACTTCATGGAAGAAACAAAAAAAAAAAAAAAAAAGGAGGGAGAGAGACACAGCCAGGCGCCAGTGGCTCACACCTGTAATCCTAGCTACTCAGGAGGCTGAGATCTGGGGATCGCTGTTCAAAGCCAGCCTGGGCAGAAATGTCTGTGAGACTCTGATCTCCAATAAACCACTAGAAAACTGGAAGTGGTGCTGTGGCTCAAGTGGTAGAGCACTTGCCTTGACCTAAAGGGTGTAGGGACAGTGTCCAGGCCCAGAGTTCAAGCCCCACAACAGATGATAGAGAGAGAGAGAGAGAGAGAGAGAGAGAGGAAGGAGGTGGGAACCTACTATCTTCTTGAAAGGCACACTCTAATGATCTAACTTCCTCTCTTTAAGCCCTACCTTCCAAAGGATCTAAAGGATACCTCCCATTAGCACCAGAGGCTGAGAATTGCACCTTCAACACATGAGCCAAACTATAGCACATTGTTCAAACTGTATGAATTTGACTTCTCAAAATGGCAATTTCATATGACCCAATTTCATAGGTTTTTCTTATACTGTAAGTACCCTGAAATTATATCACTAGTAGAAGAATTAGACCCTATTATCTCAATAATGTGAGTCTTGCCTTTGTGGAGTGGTCAACATCAATCTCTTTCTAGAGAAGTAGAAAAGTGCACATTTGGTTGGATGTCTGACTAAAGATATCTATTTGTGTGAATGTCTTCAGAAACTTGAGTAGAAACCCATTCTACTTGTCTTTAAAAAATTACTTTTAATCTAACTTCAGGCTGTGCCCTGATCAATAGTTGCTTGGTTGAAGTTGATTTTTTTTACTTTACTTCTTTTTTTCTTTTCAAAACTCGTATTCTTGAAGAAAGGAAAACAATTTCCCAAGTGACATTATTGTATTGCTTTTGATTTTGCTCATTTCATTTCTGCTGATTTCCCTTGAGAATATTCTTTTCTTTGACAGCAGGCCAGAGACGTTGAGCAACCTGCCCAAGGTCACACAGCTAATTAGTGCAAAGCTGGGCCTAGAAACTTTTCACCCTGCAGAGGGAGTGAAGGTTGTTATCATCAGCTCCCCTCATGAAGGATAGGTTGGCTAAGTTAACTAGCAGGGCCATGAACCAGCAGCCTGAAAGGTCTGAAGGAAAATATCATCAGTTGACAAATTATCATGATCATTATTAATGTTATTATTCATATGCTATGTCTGCAGCAGAAAACACAGGTTTATTTAAAATGCACATAATAATTTGAGTTTGCTCTAACATTTATTTTCTGTCTAAATTATTTTTAACTGATATGAATGCAGAGACTTCTGAAGACAAAAAAATAGGCTTTTTAAAAATCCATAACCTTAAATTAAGACCACATTTATTCACACTGCTGCTGGAAGCCTAGAACTTTCTCCCTTTTAACCCTTCAGTAGCATCGAGAAGCCACATTTCCATCTCTTCTTGACCCAGTTTTTTTTTTTTTTTCCTGGTAAGAACTGCAACTTACATCACATTTCACAGTAAGAACCCTAATGGGATTTTTTGTAAACTGGCCTGATCAGCCCACTTCCCCAGTTGAAAGATGCCTCTAATTGGCGCCTATATAGGAACAGCAGTGTGATGGGAACCGTTGTCCTTCGATAGATAATTATGTGAGCAGGACAAGCCCTTTTGTCCTGATAAGAGAAGCAGCAAGTCTTGCGCCGAGACACACAGGACAGACAGACACAGATAAGACCGTGATTGCAGGACACAGAAGCACGACCTTAAATGGCAAGTTTCTGATAATCCATGACGGATTAGAGCCAGGTGTCCTCCCCCCTTCTCCCCCCCACCCCACCAGAGGTACTTCACTGGAAACCACAAATGCAGCGGGTCAGTGAAGGTCTGGCTCCCAGGACAGCCTGTGCTTGCTCGCAGTTTAGTTAGGGGGCGCTGTGGGGCTGCAAGTGCCACTTGCCTTCTCTACCCTACATAACCGCCAGCTTCCCACGCCTGCCTGCCGTGGTTAAAACCCCATAGCTCTTTTGGCAAAGAGTAGGTGTGTCCTGGCCAGGTTCCAGTTTGGGTAATTACAGCCTGTCAACCTAAATTCCCCCCAGGATTGCAGTTAAATATGGTACCCGTCTTCACAATTAAATTTTAGCTCTAATAGGACACTGGATTGTCATGTTACGTGACAGTTAAATAGCGTACCCCAGAGGTAGCTGCATGCTTATGGGGACTACAAAGACTTCTCTGCGTAGAATAAGAGACCTTGTATGGACAGAACTGGGGATTTCTTTCTGGCAAATTGCAGTTGGCCACTATAGGGCTTTACCCCATCACTAAGTATTTTCAAATTCTTTAGGTGGGGGAGGGGAACAGATACAGAGAACACTTAAGCACCCCAATATTGTTTTATGGTTCTTTCGCCTGGCAAGACAAGTTATGATGTAGGTTGTAAGACAGAGGATGCCTCTGACTACTATTCGCTAGTCTCAGCATCACACGCACATCCTTACCTTTATCTAAAGGTATCTTGGTGTGGTATCTCCTCTGGCCTGTATCCCTGCTTCACCCACAGTGGGGACTCCTTTCTTTTGTCCTTAGGAAAGCCCAGCGGTCATGACACCTCTTTCATGTCACCATCCACAATTTTCTATTCCAATTCAGCATCTCTTCCTCTGGCTGCTATACCACATTACCCTTGTTCTTGCTGAACATTTATTTAAATCTAACTATCATGAACTATGCACACATCCAGTGCATGAACTACAAAAGTGTCCTGAGGACAGGAGCAGAGCTTACACCACCTATCTGTACACAAGGCTAGGTAAATGGTACTCAAAGAGATGCCCTTTCAAAGGCATAGATCTGAAAGGCTGATGTTTAAGAAGGTTTACTATGTGTCCATCATTATTCTAATCACTGGACATATACCAACCTCACCATCCCATAAAGCACTGTTATTGCTGTTCTGTTTTTTATTAAAGGAAAATGCAAAGGCACAGAAAGGTTAAGTGATTTGTCCAACATCACATAGCTAGCAAGTTGCAGGAGCAAGAATATAACACATGAGGCTTCCTCCTCCCCCCCCCCCACAACTTCATCTCCTGCTGCTGCTTCTGTGCAGGTATTTAATTAAACACGTCACTGTCCTGATTGTCTTGAAAATGGCCAACTCATCTAGGTCTACCAAATCACCAGGCTTTTTCCAAAAGGAATGAGTGGGAAGATGGAATGACTGGTGAGACAAGAATACGCCTGTCTCCATGTTACTTTGGCTATCCTAAATAACAAGAGGGTTGCTTTCCGAAATCCACATTTCTGTTTGTCAGTTTCCATCCTTGGGCAATTATTTCACACTGAAAATGAGAAGGTGATAATCTAAAGTCTTCTCAGCCAGGCTTGCCTCTAGAGGTGTGAGCAAGGGGGAAGATAGCATGTTGTGATTAGAAAGGGAAGAAACAAACCCCAGTGATTGCAAGGCGTGAGGAAGGGGTCAGCCTCATTATTCTAATGCATAGTTTTCCAGCACCCATAAAAATATTTTATTCCAACAAGTTAATTCCTTTAAGTGGTGAGCGGTGAGTGTGGCAGACACGATTATCTTCCTTAGGTTTCGCCTCCCCACCCAGCTGGGGGAAGGGCTCTGCAACTCACCTGCAATTAGAAACAGCCCCACAGGGCAGAGGTGCAGCTTGCCTTCCCAGATACTCCACTGCTGCCGAAATAAAAACAGCCTTTGAGAATATTCTTCTGCCAAAATCATTTTAGCATTTCACTGTCACACAGCAGGAGGCTGAGCAAGAGAGAGAACGAGAGAGAGAGAGAGAGAGAGAGAGAGAGAGAGAGAGAGAGAGAGACGGGGGGGGGGGGGGGGGGGGGGGGAATTCTTTCCCCTGTACAACTAGCAAGACCTCATGAGTCTTTCCTGTGTACAAGGAAATTAATTAATTTCCTTTTTTATTTTTGTAAAAAGGGGGGCCATAAAAACATAGTTCAAGATGTTACATTTTCATAAGGAAGAAGTCTCAATTGTAAATGAGTTCCTCTTTTAAGACAAGGCTGTAATTAGATTGCCCGTGGTGATGATGAACGGAGAGGGTGAAAGGGTCTTTGCTTTATTCTAGGGAAAGAAATATCCTCCAAGGCACAGGCAAGGGCTGCCTCGGGGCGGCTGTGCTGGTGCCAGCGCCTAACACTGTTCTCTCCTACGAAGCTGGAAGAAGAAAGACTATCTCTAAACCTAGAGAGGAATATCAGGAAAGGCAATTTAGAGGGTGAGCCAAGGTGGTTGCCCGAACGTGGGCCAGTAGCATCCAACAGGGGGGCGCTATACCTCTCGTTCGTGGCAGAGCGAAGGGAATTCTGCACAGTCTC